>NC_086299.1:3313167-3625713 GCF_963924245.1 Chroicocephalus ridibundus | reverse complement strand
TCAGAAAAAACACACAATTTCTTCGTATGTCATCATCTGACTTGGGAAACACATCTTTCGTGGCTGGTTGGGATGTCAATGTGTTTGACACAAGCCACAGAAGCGTAGGCACGCAGAGACAAAGCAGTTTGGGTGTTATGCTAGCCTAATACCAATGTATCCCCCAGAAGCTTTCCCACACAGCCAGCAGGCCCACGCACCAATGTGAGCGTGAAGCTGGTCTTTCTCCTAAGGCTAGCCATGTTTCTCACTTATGGATGGCTGACAGCAGAAACCAGTGTATCTTTGTACTTGCTCTATGGGCTACCAAGGAACAGGCAAACCTGGACCAATAAAAAAGTCTGGGCTGCAGTATGTGCAAAAAACCTTTTCAGAGCGTATATTTTGCTACTAAGGTGAATGTTTCAAAAAAGGAAGATTCTGCATGTTATGAAAGAACCAGTTCTGGAAATAGCGAAAGAGATGTATATATATTTATATTTACAGAAAGAAAAAAATAATTCTAACAGTGATTTACAGAAACAAAGAAAACTTTGATGACAGCACTTGCGCGGCTGCAGTTTAATTTATAACGGTAACTGTCCTACCGCGACTCAACTCTGACTTTCCAGACAGGAAGAGGAACTACAGTGTGCCAGGCACACCAAAAACACAGGCCCCACTTCAAAGAGTCTTCGGTCTAGTTAAACATGCCAAAAGCACATTGTAATAAAAAATTGAATGGTTGGAAAAGGTAACAGAATTAAAATCATAAAATCACATTGCCCCTCTGGCTCAAACGCGTCCGGGTTTCTAATAAAAACAGATACACATGTCGATCAACACCGTCTCTCTTCAAATATCCATGACTGCTTTTCTGATTGCTTCAAGGTCTCAGCAAGAGTGGGTCTCCACAGGAACAGCCAAAAGAAGCAAAAAGAGTGGCCTGCAATTAAGTACTCAACCTTCCCATGCAGGCATATTTTTTTCCTACCTTCTCTGGGATACCTAGACTCAGCCAGCTGACCGTATAGAGAAATTCCGTGTTTGCCAGTTGTCATGAAACTACTTCTATCTATTTTTAAAGATGTCTGGAAAGCTTTGCCCTTTGTTATTCTGCCCTAAGGTCTTCCACGCATTTTCAAAGGGAGCTCTAAAAGACAGCATTGTGGTGCTGCCCTGGAAAGCAGCAAAAGGAAGAGGAGGCAACTGTAAAAGGGAATGTCTTCATATCTCCACATCTATCCCTCCACCACGCCTTTCTCCGTAGACATCATTAATGTGCAAAAAATGGAGGCAACCTACCAATGACAAGACCGTCATCTCAGGATCTGAGCTGGATTAGGATCCAATTCATTAGAAGGAATCCTTGGAGATTTTAGTACGCTGGAATAGGAGCAGCACAAATGAGAGAAGAAAGCTCTAAGGGGAAGATACGTGAGGACGGAGGCACGAGGCCATTTGGCTGTTTTAATAAAGTGCAGTCAGAAGGTACGCATTGTTTTGCATAAAACAGTAATCCAGATGGGACTGACCAATTTACTGCCACACTTAATATACACTGGGATTTGTGATACTAAGATTCTTTTTTCTCTGCTTTCAAATAAGTGCTGCCCAAATAAACAAATACAGTTGACAATGAAAATCATGGTCCATTCATTCACTGGTTGCAGAGAATATATCTTTCTGCCCCTTCCTTCCAAGGCAATTTTTATAAAAATCTTAATTTGCCCAGGGTTGCCATCAATAACTGTGCCATCCCAGTACTGGATGATAAATCACCAGTGCCACTGTAAATATTTTTTCATAGGGAGGTCAGCAAATGCAGTGTCTTGCAGCTGCCTGCAGAGGTGAGCCAGCAGGCAGGCTTCTAGCAATTCTTTTACAATAATGAGGCTTTTTCTCCCTCCTGATATGCTCCAAAACTTCTGTACCAAAGGTTTTTATTGCTCTGGAGCTCTATCAATTGGATCTCATAAAGACAGTATCTATTTCTTAACAAGCATCTGTTCTAGCAGGTGGGGAGTTGATAAGCTGGAGTGCATGGGCTGTGAAATGGAACCATCTCAAAGCAATGAACAGGTGGGTTTTTTTCCATTTTCATACACCAGTCTGTCTTCTTCTCAATGCTGCTGTCCTAACATTTTCTCAGAGTGAAAGGCAGATTGCCATAAGAGCATGGTTTTACTTGGAACATTCCAGAAGCATTTCCATGTTAGCCTGATCTCTCTCCTTAGGAAAACCTAGGATAATGATGCATGTAAGTGGGTGCATTCAGTCTTTTGCACTGGAACTAGACATTCATTGGTGTGTTGGAACAAGAAGGCAGGTTGTTCGCTGCAATGACTGTATTTACAGCATGTTCATTTTGATGAAACAGGAGGTACCAAATCAGTTTTATTGGTAGGGTACTAATAGATGTAACAAACTGAGGCTGAAGCAGGGGAGCCTTCTACTTCTACACTGCTTGTCTAAAATGGCTGAAGCTGGCTCTGTTTCAGTAGCTTTTCAAAATTACCAACTAGCATCTCCTCTAAAAGATACACAAAATAAATAGGATGGAGGCTTCTTTCTTCCGAAAGGGGGATTTCATTCGTCTAGATGATTTTGTGAAGTGTCCCTTCATTCACACTCTTTCAAAGACTAACTGCTCACAGGGACCAAATTTCCCTCTCATTTATCACAAGTTTGGCTTTGATCTCTTTAAGAAACAATTATATTGTATTTTCAAAGAAGATCTCATCTCTTTCTAGATCAAGTTTAATTCTCTGGGGAAACATTCCCAAAAATATAGTCATCCAACCTAGCAGTTGGACAACAGGATCAAAAAGCCCTGACTTCTCTTGATGTTACCAGGCTTACGGCTTACCTCAGTCACCTGTGTGCAGAGTTACTTACTGAAAAATCAAGTTTTATAGAAGGAAAAATAAGCCTGTAAGATATCCTTGAGACTTTTCTCTGTATTTTGAGCATATATCTGTTGCTGTGATAAAACAGCCTCCCTATATTAAGTACAGAAGAATCCCCTTGCCGTTCTGCTTTTCCTTTACTAGTGGAAGAACAGCATTGCACTGCTTGTCCTAAAAGGGTCTTTTTTTAAACCACAGTAAAGGAGGAAAGCATGGGACATATAAAAGGAAAATAATCTAATGGATCTGAGAAGATAGCACTGCTAACATTAAAACATGTAGTTTGTTCAACAGCACAGCTGTGCTTGTGAGAAAATCTGTGACTATATGTATGAAAAAAATTATGGTTACAGATCAATTTGTCCAGACCAATTACTCAGAAGCAACCTACAACAACTCAACAGTTCATTGCAGTCTGATGTTTGGTAACAGGTCTACAAAAGACTGTAAAGGGTAGAGAAGACATACATTGTGTTTCCTGTACACTCTACACATTACGTTTCTGGAGCAGGAAATACAAGAAAATGATTAGAATGGAAATTTCAAAGCACCAGCTGGAAATAGATGGATTCAGGATGTTAAAGATCTTTTCCAAGTTATGAAGGACTTGTGGGTTCTCTGTGTTGATATGACCCGGTAAGGGTGGTTTATGCCTGAACTTAACTCTTAGCATGCAAACAATGCAATTTAAAATAATCTTCAGATGTGCTCCAGGAGGATTTCATGTGCTAAACAACAGAGCAAAATCACACTCTGGGTCTTCTGGACAAGTGAAGAAAAAGTCTGCTGTCCCTATAGAACTGAACTGAACCCGTACAACCCATTTCAAGTTCACAAGCTACTTATGGGACAGTAAGAACTGCAGTCACTGTTTAATTGCACTACTTCATGGTCCAAGATGAGTTGCTACTTTAGCAAATTTTACCCCACTCTTACTTGCCTTCGTAAGTCTACTGTTTCAATCTTCTCCAATTGGGGAAATGACAGATGAGAACTGGTCGGACATGCTTGCCTACCCACTGATCTGATTTCCCATAGAAGTCAATCTCCTATCAGTATCTTGATAACCCTACCTGAAGCGATGATGGCAAAGGAAAGGTAGGCAATGGCCTCTTTGATGTCAGCATCCTCCTGTTTGTCCTTCAAGATGGTCAGCGCTCTGAAATGGCAGTGAGTTTGCATCAACTTCCTGTCTTCATCTTTGAAGATGTCCATGATTGGCAGGAGGCAGGAGGTATCTCCAATTTTGATCACTTTCTTTAGCAGCTTAACAATGGGAGAGAAAAAGGCAGAAGAGAAAGATTGGTATGAAAAGATAAATGAAGTTATGCTAAAGCTGGAAATATTACTGTCTCGTGAGACAAGTATGATCTTACCCAGTGCTTGACATATGGTATCTTTGCCTCCATTCACTATTCCTTTCTCTATTTTTATTATAGATACAGGTGTCTGGGCGCTGACAGGCAGGTGGGACAAAAACATTTTGAAATTTTCAGTGACACGTATGTTCCATCTAGAACTTGTAGCGGAAGCTGCAGATAGGAATCCAACTTCCAAGGGCAATATATGAACTCTCATAAATTCATGTTATTCATTAATAGCCTTCCCAAAGGCAGCAAATTATACAAAATTTTTATTTTTCATAGGGAGTAGTGAAGTGGTGACAATAAAACCCTTCTCTTTACAGCTAGTAGAATTTGCATGGGATCTAAAAAAATGCAATAGTTCCCTCTGATGGTAGAACCTGGTAATTCAGCTTTGTAATCCTTGGTAGGAGAATCAACATGTTGGAATCTCTTTCACGGTTTCAAGCACAAGTCATTAGCCACTAAAGAAAGAAAACTGCAGACTGATATTTAAGCTTCTGGTTTTGTTTCTTTTCCCACCCTCCCCTACAAGCTTCATTAGGATAATCAGTTAGGTAGTAGTTCTGCCTACTTTTCTCTAGGGGAAAATTACCAATCCCATCAATATTGTCACCAGGGGCAGGATGCTCAGGCAAGCTCTGCCTAGTTAAAGTCTCTGATGAAAAGTGCCATTAAATAGCATGTGATGAATGGGCTGTATGTAGCTGGGAGTCTTTGTGTGGCCTGTGCTACAGGCAGAACGTCCTACTTATGAGCCCTGTATTTACCAGTTTACCACGATTCCTGAGAAATACCTTGAAGCACAGGTTGGGGTAGACGCAGACCCACTGGAAAACCCATCACAGGTTGTGCGATGGGGTGGGTTCCAACTTTGCACCATGTGTTCAAGTGGCCTCAGTGCAGCTTGTGCCCAGAGCCTTAAAGTTGTCATGTAACACTGAGGAGCATGACCAAGCAGAGCACTGTTCTGGGAAACTGAAAGCCCTTGGAACACCCTCTGGCAAGCCTATGTCTCTAAAGCAGTCCCTCTTAAGTTCTACCACACATCTCCTGTATTAGCCAAAAGGGCTGTTGACCCTCTTCACCGTTCCATCACTGATCATTCTCTCATTCTCTCTGCTAGCCAGGTGCTCCTTACCTGGTTGCCATCATACATGAAACCTTTCTTCAGTTGCAGAAGTGCGAGTCTAGCCAGGATAGGAGACCTTTGTGGATTTCTGGAGAGTGCTAGTAAGAGGAGCTTGTGAGCTTCTTCTGCACAGCCCATCTGGTACAGGGCATCAGCACAAAGGATCTGTGATGCTTCATCAGAAGCATCCAGCTCCACCAAGAGAGAAGCCAGCTGGTAAACCCCAGGGGCATCTCTGTAGGAAAAAAAAAAAAAAAAAGGAAAGACCACCTTCAAGGAAAAAATGCTAATGAGAATAACAGAGCCTCTTTGTCTCACCTGGAAGCTAAGAAGCAGGTTATCAGTCCGATATCAAAATGGATGATACATTTTACCATATCCAGCAGCACAGATATCTCTGTCACTTAATTCCATAATCATAATCCCTCTTTATAAAAACATGTTCTTAAGCAGTTGCGGCTCTAAAGAAAGGCTAAAAAAATCATGATTCATATCTGTGGTTGCAGCTGATACCACAACAGGAAAAGGAAAAAGTAACAGTGATAGTGAAAAAACCTAAATAAAAGATCACCATTTCTAATGAAAAGCTGCGTGTTAAAATTTGCATGGACTGGAAAGAACTGTGTTTCTAGGTAGCTTCTTGTTCCAGAAGCAGTGACCTGTGTCTAAGCAGGCCTGTGTTTGTGTCCTGATCTGCCAGTGCAACGCTGAATGAGTTCGCACATTTTTCTGTCCATTTGTTATCTCACTGGAGTGCAGGCCCCAAGTACTGAGTGTGAAATGAGCATCACACAATGGAAGAAAAAGACCATAATACTACTAAAATTATTAAGAGACTAAATAAATGTGGGTGTCAGCTGTAACTACCTGAGATGAACTTTCACATGCTATTTCCCACTTCAAATTTTCAATTTTTCCCCTGAAATATTAGTATTTCACATGCAGAAAAAACTGAGAAAGTAACATAAAAATCCCGCTTTGGAGAAAATGGAAGACTTTTCCTGGGGTGGTATCAGACAAAACTTTGAAAATGAAACATTGAAACTTTTACGTTTAAATAGCAGCCTTTTTTGTGTTGGAAGAAATAAATACCTAATAAAGATACTACTTTGATGAGCAATCTCTGTCATATTCCTTCTAGCATTTTGCTTGCTCCTAGCTTAGACCAGTATTTTGCTGGAACAGCCACACCTATGGAATTTCATTTCAACCTGTTATGTTTATTCGGAACATTAAACGGGTCTATATCCTTTTCTCAGTTATCTGAACGAAGTACCCTCTCTACTCCTCAAGCCACTCTCTTTCTGTTAGGAATCTGCATAGCCCTGTTTCTTTTTCTGCCCACAGGCTGAACTGCCTCCTAGGTACCTCTTCTTCTGGAGCATCTTCTGTCCTTCTTCTTGGAGAACCTTTAGCAGCAGTCCCCTTTGGTTCCACGGCACATAGGACTTGATTGTTAAGATGGTTTCTTCCATCTTTAACTGGCAAGCTGTGATATAATCCAGGGCTGTCAAGTAATGGCTGACACCAGAAATCCGGATAAGTCCGCGCCCACATAAGGCTTTAATACAGCTGTTAGGATGTGGGGAATCATGCTCAATCACCTTTTGAAAGTCTTGCAGGGCTTGCTGATGGTCATGAATGTGAAGGGAGCAAAATCCTCGCAATGCTAAGAGAGTATTGCAGTAAGTTTTCTGCTCTTCTGCCAAGAGGTGGTCACAGATATCCAGGGCAGTTCTGATGTGTCCATGCAGGAGATGGCAGTCTGCTAGCCGAACACGGAGCTCACGTTTGGACCCTGGGGAGATCTGAAGGAGGAACTGGACTGTCTGGATGACAGAAGGGAGCAGCTCAGTACCATGATTGCTTCTGAGTTCAGTCCGAGTACGCACAGCCTCCCTGTATGCTGCAAACTTCACCTCCAGGACAGCTCTAGCCTGTTCTCCTATCCTCTCAGCATCACGTGGTGAGAAAAGCTCTTCAAAGTGTTTCATTGCCTGGGCAGGGGTTGCTGCAAAGGCTTCTCCTAAATCCTGCATCATTTCCTGCATCCGTCCACCCAAGAAGAAATATGCAGCAGCCCGTTCCAAGAGCAGACCCAAAGCTTTCTCATCTTTGAGATTATTATCAGCTGAGAAGCCCTTGAGGGCCTTGCTACAAACTGCCACACACTCCTCAAATTTGCTTTTTTTAAAGAGGTAAGTTGCCTGCACCCTGCAAACGCAGACATCATCCGGTGCTACTGCAGACAGGAAGTCATAGCAGTTGCCCAGCCACTGGTCCAAGGAACTGTGGTCTGGACTTTCTTTCTGATACGTTGAGAGATAATTAGAGAAGGCCTGGATGACCTGTGGCAGGTGTTCCTTTTGCTTAGTACACACATAAGCCACTGCTTCAGCCCGATCCATCACAAAGGCCTGGATATAGTCTGCAACTCCCTTCCTAAGTTGTGTTCCTGACAGCACCCGTGCCAATGCCCTCAGCAGCAGCAGTTCCACTGAATACTTTGGGTTAGCCTTGAGCAGGGTATTGCATTTACTCACCACCTCCTCCGAGCATCCTCGCCTGAGCAGGGTCTCCAGTTTATATAGCGAGGATACCACGTTGTCGGGACTTAAAGTGGAGAGAAAGATGGCAGCTATTCCCACACTGAGGGAAACAACGGCCAAGTTCTTGCTCTGGATCTTGGGAATCTGACTCTTGCCTTTGCACCACATTTCCAGGGTAGCTATCACTTTTTCCCAGAGCCCTTTGTCTAAGGAGTTCACACTCTCTACCGCTGTCGGGGCGCTGCAGCTGAAGGCGGCTGTGTAGAAAGCAGTGGCTATTGGTAACTCCTGCTGGGCAAGATGGTGGTCCCCCTCTTTGCAGAGCAGTGCAGCAAGCTCCTGAGGTGACATTTTATGCACTTATATCTTCACCAAGCAGCATCACACAGGTAATGTGGTTTCTGCCTGTAAAACAGAAGATCAGCAACATGAGGGGCTGTGGAGCACAGGTTTTTTTGGCTTGGGGGGCAGCTTTCCAACTGACGGCCACAAGCAAGCCTAGGTCCTGCGAAAAGCCATCGTTTTGTCACTGACAGGCTCACCAGGGAGCAAAGCCACCAGAAAAAGCACTACAGAGGTTCTTAGTCCACAGCCACTTAATATTGGCCAGAAAGCAGCCACACAACCTTGCCAGTGTTCCCTGCCCCACTGATGTGGGGCTCGGGGGCCTATCAGGCTTTGTCCTCCCTGGCTGAAGTGTCAGTTTGATAAGTTTTTAATCATCAGACAGTATGTCAGTACTGGTGGTGGACACGGAGGGGACAGAATAGCACCTTGACACTTTGCCCACCACTTGCCTTTCCTCCTTTGCATTGAAGAGGCAGGAAAGGTAGGAGAAAAGGTGCACCTTCTCCCTGTTTCCACCTCAGGAGTCAGTGGGAAAGATGGGGTTCAGTGCCAGCACCTGAGCTCCTGAGCCAGTCCCCACACACCTGGGGCCTAGCCCTCCAGCTGCGGGGCCCTCCGGAGCGAGGCGGTCGGCGGGGCGCGGCTGCGCGGCGGAGAACGCAAATACCTGAGAGCGGGGCCTCAGCGGGGGCCACTGCGGGCCTGCGAGGGGACCCCAGCGCGGCCTTCTCCCGCCGGGGAGCTCCTGGGGCGAGGCGGGCTGAGCTGAGGCGACGCGACGTGAGGCGATGTGAGGTGAGGTGAGGCGAGGCGAGGCGATGGCAGCCGTGGACGGGACGGGGAGTGGGGCCGGGCGCCCGGTTGCCTGGAGACCGCAAACACTGCCGGGGAGCGGGCAGCCGCCTCAGGCCTGCGCGGCGGCGGGGAGCCATGCCGCCTGCCCGCGGGCGCCGGGGGCTACCTCCCGCTGCGGCCCGTGAGGAAGCCAGGCCCGCGGCTGCTCGGGCCGCGCGTTTCGGCCCCGGGGCCGTGGCGCCGCCGCCGCTGGGCCCGGCGATGCGGGCCGGGCTGGGCCGTCCCGCCGCAGAGGGCACGGCGCTGGGAGCGGGGGCGGGAAAGGAACCGTTCCCTCAGGGAAGGTGAACCAAGTTCCTGCCCCCTCGGTGGGACTAGAGAAAGTGAATTAAATAGTTACCAAAACCAGCAGACTCCGCCTGTGGAGTGGCCTGCGTTTTTAGCTGTATTTTTTAATAATAAAAAATGTTTTTAGCGGTAAATCACTTGTGTTTTTAGGAATGTTTAGACCCATGATGTTCCTTTAAGCGAGGCCCATTTCTGAAAGTCCGGCCTTCTCCTTCTCTGCGTTTGTTGGCATTCAAAAGAGAAAAACCTTTTATGATTAATAGAGACTTTTTGCCATTTTATTAAAGAGTTTGCCTATTACTTTGATTTGATTACTTTCACTTTAATTACCCTAATTAGGCATCATGATATAATTTAGCATTGCTGTCACATCAGGCCACAGGTGATATTACCAAGAAAGACCCGAGGGCATAAAAAGAAACGGTTCTGAAGTAGAAATCCCATTAGAAGGAGCTGGGCTGATCAAACGCATGTGCCTCTTGGCCCCTCCACCGAGGTTCAAGCGCAGCTTGTGGGAATAAAAACGAGTCTGGTGTATTCAATGGATTGTGATCTAGGCTGCAAAAATCATTACCCATAATTTGACTTTGCTGCATGACTGAGTGGTGTGGAAGTTGCTTCCAGCCACATTTTGCCTTGTAGATACAAAGAACGTGGAGGATGCCAGTGTCCTCCATTCATCATTTCTAGCATAAAGAGTCCTCCTTTAGTTAAGAATCCAGTGTGCTCGCTGCTATATGTGGATGGTTTAAAGGATGTTGTTACAAGCTGTGTGTAGAAAGGCCAGAAAGGTAGCAGCAACATGAAGAAATAATTTTGTTAATGGTTATATAGCAGGTGGTATGAATACAACCAATTTTAAGTTGTGCATCAAACTTAGGCTTGGATTAATTTAGATTCCTAACTTTGTTCCTCAAAGGAATAAGAGGAACAGTATCTACGAGAGCTCAGTGCTGATAGAAAAAGAGAGTATCTTTCAGGTGGAAAGGACTGTGGCCTGATATGTTACCTGAGGTGTATGAATTGAGGCCAGTATGAAAACCTGTTGTTGTAAGTGGCGGAACCAGCGATGTAGCAGAGGCCCTGGGTCCTAACGTTTTTCTCAAGCCACCAGACAATTTGCTGTTATTTGGTGCAGATATGGCAAGCCCTGTTTCTAGGATCATAAAAACATGGGGGCGGGGGGGGGTAAAAAAGTGTAGAGACGTTTATCTGAACATTAAATATTAAGTATGCTACACACTCATTAAATATTAAGTATACTACAATAGCGCCTCATGATGTCTTTGATTACTGATAAATTTTTAAAGGGAGGTGGGTGGGGAGGGAGTAAACGGCACTACAAGTGGAGGGCTTTGCAAAGCAGGAGATGCATTAAAACATGTCTGCAATAATCCCTTTCAAAGAGACATGGCTGAGAAATCTTGCACTTGTTTCTTTTAAAGGCTCTCAGTGCCTGCAGTGCATGTAATAAGTTCCTCCCCTTAGGGCTTTTAAATGCTAGATGTAGCTAGGACTGAGGGTGAGAAACCAGTAATATGTGCATTTGGTACAGAAAATTTGGCTTAAAAAAGAAGAGAATGAAAGGACCATAATGGGGTGGGGCATTAGTAACTGGGAAAAAATATGATTTTTTGTGATTTATATGACTAACATTCTTCACTCTGAGCTGTGCCTGGGTTGGAGAGCAGACACCAAGTTCTGCTCTCCTTTAGGCTGGTGTAAGCGTGCGGGCTAGGGAACGAAGATGGCTTGTGCTAAGTTATACAGGCTGGGTGAGTGAATGCCCACAGCAGTGAAGTCAAGAAGCTCTGGTGATGTACTAAGCCGCTAAGCCACATGATGAAATTTCATCCCTAGGCGTATTTAGTTCCACACCCACAGTCTGCCAGGAGAGTTAGGCTGCTGGTAACTCTGTTGTCAAACTGAGTTAGGATATTCTTTTCTTGTGAAGGAAATCTGCACCCCTGGCACTGTATCCCCATGACCACAGCTGCTGCTATTCCTTTGGGTTAGAATAGCAGATTTCGAATGGAGACCTCTAAGCTTTGTTATTGACTTCCTAACATTGTTTGGTAGAAAAGCATATGTGAGATGTTTCTTTTCAGGATGTTCGAGTTCTCAGCCACCCTTTTATACGTGGTTCTTTACACAATATGATAGACTGTTTGCTCAAACTTTTCTGCACCTCAGATAATCACAGAAGTATAACACGTTCTAGGAAAACTATAAGGTGATTAAATCAGTGTTTGTAAAGAGCTCTGAAACACGTGGGTGAAAGGGGGCATAGGTCAGAGAAGTGTGAGCCTTGTCATTGTATAGACTGACACAATTACTCTGGATCTTGTTGAGTATTACAAAATTTATCCCTTTGCTCAAGCTTCTCACTAAGGCCTTGAGGAAGTGACTGTCTTAACTTTTCACTTGACTTGGCTGGGCTTAAATAGAGATGTGTTAATACATTAAACATCCTAGTGTGCTCTGAGTGTGTAAAGGTATATGGTCACAGAAAGCCAAAATTATTGCCTTATGCACTGGATTATTTTCATCTGTGTTCACCCCAACAAGAATGATAATGTAAAGGATTGCAGGGCTCCTTGACAAAGAGTAGGATTAAAATGCACTTGAGCAAGATTACAAGAAAAAGGTTGTCGCTCCATTAGAGAAAGAAATAATCCCTTTGTTTATTTTCTAGAGATTAAAGCAGTAACAGCAGAAAACCCCCGAAGGTCACCACACACATACTTTGCTGTCTCAGTTATTTTTCTGTTATTTGACTGTGGGATTCAGCAGTGCAATCGCATAATTTAATCAGTTCTCCTTGTGCTGGGCGTCCTGAAGCAGCTCTCTGTATGAGGCAGTAAAGTGGATCTGCTTACTCTGCAGACAGATAGGCGTGCTCGGTTTTGAACAAAAGGTTCATGATGTGAATGAAGTGTTTCCAAGGAGTAATAGTAACTTTAAAGTTTAGTTGCTGAAACTGCATGTGGTTCTTGAACACCTGTGAGGCGTTCAGCCTTCTGCAAGGTTTCAGTTTTCCTTGTTTGCTCCTGTAGGTATGATGTGTATGACCCTCGGAAATAATTACCTTTAATAAGCTTGTGTTCAATTGAAAAACAATTGCCATAACTGAAGAGGACAAGCCAAACATTGCATTGTTTGAGACCTGAGAAGGAAAAATTCTCTTAAAGCAGTTAGAAGTTAGTCTGCTTCCAGAGGATGTGTACCAAGTGTACCCATTCATGAAGTGTCACCTGTGTTCCCCCGATGCTCATGAGTCAACACCTCTCTTCCCTTCTAATGACACATTCTCTGATACAAAGGCTCAAGGGTAGAAATTTCTGGCTGAAATTTCCTGCTCCGAGTTATTTCACTAGCATTTCCCAGTCCAGCTTTGCAAGTACAAGATTTTCTAGATGGAGACTGCTGAAATCAATAGCAGTTGCGCTCCGTATAATCGGGGAGCAAGGCTAGCCTCTCAATAGCAAAACACTTCACCATACTAGATTTCGCATCTCTTGTGCCCTAATAGTTAGCCAGCCAGGCTGATTTTTCAACTAGCTCAGCACCTTTGTGTCCAGCGAAGAAGTCATCGGAACAGGTTTGCTTGAACAAAGTCCTCAATATGCCAAGCAAGTGGTGGTCCAAAAAAGTAATCAGTATCTCTGCTTCTATTCTTCCCAGTGCAAAACGGCCATTATCAAATTTCAGTTTTGCGATACGTTGTTTGCCATGTTTATTTAGGATATAAGCTTTTGAGGCCAAGGATAGTGCCTGGTATGATGAGTACGATGGGAGGAATCTCGGAAGGGATCTCCCTGCACTGCTGTAATATGAGGAATAACAAACCATGAGGTATAAAGAAGCTGTTACAACATCTCAATAGATACACTGCCAACTCAGATTAAACAGTGTTAACCAGCCCACTTTATTCCTCCTCTGTTAATATTGAAACTTACTGCTTTTATTTCCTCTCATTCCTTCCCTACTTTACAAACAAACAGGGATAAGAAAACATTGTTAAGGGATAACTTATTTGGTTACACTAAGTTTCCAACTCATAGTGGTTTGAACTAAGTTTATCAACCAGCCATGGAAACATTAATCACCCAGAAAAATAGCACACAGTGAAATGACTTTTCAAAATGTCGTTGGTATAATTATCATCTTGGCCATTACATTAAATGCCACCATTTATAACTGTTATGTTTAAGTATGCAAACAGTAATTAACTTGGTAATGAACTGAGGACCCCTGTGCCTCTCTTCCCTCAGCTAATTTGCATGTTAATTATCATTAGCAACCAGGGAAACAAGTTATAAACAGCTTAATTAGCAGCTTAATCATTTTTACAAGAAAACGTGCTGCACTCTGATACATGAGCAAGAGTTAGATTAATGAAGTCAGATGAGCGTGTTTTTTCAGTGTGCTGTTCCCTGGTGCAGCACTGGGCTTGTACCTGGGCGATGGGGGTGACACAGACGTGTATGCGTGTGCGCACACACACACATATAACGTGTGTGCGCACACTCTGCTCCAGGTGTCTGTGCTTCCTTTCACAAGCAGCGTTGTTTCTGCAGGAGGCTCTGTCAGCGTTCTGAGGGGAACTGCCCTTCTCTTCCCTGCCTGGTAGCAAATAGACGTGTTAAATAGACACTAGGAAAGCTGAAATTCCAGCATGATCCACCAAAACACCATGAGTCTAGTCTAGTTTTGGTAGCAATCCTCACTTAATCCTGTTGTTTCTAGACACTTTTTGCTGTGATTTGGTTTGATTCCACTTGTAGTCCCTGCTCAAGCAAACTGTGTTTGGACCATTGGCACCATCTGGGACACGGGCAATGCCCAGTGTACGGTCCCCGCTAGCTGGGGCTCTGTGGGTGCCATCGCTGTGGGCTCCATGGATGGTGCTCCAAGTGGGTGTTTCGGAGCTGATGGTGCTGTTGCTCCAGGTAGGGCTTTTGCATTTTTGTGAGCCCGGGCTCACAGTTGAGGGCTGAGCTTGGCTTCCAGAATAGCATTAATTATGAATGTCTGAAGCAGTTCTGAAGTTCATAACAAAAAAAGAGTTTGCGCTCTCTCTCTTTTTTTGTTTCCTTTTTTTTTTGTTTCCTTTTTGGCAGAAACTTTCTGATGATTTAATGGAAAATTTAGGTACAAATTGAGGTTTTATTTTTTGCAGGTTATCATCCTTCCATTCCCCAATATACATGACAATAAATAATAGCTAGCTCACATGCATTTTCCAAGGTTTTTTTAAGACTTTTTTAATTACATCCACTCTTATTACTACGAAGGATGTCATGATTAAATCTTAATAGGAAGGAGAAAGGAGAAATGCAAACTGTGGTTTATAGCTGGTGTAGCCCGGTATGTCTGATGGCAGGCACGTGATGTAAACGGGCACTGATCTGTGTGGAGTTTGGATTTCTGTGCGTGTACTGAGATCCTCGATGGGCAAGCTATCCAGATGAGCCTCACTCCCTTGCTTAGACAATGGATAAAATGTCAGTCTGGGAATTATTCCACATTAGTTTGCCAAGAGCACTTTTCATTTGATCAAGAATCAATCATTTGATGAAAGGCAATAGGAATTTTGTCATAACATGAGAATGCATTGTCCAAGAAGTTGTGGAATGTCTGTCACCAGGGATTTTAGGAACGGGTTAGATAAACATCTGTAAGGGATGGTTTGGGTATTGTTGATCCTCCTCCAGGATAGCAAGGTGGACCTACGGTCTGAAAGCAGACAGTTTTCTCTGATGTGGCTGAAGAATATCAGTGATGCTTGATTGGGAGATTTGGAATCTGACAAAACTCATTTCACTGCAGATGTGATCTAAAATCAGGCTGGCTTCCTTATTCCACAGGTATCTAGGGATTCTCTCCGTCATGGTAAAGATAGTCATTGTTACGATGTGTAACGAAATATATGCTTGCACAAAATTAAACTTCAAAGGTGTTACAACCTTGATGCAGCTCTCGTTATTGGTAATACAATGCCCATCCTTCTGTCATGACAAACCATTACCAGTAGAGGGTACCAGTGCACTGTTTGTAAGGATAGAAATTGTTATCTTTGGAAATCTTTTTTTTAATTATTTTTTAAATTTTTGATCAACTGGGGATAACGCAAAAGCAGGAAGCTGCTACCTTGTGAGGTCTGTGAGTTCAGCACACAGAATTTGCCTCGAGTGACTGCTTGCAATATCCTGTCTGTTACAGACAGAGCGAAGGAGTTAATGTTGGGGGCTCAAACATCTTTCCTTTTTTTTCTCTCCCTGCCTCCCCCCCCCGACAAAGATTTTGATTCTGGACTTTTGAATTCATCCGCTGGCACATCACTAGTCCTTATTAATTCAAGATAGTTTGTAAGGATGAGAAAAATCTGAAAGTCCCAGCTCAGGCAGGCTTTGAGGTTTTTATACTGGAGAGTGAAGAAGTTCAGTGAACTCTGTGGAGCTAAGGAGAGTTGTGTTTCTGGCTCTAGATGATAGTTGAGTGAGATCTTACACTGCAGGAGCAGCTTCCTTTCAAACTAGGACTAGGAATTTAGCCAGACGTTTTTCTTCTTAAGAGCCTGTGTAATTTATAATAATGCAGAACATCTCTGAGGAATGCCCTCCAGAATGCTTTGGGTTTTGTGTTTACAACTCTCCTGCCTCCTAAAAATGAAACACAGCCCTGAATCACTGTTTGTGCTGAACACTGTATTCCAACGCTGTTCAAATCAGCTTGGCCACTGACAACTCTATAACCATGTTTTTGGTTCTGAAAGTTTGTTTGTGTGGCTTTGACCCCAGCCAAAGTGAGCTCTGCTTAGCAAGTGGTAGTCCTGTCACTAATGATGGTCTACTGTGGTCATGCCTTAATAAGCCATGTTTCCCAAATAAACAACAGCCCAGAGATACTATCCACCTTGAAGGAGTTGTCTGTTGAACTGAGAGGGTAACCCAGGTCTCACTTTGACAGTCCTGTTGCATCTTTGAGTCTGCAAAAGCCCAGAGCTGAGTGCATTTGGAGACAGAACTAGCTGCTTCCTGCTACAATTAGCCCATATAGTTCAGGGCTCACCTGGAAAGGGACGAAGCTTGCATAAAGTATTTGTTGATTTACCTTATCTCTTAATAGCCAGATGAGATACTGGCAATTCATCCCTTTTCCTCAGATACCTTGAGAAGAATTGTCACATCTTTTGCAAATGCACACACAGAAGACATCTGTTCGGGTAGCTTACCAACTGAGATGATGATGGCAGCAGAAGGGGACAGCTGAGAAACCAGAGTGCTTGTAGGTTAATGTGTAATTTTACCAAAGAAAAGACTGTAAAGGCTGAAAGGGGAACGAATTGTTGCATGAACCAAGAGTGGCAACCAAGTCTGGAGTGCTCCGCAGCCCAGCATGGCTCAAGGAATGGCCCGGCCAGTGAAGCATGGCTGATTTACACCAGCTGAGGATCCATCCTAGTGCATTTTTTCTCCTCTGCCACTGGTCCCCATCACTTCCTTGCGAGGGGCACTGCCCTGCGGAACGGCAGCCAGTAAAGAGAGGGCTTCCTGTGCTGTGTTTCATGAATTCTTTATCAGCTCGTGTAATCAGATAGCATGGCTGGATGTTGATTTTGTTACGGTACCTGGAGCGAATCTCTATATGTTAATTTAAAGCCATAAAACTACAGCTTAGGGTTTCAGCATCCTAACTGAAACTTCCTCTTCTTGGAGGCATTCATGCTACAGCAGAATAATAATGATCATAAAAAAGCAAGATGCAGATAAAATAGAAAGTGCATTGTTTCAAGTAACCCGTAAATGCCAGGAAAGCTCTGACACCTAGTGCCGAGCGTGCTGCTGTCTGAAGGGTCTCCATTCGACTTTCTGCTTTCTTTTACCAGCAGTCCAGTAGAAGCTCCATAAGGAGATGTGTCACTGTCAGAAATGTGTTGTTTAGTCTTCCTTACCAGAGAGTGTCCTCATTTGAACTGTCACGGCATGAAGAGTATACAGTGCTTGGCACAGTGGGGCTATCATTTCTGGTCAATGCTATTTAATTGCCCCTTAGACTTTCTGCTGTTCTGCTGTGGAGATGCTGCTGAGGTCAACAAAAGAACTGAAGAGCAGGATCTTTGTTCTCAAACTGTTAAATCTGGACCCTGGAAACACTCATTGTTATGGCAGCCATTTACAACTGCAGATCGTGTCCTTAAGGTCTCCTGTCCGTTAGCCAAGAGTGGGATAGGGGAGCATCACGTGCTACACCCCCCAGCCTCAGGGTCCTGTCTCCAAAAAGACCATTTCTGCTTAGGCAGGGGTGCAGGCCCTCATGCTTGGAAGCAAAGCAGAAAGGATAAGGCAGCACCAGGCTCCTGACTAGACTGTGAACCAAATGCTATAACAGATCAAAGGGAAAAGTAAATCATAGATTGATAGATGCCTTTAGTTTATAAGTTATTAAGCACCAGGTAACAGGTTAGATTAATATTGTGCCTGGAGGTTTCTTTTTTGCTTCTTTTTTTCCTCTCTCTCCTTTTTTAAGAATTGGAGAAAACAAAATATTTTTCTAATTAAGTAAATCTACAGTGCTTGCTAATGGGGCCCGTCTGTGTGCTTGTCACAGGGCACAGAGAGAACTGGAATAATGATTTTATTTTTTCATTAAATAGAATTATAGGCAGTTACTCAAAGCAACTGTGAGTCTAATTGAAAGAAAACCATTTCTTCTTAATTTACTTTCACGGTTCTGGATGATAAAAGAGTGTGTTCACTGGAAAATTAAATAAAAAACACAACATGAGGAAGCTTGAAATAATGTTGCTTGGGCACAGGTGGGCAGAGAGAGCACAGTAGTTTTCCTGCTAGTTGTTAGTGGTTCAGATACTAGTGCTTCCTCTTGCTCCCCAAAAGGTGCATTTCTCTCTCAGGGCCCTTACCAAGGTTTTGTTTCAGCTTCTCCCCTTTTCACTTTGTGTTCCAGTTTGGTCATCCGCCACATTAACAGTGTGAGCTTGCCTCTTCCTGCGGGGATAGGCTATTACTCCCCCGCTCCCTCCATGACTGGCAGTAGTCAGATATCCTCTGTATCCCAAATGATTCCCAACAAGTTCAGGCACTGAGATAACCAGGATCAGCAGGAAGAGATGGGCAGTGAGCAGGTTGCGTGGAGAGCTGGAGCACTAACCCTGCCGAGGGCAATGCTAGACGGTGCTGCTAAAATCCAGAAATCGCTATAGGTGAGTTTGAGAGAAACTAGATGCAAAATTCAACTTGGAGGAGTGCATGTAGAGCTACTCCAGGAATTATTCTTGATGCAGTGCGGGAGATAAGTGCGTCTAAAGGCACGTACCCAGAGAGAGGGTGTGAAGTTGCAATCAGAGTAGGGATTTAGGACTCTCAACTCCAGTGGGTGCTTTGTGAATATGTTGCTCTGGTGAAAAGCGCAGGGCAGCGAGCTTTCCTTTCACTGGCATTATGAAGCCCTTTGGTTCCAAGCACCAGCCTTAAGCTCGTGGATCCACCTTTCTGCCTCCAGGCTCCAAGGGCACCTTACAGAGTTGCCAACATCTCACAGGTTGGTTGGACTTCTATTCTCTTAGTAGGGCTGCAGCGAGCAAGTGAGGTTTGATGGCACCTTTCTCAGCCCTGAATGGCCCCAGCAATCTTTAGGTGCCACACAGTCCCCTGCACAGGCACGTGAGGGGTTAAGAAAATGGGAACTGATTTATTCCATGGTGAGGGTCCTTATCTGGCCCTGGTGCTGTCTCTGAAATGCACACATCTGGTAGGGTCACAGCATCAAGGAATGGCTGCAGCACTGAGGCAAGGGTCTGTTTCCACTAACCATTTCTGCTACTTCTTACACTAAGTACTTCCTAAAAAAGGCACGGGATAATGTTTCACTGTGGCTGCTGTTAGATTTACGGGGATACCATTTGCTCCAACTCTTGGATTCACTCAGTCCGGGACAAGATTAAAACCAACCCTTCAATTTCCTTTTTTCTTTAGGAAATTAACTGTGGCTTTTCTGCTAATGAAAGTCCAGAGACACTAGCTTATTCAGGCTCTCTTCTGGCTCTGTGTGTGTTTGATACGTCTTCAAGGTGCACCTGAAGGAAACAAGAAGTTAAGGCAGCAAGGCAGCCATTGGCAATTAACGCTAAACGTTATTTTCTGACTTTTATGAATGCCTGCATATGTAAAGAAGCCAGAGCAGGGCTTGGACTTGTCACTTCAGGAAATGCTCGGCCTTTTCTGTTTGAAAATATGGTAAAGAAAAAGGCAGTGAAAACTTTCCATGAACTAAAAAATATTTTGACTCCATCTACAGATGTCTCTGCTTCTGTGCTCCTGTTAAACTAAAAATCTGTTTCATTCCAGTTTCATCTTTTTTTCTTCACGTTGCGTAATAGAAAACTAAAGAAGTAATTTCAAAACAAATGTGGAATCTTCTCTTGTGCTTCTATTGAAATATTTCTAAGAAATGTTTTTGTAACTAGCTTTACTTGAAAAGAGCTGCTTCTTGCAAAGCGTTCTGTTGCTGATGCCATGAGGCATTCAAGGGAAAGAACATCCCTCTAATACTGCTTGATCAGCTGTGTCTTGGGTCAGGACAGGGCAGTCAGTCAGGATGATTCAGAGCAATGGGACAAGATATTTATATTTTTCCCATCGGTAGACTTAGTTGGGAGTTTTCTGACAAAAAGCGTTTTCACTGGAAAGTGCTGGTTCAGCCAAAATTATTTTTCTTCCATCTCATTCCCAGAAAACACTGGTTTCTTTGTTTCCTTCTGCTGCTGGAGAACCTGGGCCTCTGGGATCAATGGTTCCAATGCTGTCCCAGTGCAACCGTATCAACTCCTCCCTTTGGAAAATATGAAGCCTTCCAGGTAGTCTGGAGGAGAACTGGACACTATAAAAATCCCCATGGAGATGAGTGAGCTGTGACTCTGGGATCCAGCTGAACCCTGCCTTGTGTTGGGTTTGCGAGGGAGCTGACAAAAGAAGGTTGTTGGGATTTTTTTGTTTACTTTTCAGCAGTATCTGAATTGATGGGTTTAGTTAAAGAGCATCCCTAGTCAATAGACACACTGTTTTTTACTGACAGATAATACACTGGGTGGAATGGATGACCAGGCCCTTTAAATTAGGTGCCTTTTTGGGTGTCGAAACATACTTCCAGTCCAATTTGTTGAGATGAACAAAAGTGAAGAGAAGGTGCTGCTGAATCTCCTGTTCTTGTTAATAGGGAGGCTTCCCCCTTTCTGAACATCTGGCCTAAGTGCTGTGAAGAATAATGAACTAACTGATAAATGCTTCTTTCAAAATAAAGATTATTTTTTTCCAAGCTCTTTAATACCTTTCTAATCTGAAGTACAATTTTTCTCCTCTATAATCACTATATTAAAATTTAATATCAAGTATTAATATAACATACTAATGGAAACCTGTGTATTATTCTGAAGATAACTGCCCTGCAAAAGAGTTCCATGAGCTTGCACAGGAGAGTGTTTAACTCTTCCCGGGTACTCAGTGGGTAGCAAAGGTGCCTGGTGATAGTTGCTACCACACGGAGCAAACTTCAGTGCTGGGAATTGTGTTGGCGGGTTGCAAGTAAGGAAGGTATCCTCTTCATTTGTCTGCCGGGATCACATCTGGTGTATAAAATGTTTCTTCTGTAACCATTCTAGGAGGGAAATTTAGACCGGCAAGATGAAGGAGAGGGTGGAACCATTATGAAGGGAAGGCTGTTACTTAGGTGAGTGTGTTTGAATCACGGCAGGGTGAGGATGAATGAGTGAAGAAGGTCAGACCGTTCCAAAAAAGAGAGAACTGGAGAAACAGGAAAGGAAACTTATTTTCTTGGTCCACACAGCAGCATGGATGTTAACTGTCTTTTTAGCCTGACTGCCACCTGGGTTGCGTCTCCATGTATGTGTGGGTGTGGATGCTGCTTTTATAGCAGGAACTGACCCATCGAGTTTCACTGTCTAGGAAACGTGGATATCTGGCTTTTAGGGTTTGGTATTCTGTAGTATTTGAGCATCAAACATTCGTATAATTTCCCACCAAGGAGCCTTAAAAAATAGGCATAGCCCCAAAATGATGAGGTTGGCTTAAACCCACAAGATTATTGTTGAAAGTTATTGTTTGAAATTTTGGATTTTGAAGCTTTGTATTTCTACTCTTCAAGCTGTGGACCATAACACAAGAGGTAGAAACTTGCTATAAAGGAAAACTGCATTAGCATATAAACACAGACTTGCAAAGCTCCATCTTTGTGTAAAATGCTGAAACTCGTCACAAAATCTGTGTGGCTGACAAAGCCATAAAACCTCAGATCCACTTAGAAGAATGAACACAGGAAACAGATATTTCCATGCAGGTTTGATTCTGCTGGTGCCCCAGCCCTTTTGCTTGACTGGTTTATATGAGTGTGTTCTGAGGAGCTAAAAGCAGCAAGAGTTAGTTCTTTTATAGTGTTGTGTGGGGTTGGTTGTTTTTGGTTTTTTTTTAATAGAATCACTGAGTAAAATATTCTCACCTGGAAAGAAGTCTGTGCTGAGATGGAGGGAGGGGAAAGAAATTAGAAAAAGAAAATAAAGAAACAGGCAGTGGGTGGCAAAAGGGAGAGAGGTACACAGTGGTGAGTGTGAAGGATGACTTGGAAAGTAGAGGGATGCTATTGAGGAACAGCAGTAGGAAGGAAAAGGGGGGCTGAGGGGAAAGGCAGGAGACATGGTAAGTTAAGTAAATTCACATTTATTTCTGCAAGAATTTGCTTCAAACGCTCTTCCTGCCCTTGCTGAACATTTGCTGTTTGGACGCCCTCCACTACGGGGAGGAACAAAACGGCTCTGTTCAGGCCCCGGCGGTGGAGGTGAACAGCAGGTCACTGGCAGGCTGCTGCGCCGGGCTCCGCGGGCTCCACCTGAGGCTCTCCCTGCTGCAGAGGGGCAGCCAGCAGCCTCGGAACCTCCTGCCAAGGCTCCCTTGGGTCCTGCCCGTGCCCGTGGTCTGCTACGGAAAACCAGACTCCACTGCTAATTACTGGTCATCTCCAAAAACTCCGTGGCTTTCAGGGTAGCTCGTTCCGATCCCTAGGGTGCAGTGGTCATGGTAAGGTTTATTAGCATCGTCTTGACAGTGTTTAAATGCATAATGGACAAGCTAGACCATACAGCTGAAATTCTATCCCGCGCTGCCAGTCAGATGTGCTCAGAAAGAGATGGTCCCTGTTTAAATTAGGGCCTTGAATATCAGGAGAAATGAAAGGGTTTTCAGCACCAAGGAGGACAGAATTATTTTACCCTTAGCTAACCTCCCTCTTGCCTGCGCACCAGATAGCAGATATGTTCCAGCTTATTGGGACTACAACCAACCTATTGTTTTGGTCCAGTGTGAGCTAAAGAGAACAATGGGAGACATTGTTGGGGATCTCTTGCTGAAGGTTTTTAAATGCATGTTATGCTGTGAAGGCATAGGGCATCTGCAGCGTAACTGTCTGGAGACGTTACTGTACAGTCTCGAGGAGTCTCCTTTACACGTGAATTGCTCTGTTTTAACCAGGACTTCCCATTTCCTGTGGAATCCTACATGATTTCAGCTTTCAGTACTGTGAGTTTAGGGGCTTCTCTAGACAAAAGCTGTTAATGCTTTAATGATCATTAATCTGTTATACTTTGCCTACTGTGTACTCCAGTCATGGATGTATTGCATGGCAATTGCTGTTCACATATCCCATAGGCAAGCAATATTAGCCTAATAGGACTGTGCTTTTATAAAAGCTATGCTTTTATAAAGTATATTTCCCATTAAAATTGGCATAGTTGTTCTGGGCCAGTCTTATTTCTAGGTGTAAGATCTTTACTTCCGAAGTATGTTGCATAATGGCATTTAAGAAAAGAACTGTTCCACTTTCTGTGTCCAGTAAAAGGTACCATTTCACTCCTATATACCAATTAGTCCTTTTTGAATGAAATCTGTAATTTAAAAATATATTAGAGACTTAGTTTGAAATCCCCTGTAAAATTTATTTGGCCTTATCACCTGCAGAGAAAGGCTCTTACAGACAAATATTGAATTGCTTTCTGAGATGGGGAGTACCTTCCCTGCCACATGAGCTGGAAGAGAATGTTTTATGTAGGCCAGCATGACTGGCTGATGGTCTGACAATTGAGCAAACCTAATATTTCATCCAGTGCTAGTCTTGGTTCCTGTAATGGGCAGGTAACATGCTCCTTCTGATAGGTAACTTCTCTCTTTTGAATGTAGGATCTGCTGGTTTTTCAAACCAGATGTGGCCACCCTGTATCTCTGGCACTTGCAGTAATGGCGATGCCAGGAGTACAACAGTTGGCTAGCTGAGCTCCATCCCTCTGAGAGCACTGGAAACAGGGACAAGATTTTGCAATATGGTGGGTGAGGGTGTTGTGTGTTAGGGTTTTTTGGTATGTGCTTCATTTTTTCTTTCTTTCTTCTTTTTTTCTTTTGAAAGGGCGGCTGATTTATCCTTGTTCCCCACTGGCAAACAGGCTCCTCTAGCCACAGTGCTCTACATGACTACCAGGAAACCAGAACTTGATAACCTGTTTCATTGATCGGTTATCAGTTACTAAAGGTGGAGGAGGTTGAAACAAGGGATACTTCTTATGCCATTCATCTGTAAAGTTTCTGGTGAGCCCTGGAGCCCCGATAGGTAATACAGAGCCAATCAGGACATACAGCTGGATGACATTTTACACACGTTTAGAGTGTCTCGCAAGATGTTCTCCAATTAGTCATCATCACTCACAATATGTTTTACATATTACCACACAGTTTACAGTCAGTCAGACTAATACAATTGCAGTGCAGCTGCTCACAGCAAGACACAAAGGTTATGGCACTGTGTACATAAGCAAGCTGTGAAAGTTACAGCCATCCAGCTCCTTTACCCTCTTATGCTTTTAAAAGCCAACAGAAGCAGAAACAAATAGTGAGTGTGCCTCTCATTTCAGCCCTGGAAAAACATTTGAAAGCATGGAGTGAAAGGAGGGATTTTGTTTTTATAATTTGATTCCCATTGCTGCAGCTGCAGCCAAAACCTTTGGATTCTGGAAAAAGTTCAGAAAGTGCTGCTTTTTGGAAGAGGTCGTGTTTATTGGAAAATTACATCTTGCCCAGTAAAAGCTGACAGTATAAGTACTCTAGTCTATTAAAAGCTACAGAAGACACTGTTAAGAGTTTATTTAATGATTGCTGCAGATGGGGTTTGGGAACTTGGAGCCTGGCATTGGTATATTGGGTTTGAGATTGTGTTCTGGGAACATAGACACCATCAGTGTTTTATTACTGACCCCTCTCATCCACCTACATGATTGAACTAGAACTAGCTGCCACAACTAGGCTCTGACTAGTAACTAGGTCTATTTTCCTGAAGAAAAAGAAAAAGGTATTGGAGGTCAACACAGCAGCTAAATGAGAGGAGCTGAGACACTGTGATCAAGGAAGCCCAAAGCTGGCAGACTTGGATCCTAGCCTGAAAGTAGACTCTGGCTCAGACCAGGGCTTGACCCTGTGAAGTTTCCTGGAACTCTTTGGATTATGGAACAAAAACACATTGTGGAAAGAGAGGAACCACTGCTTCAAATGTTAGACCTGATCTAAACTCCATCGGAATGTCATGAGCTATCAATAGTTTTTGAACTGAGCCCATAAAGCACAAACCTTCCTTGCCTCCGCACTGCTCTGCTCTATTCTGTTCTGTGGGCTTCTCTGCTCAGCTCCCTGGAATGTGGGGGCTTTTCTGGAGTCTGTTTAGGGAGCAGCAATAACATCTTTCAGGTGTTTGTAGTTTATTTTTTTTTTTAAGGAAAGAAAATGTATGAAATAGTATTATGATTTTGGAAATGTTTTGATAGACATATACACGCGTTGCCTGTTATTTTCATTGAAGAAAACAGGATAAAACAGTGACATTGATATTTATAGCAGAACGTGATGAGCGCTATGAGGTCTTTACTTTCTGGAGGACAGGCACAGCCATACACATCCTTTCCTCTTCTGTGGCTGTCTGTTTTGATAGTCCTTAATTATACATGGTGTCTTTTGTGTTTTTAGAAACACCTGAGTATCCATAAAAGAGATGGGTCAGGAGGAAGTCCCTACCAGTAAGTAAACCCCGAATTGTCCGTAATGCGCGTCCCTGGTGCTCTGTGATAGCAGTGCAGAGGGGTGCCATGTAAACACTTTCGCATTGTCTTGCATCTTGCAAACAGCTTGCATCTGCCTCTTGCAATTCTGCTCAGTCACACTTCACTGGAAAAATGTAGATGCCTCTCCAGTGGTATCAGATGTTTGAGTCTAGTCCAACCCTGCCGATTTCCTCTTTAAATTCTAACTACTGTATTTGCTTCAGTGGTGCCCGCTCTCTTTGGGCTTTGCACCCTCAGACAGATGTATTGCCTGGAATTTGTACGGTGCTCTAAGTGTGTGGGCCATTAGGACTCAGTTCTTGTGTCAGGACAATGGCAGTGGTATGAAACTCCGTGTTACGTTTTGGTTCTGGGGTCTGTTGGCCAGAGACTGAATGAGATTCCAGGGACCCATGTAGGCGGTTCTCCCTGTCTCTGTGATTGACCTGGTGTTGGATCATCTATGACTATCTGGAAGCCAAACTTTTCTATGAATTCTCTCTTCTCGCTTATTTCACTGGCTCCTGAGACCTGGATAAAGTGGATAAGAGACTTCCTGTGCTTTTGAGAGGAGCTACCTTTCCCCTGAGCATCAATTGCAGTTTTACTCTAGCCAGCAGAGTGTGTGTGTGTAAAGATCCTAACGTCACAGCTGTTTAGAACAAATTCAATGTAATTCAGTTTTACAAGCAGTGTTAGGCTAAATCCAAATCAACATTGCTTTCAGCAAAATACAGTTATAATTCTTTTGGCCCACTAACAAAGTGTGTGTTGCCATATTTGTCTTTCGGAAGCAAAATAAAATATGACAGTTACTGACAGCCTGCTTCAAAAGTGGAACAGCCTGATCTCACTTACATGCTGAGACTCTGGAGGCAATCCATTATTGCTCCTGATTCCACGGGTAGGGCTGCCACCAGAACATAACCCACTGCAAAGAGGAAAACTCATCTCACAGGAGGGGCTGTAGTCTCCTGTAAGTAGGTGACTTGCTCTGCTGGACTATGTTTCTTTTGGGAGTGATACTTTCAGCAGTTAGATCGTATGATGGAGCGAATTTTGAAACTTCTGTGACTTTCTGGTAGCTGGCACTGAGGCCAGCAAGGTGTTAGTGCGTAGTTCAAAGCTAGCAAAGGGGCAGAAATGCTGTGGATTTTTATCTTATGTGCTGGGCTCAAGCTACCAACCTGAAAAGTCTCGAAGGCAGCTGCAATTCTGATAGTTTTACAACTGAAAAATAGATAATTCAAAGTTAGTGATATGAAGAATGTTGTGTGGCTCGTAGGACATCCT
This sequence comes from Chroicocephalus ridibundus, assembly GCF_963924245.1. NCBI lineage: Eukaryota > Metazoa > Chordata > Aves > Charadriiformes > Laridae > Chroicocephalus > Chroicocephalus ridibundus. Next base: position 3,598,831 of record NC_086299.1, on the reverse strand, counting down.
CGGAGAGCATCCCTCAGATCCAGGGTTCTCACCATTCACTCAGCATCCCTGTCTCTGTTCTTTTTCTGCTGTGGGCAACATCTCTAGGGTCTCATTTACTCAGCTATTAGAGGGGTTCATTCTCCACTGGAAATAGCCTCGTTGGCCTACATACTTAGATATCATCTTATAGTTCCATTTGCCTCCCCATCATTAAGCCTGGAAAAAAGAGGGAAAAACAGATGCGTGTGTGCACACAATTGTGTTCTCTGTCCCTCCTTCCCTTGGAGGTACTCCTCTTGGATGCAGACCTCTTTGGACTTTCTCCTACCCAGGCACACGCTCTCCCATAATACATTCCCCTCTGAGCATGTGCTCAGAAGCAGAAACCCTCCTTTGCTAGCCCCACTTTACCTCTATGGTATTTGGGCAAGTTAACAGCCAAGACAATGTTGGCTGCTCTCCTAGCATTATTGTGGACCTCTTCAAATCTTGTTATGTTACTTTGGTGATAAATAGTCATAATAAATTCTTTAATAGTGTGAAGATAGGTCATTACTCATCACAGCCAGGCTGTGAGAACATCATAAATCTGGAATAAAAGCCATTCGTTTGGTTGGAGAATCCAAAGCTTCACTGTTTAGAAGGATTCATTTCCACCATCCCCCTCAGTTAATCATTCTCTAAGTCCTCATAAATATCACAGGCAAAGGAAAAGAATGACCCGTTGTTGCTGTGCCATAAAATGTATGATGTTGTGCTATGAGTTTTTACTTCTCAGCTCACATGTGAAAAATTCAGCAGCGAACTAGAGGTTGCAGTGTGGAGTTTCTTGCTGACTGTGCTTTCCTAGGCCAAGAAGGAGGTGGGCATAAATGTGTTCAAAGACACTATAATCTCCCAGGAGAAAGAAGAGAGACAGCAAGGATCACATGTGTGCATACGTATGTGTGTATTGATGCATTTTCTCTTTATAAAATCTGTATTAGTAGTACAAACTTTAAAAATACTGCACCAGACTACCTCAGCACTTCCAGCAGCTTGACTTAAAACAAGCTCGATTATTTCTTTCTTTTATCAACCTATCATTCGAAACTTGGGGGGTGTTTCAAGCTTGACCCTCAACTGTAGAAGGCAGAAACATTTTTATTAATGAAGGGTGAGATTTTCAGGCATTTATTAAAAGTGTCTTATGAAAGACACTGAAATAATGACAAATGAGTCATGAAGATTTCCATACTGGGGGAAAAAAAAACACTGGAGGAAAGCACGTATTGTATTTCCATTATAAAGAAAGATTAGGAGCACTTAAAGCCAAAGTGTGAGCGGGCTTCGCACAAGAGTAAGTGCAATAGCTCTAGTGTCTACTCTGAGGATCTAACTATGAGTCTGCTGCAGTTCTACAGGTGGGACTGCTGCTAACTAGACCCCAGTTCATGAGTTAGTGTTGGCCAAGAATTCATTATCCAGATGTGCAAGTTATTATGTCGTCCTTAAAATGCCAGTTTTCCTTGTGGGAAAGGCTTCTGACAAATTCTTGACTCGGATTGTGTTTTGGAAAAATGCTTTGACTTTGTCAAAATATGTTATTTTGACATTTAAAAAAATGCAATTGTCATCTTTCTGGTTTAAATCACTTTTTGCTTTCAAACTTCAGTGAACTGAAGTAAAGACACTTTAAAAATGCTCAAAACGTTCAAAAATGAGATGCTTTGAAATATAGAAAAGATATTTTGATTGACAGAAGTGATAAGGTTTTTTCAAGTGTTTCCTTCAGGAATTTCGCGATTTCTAGTTTTTAGAACATTTAGTCGAATCAGTGTTCTCCATATTTTGAGATTTTTTCTGGCAAAAAAGAATATCATCTATAGAGCTACAATCCAGAACTCCTGCAGCATTCACCCTTTCTGGGACCATTTAAAGTACCTCGTAATTTGGGTATCCTAACTCGGACGGCTGAGAACAAGGACAAGGAGCCTCTTTTCTCTGAGCTGTAGAAGAATCCCAGGGGGATTTTTGGGCTAAACCAGCTGAGCTCTGGTATCACCTCCCCTTGAAAAGGTGTTGTTTGCATCTGCAACGTGTGATTCTTCCCCTTGCTTTTCCTTCCTCTCCAAAGGGGAGGAAACAGTATGAGGAAATACAACTTTATTTAGGCAACTGAATATCCTAGATGGTTGCGGTGCTGCGTTATTCCGTTACAGAAAGGTGAGACTTCAACTGCCATCTACCTTGAATGAGAAACGGGCAGGTTTGTGGTTCCAGAGTTGAGGTATATTTTGGTGATGTGAATATCTGCTCCGGCTTCTGGTTATGGACAGTCATTGATAGTTCTGGTTGCTTATGCCTAAATCATAGAACTGCTGGTGATTATTAGGACCATAGCTAGTGTTTAATGTGAATGCACCTGTCTTCCCTTCTTTTGCCGATCATCAGCTAGCCCAGTACTGATGCCATCTGCACTGCCAGTGCAAGGGAGGAAGACTCTTCTGTCTGCTGTCCTGCTTCAGAAGGAAGGTGATTGGGAGGGTCATTCTGGGATGCGTGTGCTAGTGCTCAGAGAAATCCAGAATGAACTTTGGGGATGGAAAGGAGGGAGGTCGCTGCGGTGGTGCTGTGCAGCCTTTCTCAGGGCTACAACAGAGAAGTTCAAATGAAATGTATTCAGGGGAGCAACCACTGTGATGGATTTATGCACCTAGCTTTGAACCAGAAACTGTATAAGCAAGCAATAAATCACGGCACTGGAGGAACACAGAAGCTATTGCCTGGGACTCGGCAAGTTATGAGAAGGAAGTATAAAAAAAAAAGGAAGAGAAAGAAAATTGTCTATTTTTAATAAATTGTTTGAGCTTCAGTATTAGTGGGCTAGGCTTTGACTTGGGATTAGGAGCCAGCTTGGGAACCAGGGAGTGCTATCTTTGCCTTCATATAACCTCATTAACTCTATAATGTTAAACACATTCTTCAGCTGGGCTCCTCGGTTGTGTCTCTGTGGCCTGCCTTCCTCCCAGGGTTGCAGCCCATCTCGTAAGCATCTCTGTGAAACCCTTGTAGTAAATGTTAGCGATCCCTTCTTAGCTGTTATTGTCTCTGCCTCCAGATAACTAAGCAGGTATACACTTAAATCCAAGATAAACACTTCCTTGGCCTCTCATTTATTGCAGATATAAACTCCTATAAAGCTCGCCACTGTGCTAGCTATCATGCCCTCTATCGCCTTTTTGCAAAATGTAATCCATAAAATGCTTTCATGGTAACCTTATACATCGGCAACCAGTGATAACATCTCTAGGCCCCCGTGACAGACAGGAACTCGCAAGCATGGAGTTAATAATGCAAACTTTCAAAAAATGAAACTGGCAGAAGGAGACGAGGAGGGGAATAAAAGGGGCCGGTGTGGCTGTAATTGGGACCATGTGAGCTTCCTTAGAGAGGGATTAAGGGAAAGAGACAGGCCTCGCCCGCGAAGATTAGTTTCAATTAGACGGGCTGGAGGCGAAAGTCAGGACTTGGTGAAAGATTAAAACAAGAAGGGAGAAAGTTTCCATTGCTTTTGCTCCAGGCCTACACAAGAGGGTTCAGTGAGATCATGCTAATTGAAGGCAAAGCTTGCATGGAAGTTAGGAAGAACTCGCATTAATTGATTCGATGCTGCGATTTTTTTCTTTATCCGCAGTGTTCTTTTGGGTTGTTCTTTTTTTCAGTATTCTTTTTTTTTTTTCCTTCTTTTTATCTTTCCCTTTCAAAACCTAAAGAGGGAGAAATCATCCACAACTTTTGCTGTGGTCAAAGTGACTCAGAAGGGAGAGCAGTGGACCGTTGCCTGGTGCCATCCAGTCAGCACTGTGTTCCACCTCTGTGATGCCCTTTCAGTTTACTATCAACTATTGGAACCAAATTGATGGTGTCGTCGTTACCACTGTACGGCTGAGCTCCTTGTTTCACAAATTTAAAATTCTGTTCTCTTGATGGATTTGTTTTTCCCACAAGAAGATGCATCATTTATAAGTACTCTCTGAAATTTACAGTATGAGAATCAACAAGGCTTGCATTTTCCTGAGCTTGAGTAGGGAAAACACATGGTTTCCTTATGGCTACCATAAAAAGGTGCTCTTCGGGAAATGGCAAAAGGTATTTCAGTCCATCTCTGGTTGAATGCGGCACTCGTGTAACTGTGACCCTAGTGAGGAAATTCATTGTTTTTCTCCTCCTGCTTCCAGTTTCAGTGAAAAAGGAAATCATGGACTCATAGAACTGAGAACTGGGGAAGATGGGCTTGTGTCGTCAGCCAGTGCAGCGTTCCTCTCTGGTGTATCGTCAGTGCTTTGTCTGGTTTTCAGTGCAGTGAGCACTGAAATTACAATTACACCATTTCCTTTAAGAGGAAACTATTCCAAATATGAGTAGGTTTCCATGTTAAGAATTTTCTACCCTACCCCCTTGATAATACTGAAAGCTATAGGAAAATGTATATCCAATCTTTCTATATTAGATCAATATTTATATTCCATTAAACTTGTCTCTGAGGGGCAAGATACATCATCTTTTGCCAGATTTCTGTATCAGATTGTCACTCTGTGGATTTTTGTTTCATAAAGCTTTGGAATTACAATGCCTAGTCAATTATAGTTAAATGCATTTTCACAGCCGGCCAGAAAAACATTAGCACTAATCAAAAACATCGCACCAACAGGGATTCCCAAAGAGATTTTTTTGTTTTGTTTTGTTTTATGAAAATGTTCTCTCAGCTAGAAACATCAAAAGACAACCATGAACACCATCCACTAAAATATGAGAAAAAGAATTTGTGCTCTAGCTGCATTGAGATCCGTCTTTCTTGCAGATGACAGTTGACGCAAAATTTTTGCGTTTAAGCTAACATCAATACTCTGCAGGGGAGGTCACTCATGACAGCTCTAATGCTCTAATAATGGCTTGCTACCATCCTCTGTCTTCAGCTTCACGTACGCACACTGGTTCACTTCAGTCTCTTGGTTCCTGCTGCATTTTTCAAATTCAGGATGAAATTAGATACTGGGGGCTAATTGCTCAGTACCTTTACATTTTTCATGTTGGAAAATGGAAACAGTCCCCTGTAGGGTCTCACCCGGCCACTAGATGACTATGTGATGTTTCGGGCACTAGCGAGAACAAGCTGGAACTCGGGCTGTGTGGAACAGTTTGCAGTGGTGTGACTGTTTTCTTTCCTAAGTATCCCGTGTTTAATACACCCACCGTATCAACATGTCACGGCATCGCGTTCTTAGGACGGTGCTGCTCAGCTCAGAACCGGGGAAGGCTCCGGCTCCATCCGGGTGGTGTTGCTGATGGTCCTGTGCCTTGCTGTCCGCAGCTGACACTGGACCTGGCCTCCGCGTCTGCCGGGTTTTTCCAGCTATGGGAATGACGCTGTGGACATTTTTGAAGTGAATACAAATGCATCTGGGGTGCGGGAGGCTGCAGTTGACTGAATATAAAATCATAAAAGTTCTAAGACTGGACTATTGTTCAGATATAAAGTCGCTGAGCAGAACAAATTGACATCATCTGCTACCTGAGAATGGCACCTAGACACAAATGTTACTTTGTAATTATGATATTTCTTGTAAATGGAAACATTGACAACATTCCAATTTTTCCCTGTTAAAACCTAGTATCCCTGATTTCCTCTCCCCACCTACCTCCCCCCCTTTTTTTTTTGGCCTGGAGTTGTTACTTGGAAGCCTGATAAATGGATGCTATGAATGAATGTTTTCCAAACATTGTAGGAACTATTAAGAAAGTGGTTTTCCTTCTTCCCCTTTTTCCTTCCCACACTCCTCCCCCTCGCGCCCCACAACTAATAGCACACAAATAGCACTTCATGTAATTTTGGCTACTCTCCACTATTCCAGGCGGACTTCAGGAAATCTCTTGATTTATAGTTGGGGCATCCAAAGGCAGCATGCTGCCGGCTTCCTTAAGGGATGCCTATTGGTGACATTTAGTAAGTTTGAGGTGCAGTATTTCAAATAGGCAATATCCATATTTTAGGCAGATAACTCTATGTTTATACTTATAAATTGATTTAGTAATGAAATAAGCTCCTTTCATGATGCTTGCTGGATTTAGGGTCTTTGTTATGGTATACTCGGACTGTTCCTGAAGTTTAGTTTACCAAAGTAGAGCCAAAGCTTTCTATCCGTATTCCCATAAGCAGTCCAGCCGAATTCAATGGGGCTATTCACATTGATAGGTAAAGCAGGATTTGGGACTCAGTTCAGAAAAACTATCAAGCATGTGCTTAAGGCCTACTGTCTTTTTGGTTCCCCACTGCTGCTGTTGGCTACTCCAGGAATATCAGTTCTGAACCGCTCTATCAGGTGGTTAGTGGGTCGCATATCTGGTCTCCTGCAAATGGGATGCTTCAAAAGGGTGTAGTTCAGGCCAAATCTAAGGCTACAGCTGAGTGATTTGCCCTTGTATTTGGTTTTTGTCTTCCTCTATGGATTGGTGATATTTCACTTGTAACAGTCATCAAACTAATAAATTCCCGGACATTTGTAGGGTGTTAGCACTGTGCTTGAGTTTTCCTGTTCTCTCTTTTAGTACTTTAAAAAGACCAGTTCTTTTTTGGGCATTGGGACTGCCTTGTGGCACAGGAAAAGACCTGAGATTATTTTGACTATTATTTGACTTGCATGAGCTTAATGCACATATAACATGTTCCTAGTGGGGGATACAACTATCCTAGTTGGTCCCCTTGCATCCTGGTTGCATTTTTGGGGTATTAAAATATTGCCCAGGAAAACCACCTGAGCCAGCTGCTAGCATTGTGATAGATGCTCAAAGGGCTGTAGCAGAAAAATATCCGTGCCTCAAGACAGACAGGATGAAAGAAAGAAAAGCAACATTACTACCCAGTAAGGCAACTCTTCATCTCTCGCTCCTGTTCCCATCCTTCAAGTTCAGGATTCTGACTCTGTTTCCAAGTGGGATACTTGTATGAAAATATTTTGGCTGTTCCACAATATTAAGTGGTCCTTTGAACATATCAAAATCATGCAGGTACAAAAATACCTTCCCTGGCTTTCTTAATATTAGGAATGTGAGACTCTTAATGCACTGCTAACAGGAACACAGTCTAACCAGGTAACACAGAATGTCCCTCATCCTTGGCTAAATCTACCCTTGTCTCTGACACAAAAGTTATTTAGAGAGGACAAAACTTACAAGTTAATTGTGTGCTCTGCAGAAAGGTTTCCTTGTGCACAGTGATCACTTCAGATCACCGTGGATCACAGGAGGATCAGAACCAGTAAGTTGTGTTTCATTGTAATTATTTAGGTGTCTGTCTTTAAAAGATTTGCATTCACCTTGTGATATGTTCCCTAGAAGTAAAGAGTAACTGCATACATTTTAAAGGAGCAATAGCTCATCTTGTGCCAGAATGGGAAATCTGTCAAACCTTGCTGTTTTCTTTAAATGAACTGGGAGAGAAACCCTTTAATATTCTCAAATGCTTTCTACTATTTTTGAAGAATGGTTTTTCTCTCGCATTTCAGTTGTTGTTAGGACAAAAATGAGCAGAGGTCTCCAAAGAAGTCTTGAAAGCATCCTTCTTCACCTCTTCAAATTCCTTTTTTAAAATCTTATGTTTATTTTCTATGGTAAAAATGTCCTTATGTTTTTTTTAAAAAAAGCCTTCCCTACAGTTCCTGTTTTCTTCTTGTTTTAACTGTTCTTTTAAACAAATTGAAGACATGTTTCAAGATGCTGAAGTTTGAGTTCTGTTGTTTTAGTTCTGGGTTTGAAAAGCTAGAGTGAAGCTCAGTATTTGTGATGTTCCTCTCTGATGTGGCTCGTGTGCTTTAGTTCTGCTTGTGTTCTAGCACCTTCTACTCCACTTGCTTGCTTCAGCCAAGCTACCTATCGTATTCTCCCCTCCACTTGGACACCTTTTCTTCTCGGGATCATAAAAGGTACCTTTCCACCTTGAGAGCTATGATTTTGACCCTAATTCCTTGCAAATGTTTCCGTCCTGAAAGTACCCAGCTGGCAGTACTAAGGCTGTACTACCTTAGTACTAAGGCAGTACTAAGGCTTAGTACTACCCAGTACTAAGGCTGGCACTGAACCAAGACTGTCTTTTCGAACTTGCAGGTGCCCAAAGTGGGCATCAGTGCGTGGATGTTCTGTAAAGTTTAGATGCCTCACTCTGCTACTTGCTATGTAATTTCTGTCCCCAAGTCCTGAATTAAATCACAGGTGGCATCTACTGCTTTATGGACTCTAAGTGCTACCTAAGGGTCACCAGGTGAAATATGAATAAACTTCTTGTATTTCTAGGTTCAGATGTTAGAAGCATTTCAGCAAGTGACCTTGCTGATATACCATGATGGAACATGGCAGAGATTTACCAGCTCACTTTCATTGGGGACCTGTAAAATCTTTCCAGAGGAAATGCTAGAATAAGACTTCAGTTTGGACTCTCCTTCGTGTGAGACAGGACTGTCACTGTTGTGTTTGGAAGGAGTTTCTCATGACATCTGCTCCTGAGCTGGCCTAGTCCTGGCTGCACGAGGAACGTGTTTGCAGAAGGCAGACAGATTGTTTATGGCAGAGAAAGAGAGGTGTCACTAAAAGTAAAAAAGAGTTGTTTTTTAGACTTTCCTATCCAACTTCTTGCCGTGAGTGAAACGTTAATTGAAAGATGCAGCTGGATCTCACCTGAATTCCTGCAGTCCCAAGCTTAGGCGATGGCTTATGACTCGTGATCAGGGTTTCCCAGTCTCGTTTGAATTAGATTTATTTACTCCATTTGACAGTGTTGTTCCAGAATTTTAGTCCATTTTACAGATTGGACAAGTGACCAGTGACATTCACTTATTCTAGAGATGTTCTGAAGTGCCTAAATACAAGCAGTGCGCAGCCTTGGTTCTGCTGACTGCTTTTTAGAAGGTTCTCAACCTCAGATGAAATAAAGCCTTATCCTGTGAAAACATTATTATGTGTTACGCCAAGCTGTGGCATCCTTGGACAATTCTGGGACATCAGCTCCCCCTGAGAGCAGCAGGAATTACCTGGTTCAAGACATGTTTGGAATTTTGCCCAGAGTTAAGAACACTTTTATTAGTTTAGACTTGTTTTTGAAGGGAAAAAGCGTAACTGCACTCACAGGTATCTAAAAGCTCTTTTGGGGATGTGGCCTCAGGTTTCCCACCAATATGAAAAGTGTACTTATCAATGGGTAATATTTCTCTTTCTCTCATTGCAATATATTTCTCCTTATATTGTCTCTTTTCTCCTTTGCCATTCCTTCTTTATCTTATATGGAAAAAATCCCACGTGAACCGTGAAACAAATGAGTTAATCTTTTTCCATGACATTCTGATATTTCGTATATCTGCTTTACTTCCTGGATTGTGACAACAGGTAAAGCTTCTCCCAAGAATTAGATAAACCATGCTCTCACAGCCATAGAAATCAGAAAGTTTTTTCAATTAAATCTTGCAGTCTTGCAGTGGGCAAAACTCCCTGACAGCTGTGCTCCCAAAAGTATAACATGATGATACCATGTCAAATTTTTTTAGAGAAGTTTGAAGAGGAAAATTTAATGAAGAAATAGAATGCAGGACAAGCTCCAGAGACTATTCCTGCAGTCTCTTTGCAGAGCTGTGTGGGACTGGGGCCTTTGTCTATTGAAAAAATGGCCCAAATAGTCCCTTCTCCTCTCCCACTCCTCCCACGGCTTCAGTTAAATTCTCAGATCGTGAGGGCATGTAGGGAACAGCTGCTTATGATCTCTTCACAAGTGCTGGGTCACTGGTAAACAACCATCCCTCCACCCTCTCGGAGAAAAAAAAATTATACAAAAAATGTATTCATTTTCCTGATGATGAAGAGTAATGAAGAGCACGTGCATGCTGCACTAAGAGAGAGAGAGAAAAAAATGACAAATTAAATCATGTCTCGTTTGACAACCCTTTAAGTGTAACAGATCTGCACTTGTGCTGTCTGACAGGCATGATTGATACCACGGAGCACTCGTCAATTTTTAAACACACAGACCGAACAAAGAGTCACTTCATCCCGGTTCTTGTAGTTTACAGGCAGCCCAGCGCTGCGCAGGGTAAGCACCCCTTCATGCAGGGGTGTTTTACTTGGCAATACACTGCATCTCACTGTTTGGACAACTATATTTATTTTTATGATCCTTAAAATATTGTAACCCAGTCAACTCAACAGTCATTTAAGGTAATTTCTGGTCTGAACAGCATCTATTTTCTAGACAACTTTACAATAATATATGTTTGCTGTGGGCCAAATTCTTTGTGTAGGTACCTCTGTTTCTGTGCTGTATTCATAGCTGTTAGCTGGGAGAGAGTCACAGTATCCAGTAATTTCTAATAACTTGAAATCCAAACCTCCTAGATGTTTTTGACCAGGCTATTTATAGGTTATATTTAGCATGGCAAGACAATGTGCTTTTCTTTACATTTTATTTGTGTACAAACAAACGAACCCATCGATAAGCTATTTCAGATTTTGGATTTTTGGGGGGGAAAACTCAGTCTGAAACAGACTTTGAAAATCTCAGTCTGAACAGCTCAAAGTGCTAAATGTAAAAAAGAATACTACTGTAAAAAGAGTCGGAGTCTCTAATTATCAGTGTTTTGCTATTGCACCGCGGTAACACAATTACTATGGGTCTTTTAAATGTACCAATAGGAATTGGAGGATAATGCTCTGTTGAATTTTACATCTCCTTCTGAAAAGCTGTAAGCATCTACACTTACGTATCTTTCATCCTGAAATGACTGTGCAACATCATGAGAAAGTTTTACACAGGAAGGCTCATCCATCACTGGTGCTCGTACACCTCCGTGCCAGGACTTGGCCACTGCTCTATCAAAAATGGCTCGGCAGCTCAGAGCAGCCAGTGATGAATTTGTTACGGCACAGAAGTGGAAGGGAGAGCCTCTGCGAGAGCACTCTAAATGGAATAGAACATTGGTAATGTTGAGGAAGGAGACAGAAGAGTGGAATAGCTTTGATTTTTAAGGACTTAAACTAATCAATCCAAAGCACATTTTGTGGAGCAATGTCCCATCTTACCCTAGGCCAGGAGCTGTGAAATGAGAGGAAGCGGTGATGGTCTCTCTTGTCTCTAGCTGTCCTTGACTCATGCTTTCATGTTTCTATGAAAATTATTTACTAGCAGGGAAGAAGAATCAGCACAGCTTTTAGTGGGTGTTGTGAACTGAATCCATGGTGTCTGTAAACCTGAGACCCTCTTTAGGCTGGGGTTTAGGAGATGCTTATGTACATATCTGCCGTGTCTGCGCAGGGATGAATTCTGTCATCTAGGCTTTCATTTTCTGTATCTTTACTACTTGTCCTGGGCCCTTAACTCCATTAAGGGTAGATGCACAACTCTGTTTATTTAGGGCTTTTTAATCTGACAGTTCCAATCAAGCTAATTCATCCGAGAGAGACCAACAATCCTTTTATTTATTTTAAACTATTTTACCAAGGTAACCCAATCCAGACCATCTCCATATCTTGTTTACATGAGCAGCCTTGGTGACAACATCTGTCCTGTGTAAAATGTCAAAAAAAAAAAAAAAAAAGGAGAAAACAACAAAATGGAAAACCTAGCAAAAATCATAGAGGTATCAGAATTGTTGCTTGGACACACACCCAAATGAGCCTCCAACATCATATTCAGAGAAGAAAAAGAGGGCAGAAGCAGGTATTGGAGCTGTGGTGTCAGAGCCCGTGTGGGCTGGGAGTCAGGCTACGGTGCGTTCCCTGGAATTTGTTAAATGCTGTGAGCGGTGGCTGGTCAGACCCTGGGATCTCCGGCAGGAGGCCGTAGTCTACTGGCGAGATATAAAATTGCTAAGCATATTGCAGTAGGCTCTACCTTTCGTCTTTCTCTGATGTTTCTTGGTAGGTTTTCTGTATGTTTTCAAAATAATAAAAATATCATCAACCTCTCTTCTACGCAAAACGCTGCTCTTTAACAGACAACTTTCAAATCAATACTGTGCACAAGTAAAGGAACCTGTGGAAGAAATGATTGTTTCATGCTCGTAAAAGTGAATTGTTTATGAGGTAACAGGAGACAGTCTTTTCCTGATGTAACCGATCAGATACATCCACAAGAGAAGGTTAAAAGGAAGGAAAAATGCTGTAAAAATCAGCCTTTGGGCCCTCTGATATCTGAATGGTCAGGAAGCGGTTTGCGCCATGCCTGTGATTATTTGCATGTTAAGCTACTCGTAAATTCTGGACTTCACTGAGGGGATTTTACGCCTTGCTAAGTGAAAACTGCTTATTTTAAATGACGGTACGAAGGAGCTTTTGCCATCTGATAAATGAGGGAAATTCTGATATAGTTCCGTTATAAGAGGTTAACTTGCACTAAAATGACGATTGCAGCAGGACATTTGAAAGTACAGCAGCAGTTTAAATGAGGTAACTGGCGGTAAGGGTGGCAACACTTTGTGTTCCACAGAAGTGGAGGAAAGCTGAGCAGCTCCCATTGCTGGGATGCTTTGGCAATACTTGATGGCTTGACTTGATCCTTGCTGATCCCTGAAAGCTCTTGTATTTCAGGAAGAGGTGGAAGCCTGTGGAATTTATTTGTCACTTGAGCTAGTGATGACCATCAGGAATGAAACCTGCATAGTCCATTATTACTTGCCATTGTGTTGTGGGGTTACTGTTTGAATTCACTGCTGCACGATGTGTGGTTTGAAGTGAAATCCATGCTGGTGGAATGCTCCTTGTCGACAGAGTGCAGAGCAACGTTTTTGGCATATGCCCAGAACAGGTAGTACGTGTGGACGGCAGTCGCACGCGCTGCCTCTCTGCCTGCCTTGGCTCAGGTTTGACCCACTGTAGGGCCAGCTCTGCCCTTCCTGAGAAGGGAACAGACCCCGTGGGTACAGCTGGCAGAAATTTTGTGTTCCTGTGTTTTGGGGAATTCCAACACATCTCCAAGCCAAGCAATAACGAAATAATTATTTTGCAAATCAAAACTAAAATACCTATTTTGGTCAAAAAGCCATTTCTTACATGAAAAAAATACCTTTTCGTGTGAATGTTGTATATCTGACAAATATCCCTTTGCTACTAAAACTGCAAAAAAGGATGGTAAATTAGAGAGAGGAAAAATTGCCCCACTGATCCTTCAAATTTCAACCAAACCTGCCAGAAATAAATCTAATGAAAAACACTCTGTACGTGTTACAGAAGCCAAACAATCATACCTGAGAAAGCTCTTTAAATGTATTGTGATTGAGACTTGCTATACACATAAATGAGCCACATCTGCTCTTGGTATTGCACTCGCATCCACGTGAAAGAAAAGATTAAAACAAGATACCAACATAAAAATAGATTGATACAGGAGAAGCGAGTGGGAACTCCTGGAAGGAGATTGTTAGATAGTGACTGCTTGGAATAAGTCCAAACCCAATTGCAGCACGGAGAAATTGGCTTTCTGTTGTACCATGTTTTCTGTAATGCAAACCAGTGTGTGTGTGTTGGGGGGGGGTATGTGATTGTCATTATGAAAAGCTTTTGCCAGCACAGTAGCTCAGACACCAGGGGATAATGCCTTACACACTGATGCTTTCCAGGACGCTGATTCTAAAGCAGTTGTGGTGGGTTGTTTCTGTCGCAGGATGTGAGTTTCTGAGCCACGGTTTCCCACAGGGTGTTATCTTGGCAGTACAAGGTTAAGATCCTTCCAGCCGAGAAATGCCCCCACCTTCCTGTAGTCCTCAGGTTTCACCTAGCACCGCTGCGCTTTGAGGTTGGAGGCAGGGGATTTGCATTTCAGACAATGGACGGAACAATTGGGAAAGCAACCCCCTCCCAGTTTGTGTTACAGCCTAATCCCAGCTGGCAGAGGCGCTCACTTGTTACTCCAGAGCCACCGCGTGCTCGACCACCCTGCTGAGATTAAAGCACCTCCAAGAGGAGATGTGCCACCTGCCAATCTCTGCTGGGATGGCAGCTACTTCCCTGGCAAAAGCTTTTCTCTGTTCGACCGGCTCAGTGGGGAGGGCTGTGGCCGGGGTTGGGCTGGGGACCCGCTGCTGTGGGTACCAGGTGATTGGGGGGGATGATCCGAGGTGAGGGAGCACCCCCAGAACTGCCTTACAAGCTCTGGCATTTTGGGGATCCAGTGTAAATATAGGGACCTTAATCACTTGTGGCCATCAAGGAACTCCTGGAACACTGGCTTTGCGCTGGGTAGTTCTAAGATTAACAATTGACAGAAAATGAGTAGTCACGTGTTGCTAAACCTTTACCTTCTGTAGTTTCAAATTAATGCAATAAATTTTGCTTCCTGTCCTCAACTAGGTTGCTGTATGCCGCTAGACGCTGCCGCGTTCCACTTCAGAGGTAGCAGGTGCTGATTGTTGGGAAACTTGATCCATATATCAGTTGTAACACATCTTAAAAAAATTTAACTTCCAAAAATATAAAAGGGAGTCCACAGAATGAGATTTTCTTCCTTCAGACCTGGAAAACCTGGTGGTGTCTGTGGTTTTGCAAAACCTCTCATACTTTATTTATTTTTATTCCTCTGCTAGCCCTTGGGTACAGATTACTTTCAAACAAGCTGGTTTACTGTTTGCATAACACAGGCTTAAATTCAGTTAGAAATAGATCATTTTTCAAGTAAAATTCCCCAGAAAATAATTACAAGTATTTGGGGGTGTTGGGGAAAACATCAGAAAACTTTCTTGTTAAGGTCTGGTGACACCTGGCAATTAAAAATAAAAATCCATTTCTTGATCCAGACCTTCCTCGCTCTCCTTGGGGACAAATTAAACTGAACTGCAGAAGTTTCAAACATACTTCTAAATCCAGCATCGTTTGCTTCTGGGTAGATTCTACATTCTACAAATTATTTCTTCCTGGGAAAGTGTCTCAGATTCATATTAATGAGGATTCCATGTTTGTGGTTAGGAGAAATTTAGTCTTGTGGCTTAAGCAGCCTCAGGACTCTCATTAAGTGCAAGAGGTTAATAATCTAAACTAGCAGTTAACTAGCTATGGTCAGCAGAGCCTTATTGCTTTTGGCTCACACTTGCTAAGCTGGTCCCTTGTCCTCTGCAGTGCTAGAGATGCAGGTGGAAACACAGAGACCAAACACGGCGAGCTGCAGAGGAGCCAGTTCTCATCTGAGCACTGGGGGAGATGTTCTGAAATGCCGGGAGTGGAAATAAGATACTGATGGGAAAACTAGTCTGCGTGCGTTTGGCTGGAGGAGGAGGCGGATGAGCTCTTCGTTCAGGTGTACTTTGTGCTCTGGTAGCTGGAGATCCTTGTCCAGCCAAGTGCGATGCACAAGCAGCTCAGGCGAAACCCTCTCTATCTCTGTGGGAACAAACGGTCACTTCTTTGCAGCACAAGAAAAATAGGCAGAACTCCCAGCTGTGCTTGACTCACAACGCAGTGTGGGGAGTCATTTCTTGTAGCATGTGTCCAGCATATCAGGCACTCTCTTAACTGGACATTAGCTGAAGGAAATCATAGAATTACAGAACACTGGTTGGAATGGATCTCTGGAGGTCGTCCATTCCAGCTTGCAGTTCAAACCAGGTCCAGTTAGAACATAGAATCATAGAATTGTCTAGGTTGGAAGGGACCTTTTAGATCATTGAGTCCAATCATCAAGCTAATCAGTTTGCTCAGGGCCATATCGAGTTGAGTCTTCAACACTGCCAAGGACAGATACTCCAGCCAGAACCTCTTTGGGCAACCTATTCTAGTACTTGACTGCCCTCATGGTGAAGAAGGGTTTCCTTGTATCTATTTAGAATTTTCCATCTTCCACCTTGTCTGTTGCCCCCATCCTATTGCCATGCACCTCCAAGAAGAGCCTGGCTCCGTCTTCTCCATATCCTCTCATCAGCAATGAGGTCTCCCCTTCGCTTTCTCTTTATGTTGAGCAGACTCACCTCTCTCAGGTTCTCCCTGTAACTCAGGTGCTCCAGCCCTTATCATTTTGAGGGCTTGTGGCTAGACTTGCTCCAGTCTGTGGATAAGTTTCCTAAACCGGGAGCCGCAAACTGGACGCAGTGCTCCAGACTCAATAGGAATAGAGGGAAAAGATTGTTTTCCTGGACGTGCTGGCTGCATTCTTACCAGTACAGTCTGGGATGTGGTTCACCTAACTATTATCAGGATTAAGATGCTTTGTGGGTCAAGAGCTTGAAAGAAACAGTGCAGGTATTCCTGACATTGAAGAATTGCTGCAGAAATTGGAGGGCAGTCACAAATTAGCTCTATCCTTCTACAGGCGGTGGAAACTTTAGTTTTAATTGCACAGACCCCAAGCAAATTAAAAAGAAGCAACCAAATCAGTTATCAGGCTGGCTTCCTATAGTACCCTGACAGGTCCCAGAGGCCTCTGCAGATAGGAGATTTGGCTGGATTCTGCGACATCCTCTCTGCCTAGTGTTTAAAAAGGTAAAAAAAATTCTAATCTGTAAGTGATCTTTGTGCAGTTATGGAACAGACTGTTCCCAGTGGAAAAAAAAAAAGAAAAGGACATGATCAGGTATCTTAAAATTATGCCCCCGTTCCTTTCTCTTGTGTTTTAATTCAAGGATACAATTTACTTTAGCATGATGTCTCTTACTGGAGCATCCATGGATTTATCTTCTGGCATTTTGAAAAAGAGATCCCAAAATATCCAGAAAAGTTAATTTCCTGTAGTTTCACTAAACTTTGGTCTGAGAACATGTATCCAAGGTGTTGTCTAGAAATCCAAAACAGTATTCTGAAGAATCAAACGGAAGCACGGTGTGCCTGAATAGACGTATCTGAAAGAACAGATTTCTCTTTCATCGAGACAGCATCACGTGCTGGCCATCCCATGCTAACATCAGCTTACACCACTCTGAAGCATGCCCTGAATTGGTGTGCAGGGAAGATGCCTGCTGTAAAAGAGGAAGGAGGGTCATTACCGATCACTTTTGTAGAGATAGCAATGCTTTTGCTGCCTGCAGTTCACATGGGACCGTGGTCTCCAGGAGGACAGGGCTCTTCCCTGCTTTATCAACAGGCAGCCGAAGTTTGGTTGGGGCAGGAGAAGCTTCAGCTGCTCATCACAGAAAGTAGAAGTGCTCTAAATGCATGGGAGCCCCCAAGTTAATGCAGTTTGGGTCTGTTTCTGAAGCCTCTCTCTTATGTCAGAAAAGCCGTCTCTACACTAGCAGTTCCCCTTGGGAAGAAGTGCCTGGGACTCTAGCCTAGCCATACATCTCTGTCAAAATCTCTATGAATAAATTAACCTTTCTAAAGATTAGTGCACCCTAATACCTCAGGGTTTTTTTCTTGTTTTTTAACAGAACAAATGCTAAAAATGCCTTGACAGACCTCGCTAGGTTTTGTGCTGTGGATCATCTACAAAGGATTACGCTGCGAGTGGTGTTAAAGGCACAGCCTTGTGCTTATGGAGAGTACTGACTGGCCTCCTCCTTTGGAGAAAGGCTTTAGCGTATGGCAAAACATGTGATTGTGAGTAGGAAATCCTCGTTAGGGCAAATAATAAAAAAGCTAATGAAAACTCTCATGCTTTTCCTTTTAAAACACCTCAAATTGAGACATGTCGCAGTGCTTCACAACTGTTAGTTCACCAGAGCAAAGACATTACCTGACTCAAACACCTGTGAAGATTTTTGGTAGCTACGTTTAACGCTCAGGTAGCCAAAACCCTGTTTGCCGACTGACTCTGTGAAGCAATGGGCTCAGTGTCAGCAGCCCAATGGGCTTTTGCCTGTTTCTCCTCTTGGCTCGAGCCCTTGCTTTGGTGGAGCAGGCGGTGGGGAGGTCAGGTCTCTGTCGCTCTATTCTCTTGCCATTGAGTTGCTGGAATTGATCTGATCCTTTCCAGGCGGCGGGGGGTGGGAGGGGGGGCCCATTCCAAAGATGGTAGGGAGTGTTTTGATTTTTGATCCTTTTGAGATGAATTATGAGGAGGAAGCTGTCTGCTATCAGAGGAATTAGTCAAATTCCTTGTCAGATGTGCAATCCCATTAAAAATGCATTATCTGTTTTCAAAGCTTAAGTATGGGTGTTGGTTGAGAGTCTTTAAAATATTATTGTAAACTTTCACTGAGAAAAAGTATTCCTGAGTCTTTCATGAAGGCTAATCCCACTTCAACTACCGTAAACCATCAACTTCTGGGGTGGCCTTCCCAAGCAATACTAGGCAAGAGTATGCAATTATTCTGGGAAAAGCCCCCTGGAAGATGCATACGTTTGCTTTATGACGTTGTTAGCAGCTCCCAGCATTCAACTGATTTGTTCTGATAATGATTGTGTGTCTGCAGGCTTCCTCACATTCTCCCTTTGCTTTTCTGTCTGGCATCGAGAGTTAAAATAACTATCTGAATCCAGGTCTGAAAGTGTCCTAATTGAGATCCCTAACTCTGGTTCCTGCAAAGAGTAACTTCAGAATACTTAAATGTGTGTGCTCGTAGCTTGAATATCTTAAAAGGAGATGGAAGAAACCTGAGTCAAAGCTTTGAAGTGTGTATCTGTGGAGGATTAACAGGATATCCTGGAGCATGCAATATCGCTCATTCTTTGAAACACATTCCTTGGAATTTTTTTAATAAACATACAACGGTGGCATGTAAACTTCTCCCTTTAAAGTAACTGTTAGTTGCAGAATCACATACTCTTCCTAGTTTTTCTTATTTTTGACATGTAAATAGGATTTCCGGGAAAATCTCAAAGGTTTCTGATGTCTCTCACTGACATTCGCAATGATAAAATTATGGTATGGGTTTACGGTAGCTGTAGTAGATCATAAACAGCGTTCTCTGGCCAGCTGAACACCGTTCCATGGGTTATTTGCTTAGACCTTTGCTCATTTGAATTGTTAGTGTCTTAAGACAATGCTATTTCCACCATTTCTGTTTGCAGTCCAACAGTTCAACCTCAAACTTTCTTACACGAAGCAGTTTAACCCAAAAGCTTAACATCAGAGCAAGATGGGATTGTTTGTAACCGATCTACTTTGCTCGGCAGTGCATTACACACGTCAGGAAAAAAAAATGCTCTCGTTTCGTATGGTCTCTTTAATACCTTTCTCGCTGCGTCGTCTGATCGCAACTGTAATAGCTAAGAATCTGCTAATCAGCCTATATAATAAAGGTATGTGTTTTAGTGATAAAAAAATAGGGTGGCCACCTTTTCAAAGGAAGGAAACGGCCTCGGCTGGCAAGGGATTCTTGCTAGGACTGGGCCAGCACCGGGGGACATGTTTCATGCTACTTTGTTTTTTCTGTTCCATGAGAGGAGTTGGCAGAAAATAGGCAAATTCCTCAGGTCTGGCTGAACGCTTTGGCACCAGACAGTAACCATGTTTCCTGCCCGTTCTCTGGCAAGTGTGTGGGTTTCTGTAACTCCTCCGGTCCCCTGTGTCATTGCAGGCAAATGAAACACAGCTTGGTGCTTATCTCTTGAAATACCAGCGAAGTTATGGGTTCAAATGGCTGTTAGGCGTCATTGCCAATCCACCTGTTAAAATAATTTTCAGACAACAAAGTATGGAAGGAGTACATGCACATCATAAATATTGGGGATAATGTGTTACGTTTGAAGGGTTTTACAGTGCTTTGATTTTATTTTGATGGTGGCTGAACTCCCAAGAGATCATATTGGGACCTGCAAACAAATGCCGCAGAATTAAATAAATTGTGCGGGAAAGTGAAAACCAGCTTCTCTCTTTCTTTAGCCAATCCCTACAAAAATCAGTTTTTTGACTGAGAGTTTAAAGGGAGTTTCCCTTCTCTTCTGCTTGATAAACGAATGAGCACTAGCAAATATTCTCGTGCTCCCTTCCAGGTTCGGTAAGCAGTGAATCTTGAGAACCTGAGCTGGTCTTTATCTTGCAAAATTTCCACTACTCTTTGCAGTCTTGGATCCGCAGAGTTCACGTTGCCACAAACATCAGAGGCAGGCCCCAGCCTGACGCTGTCTAGACAGCTCTGTAACCAGATAAAACTACAAGAAAAGGAGTTTCCTTGTATTCTAACTCTACTATGTACTCGCAAAGCAAAGACAGTCCAACCAGTAGGAGCACTTCAAATCTTTTCCTTACCATTTCATCAAAGCAGAGAACATGTGGTCCTCAGGTCTTCTACAGCCCCTTGTGTTTAACTGCGGACTGTGCGAGGCAGCTGCAATGCAACTTATTGTAACGCTGTAAAGCAGGGACGGTGGCATTTTAATGTTTCCTTTGCTAGAATAGGTTTATCTCAAAATTTTATGTTATTTCAACAAAGTGGAGTGTTTACCATAAATAGCAGGGCCTGCAGAAAGCCTGTTGCAACACTCTTCCTACTGTGAAGCAGCAGTACCTCAAGCCTGAACCAATTTAGGAAGGCATTGGCCATATGATTTTAATATTAACAAGTGGAGCAAATTTGTGAGTGGGTTGTTGGCCGGTTTCATAGTGAGGGGCACCTGCAATCGATCAACACGGCTCGTACAACAAGGTGTGAATGCACAGGCAGAATAATAACAAGAATTTGGTGTGTGCAGGGATCACTCAGCTGGTGGGGAGGTGTTAACATGCGGGAGAAAAGAAAACATTATGGTGAGACATGGTTATTTGTTGGTTGGTTAGCAATCGCATAATTCTCAGAGACGTGAAAGAAGTAGGGAAGCCATTAAACGTGGTGAGGCAGGTGAACTATGGCACACCTGTGGCTTCTGCTGCCCACTGGAAAGCTCAGAGGTCCGTAGCGTGAGGAAGAGGTAAAGCTGATAGTGGTCTAAATGCAAGTCCTCTTTAAATGGGCATTACAATCGAGTCCAATCCAAAGGCTGGTGAAAGGACCTGAGTCCCAGGCTCCTTCTCCTTGGAAAGCTCAGGTGCCCAGCCCTCAGAAGCATCTAACATTGGCTGATAGGGTTCAGGGGAACCTATTGTTGCAGGGACTCTGCTTTGAACACAAGTGTGCTCTGCTGTGATAGAGCAGGGCCAGGAAAGAGCTCCTGATTTGGTTTCCTCTCCACATGCGTTCCCTGGCTGAGGCTTTCCCTGGGAGCCAAGCCTGCCTCTCCCGTGCTGGCTTTGTGGGGGGCGGCAATGCCTAACGCCCAGCTTTTCACTCCTGTGCCCAAGTTCCATGGTGTTTTGACAAGTACAAATGATATTGCAGGCAAATGCTGGAAAACAGATCCAATCTATGGACATTGGCTTGCCTCTCACAGGACGCGACAGAGGAGGAGATGTGAATGGGCACGTCCGTCTGCCAAAGAACAGAAGGACAAGGAACAGTCACCTCTGCAAAAAGTTTTGGAAATGCAGGAGGGGTAGATCTCTTAGCGTTGTGTGAAGTGGAGTGGACTCTCTAGAAGTCACTCTAAAACTTCTGCTCCTTAGGAATCATCCTTCCCGGCTGTGGCCTGAGCTATTACTTACATTTTTTGCAGGGATGTAATTTCTTGCCCTGTTTCATAGATTTCTCCCTTCTCCCAACATCCTGAAGCATGTTGTTATGCTCTTTCTATTGCGTGCCAACTTCAAGTATGTATTTTCGTTTATCTGAATAAGCACGGAGCTACAGTGACACGATCCAGGATTAGAAAAATATGGACTGTCACAAAAATGTAGGCCTCTGTTTGAAGGAACACAGGTCACCTCCTGATCTCACCTTCCCCTCTGACAAATGTCTGGAGCTGCTGTGTCCTGCTTGAGTTACTTTGTCTGTTTGCCTTTACCTCTGTTGTTTTGTTTCAGTGTTGCTTAGCTAGTCTTGACTTAGCAGAATACGTATACTCCAGTTCAGGTGGTTCATACGTGCTATTGGCAACGTGTGCTAGCTTTATTGTGCTAACAGCGTGCTTTTCTGCACATCTGAAATAACACCAATCTCCTTTCTCCCTCCAGAAGAAAAAAAACTGAGCCTACATTCTGTTTTGCCAGTTGCTGTTTCCTGTCACTTGCAATGGCCTCTTCCCAGGAGGTAAGAAAATAACCTGGCGTACTTTTTACCAATGGTAATCTGTTGTTTTGGCATTCTGTGAATGACTGGTTTCAGGCGATTCTGTCAACGTACCTTGCCAGCAACCAGGTTTTGGATGTTTGCTTTGGGAACGTTTTGTGGTCGAATGGCTGTGTTCCATTCCACATGTAAACATGGGCAAAAACGCACATTTAACAGTTCTAAACAGTTGGACACTGGTCAAAGAGGCTACTCCCCTTCTCTTTAATACATTGAGATTTTGCATAAAGTACAGAACAATTTAGTAGCAGGAATGCCCAAGTCCTGCCAAACGTATGATTTTGTTTTATTTTATTTTTAAAAATGCCTAGCACAAAGACTGAGCCTTTATTTGGAAGGAGATGTCAGGCAAGCAAAACTTAATTGAATCTCAGACTGTACAATTGGAGTCATGTCTAAAAGGAAAGCTCTCTTTTCCCTCAGCATGCACTTGTACTGGGGGCCAGTTTCCACTCTCATTTGCATGAGTTTCAACCACAGTAACTCCACAGGACACTGTGCCAGTATGGCTTGAGATTAGAATTGGGTCTTCAGCTATTTCAAGCTTTGTTTTCACTTTCTTAGTCATCTGATGGATCACGGTGATGCCAGTCTGGTTACTTGCCATAGCCAGGCAGAAGAGCCTGGCCGCAGCAGCAGGACCTGGCTGTGTGCTCAGCGCTCTTCAAACTCCAGATCCTTGTTACTGAATGTTGTGTGCTGTGCTCCAGTGGGAACAGGAGATACATGCATCCTTTAAAAAACAGTAACCACTGTGGTGCGGGGAGCTTGTGACAGCTCTTTGCTATGGGTAACTTTTCTTTCAGCGGTTTTCTAACCGTTCAGTGGAGGTATCTGCCTCAGCTCCTCAGATAATGAAGCCCGTCTTCCCTATAGAGTCACATATAAGCTGACATCCACTGTGTAATACAAAACACCATTTCCATACCTATTTTAGCTCTAAACATGTCCTCTAGGTCTCTGAAAGGAGGGCTTTTTCTCGTAAGGGGTCCAGGAATAGCATAGCTCAGGCATTTGCAGTTTAAGGGCACCTTCTGGCTTGTTGAATGTCCCTGGTGTATTCTGTCATGGGTTTTCATGCGTAGTCTGGAGAGTACTGATGAGCTCTGGTAGCACTTGTTGGTGCTCCACGGATTGTCTAATCACATGATGCTGGCATACTGCCTTATTTCCAGCTGCTAAATTGCATTCAAAGGCCATTTTAAATACTTTCCTAATAAAACTTGCCTATAAAAATAGTTACTATAGCTGCTGCAAGGATGTTCTAGGAGCTGGTCCAAAAAGACAGTCCCTACTGAGATGAGATCCACCCTACTAAAAAAAGCTGAGAAATTTCAGCCTTAGCAGAATTCCAGCAGAAATTAACAGCAGCAGCAAAGTGGCAGCGGAAGTGTTAATCAAATTGTGTGCTTTCTTAGTTAATGCACAGTCACTCCTGCAGCTGATGAGTAAGATAGGGAGCATGGCTGGTTGGGTAGAGTTTCTAAACTGTTTAAATACGTTACAGCTTTGCTTTTAAAGTAGAAGAGCTTGGATTAATTGAGTAAGTGGCACTTAAGAGATTGCAGGTTAGGAGAATGCAGAGTGTGGCTAAATGCAGCTTGGGTGTTTGATTTTTTTTTTTTTTTAAATTATTATTTATTTTTTTCCCCTCTCTTTAAATCTGTGGCTGCACTTTCCCTGTAGCTATGGGGTTAGGACAAAGCCGATCAACTGCAGGTTTTATTGCCAGCGAGCTGAGACCTGCAGCTGTTCCAATTCTTTGATCACAGAAGATAGCAGAACAAGCAGACCCAATGCTGATGCAAACTTCTTTTTTATTCAAAATCCCTTCTGGATCAGCTGAGTACAGCTGCGTGCAGTCCCAGAAGGTGGCAGGGACGGGGAGTGGGGGCCAGGGGAGGGCTGGCAATCCACGCGTACAGTATTCTTGTGGCAGATGGTACCTGCTGAGTTGTCTTTCTGGCCAGATGTAACCAATCCTCTGTTTGCCATTTCATGCCAGTGCCCAAGTGTGCTGGGAATGCAGCTTTTTAAAAAGTTATTTTCTCCTTATGCAGAAGAACCTCTTGGAAGCTGGCATGCTTCGCTCTCACTGCAAAGTGCCTTGTTTCCGTTCTTATAGACGGGAAGCCTGTCTGTCTACCTCAGCCTTATCTAACCAGCTAGCTCGATGCTTTAACTTACCCGTCTGTTATCGTTAGTTCATCAAGGGAAATTCTTCCAGGACATTCTGACTCACATCCTGGAGAAACCTCTCTTTCTTCTCAGTACTTTGGCCCAGGATGGAGACTGCTTTTTTTCTTCATATTTGGACATGCCTGGCGTATATGCCAGATACCACAAATAGCCCAATCTCTCTTCTTCGTTGGGCAGTATCTGGACTTTTTCCTTCTGTGTCATTACAGTCATAGACTTTGACCTGGATTCTCTGCTACGTAAGGGGTAAGAGCAAAAGAACAAACTGTCAGGGAGCTGGTCCCACTTCATAGCTTGTTTGAGAACTGGATACCTTCTTGTGTTCTACCGGAGGATTTAGAGGCAAACACTACAGGCGCTCTTTCTTTCCAGACTTAAGCCCATACCAAGGATATAAGAGGTAGAGGAGATGGTATTTTTCAGAAGCAGAGGGGAGTTTTCCCCCAACAGCAGATTCCCGTGTTGAACCAGCACAGGTCCTCACCATGAGCGTGCACTTCTAAATGGATTCACCTCGGGCATGTCCCCACCTCCAGTTGCCTCTGTCCCCAGGACCTTTCTTCAGGGGATTGTCACTCCATTGTCACAAATTTTATTGGTCTCTGCACAGATCTGTGTACATCTCCAAGGATGCCTGTAGCTCTTAAAAGCTTTCTACTGTGCTGCACTTTAAAAAACATGGAATAGTCTGATGATGCACAGCAGCTGCTGGAGAGTCACTATGGTTTTCCAGAAGCTCTGAATCCTTTTGGAAATGGGCTGAAAGCTTTTCTGTAGCACCCTCTTCTTGCTCTCTCCACATCTTTGCTTGTGATTTCTTGAGAGAACAAGTTGCAACGCTTTGCCCTGTGGCGGAATCAAACCCGGGACATTCTGGGTTGATGCTAATAAAATGACAGCGATGGAGCAATACGAGGTGTAGGTTTTCTGTCTTTGGAATGGTCTCTGTTGTGCTGGTTGTGTGGAAAGTATCTCATTGGGGAATGTTAAAACAATGATTTCCAGTGCTAGCTATTGCTTTCTGTTAATTTCTTCTTTTTTTTAAAAAAAATTATCTGGCTTTGACACATGTTACAATTAAAATTTTTTATATTGCTAATTGGACTATTTCAACAAAACCTAAGATTGCGTAAATGGTCTCTAAGATGGGTTTCTTCATTTTTGTTTTTATGGGAAAGCTGTAACACAGGAAGTGATGGGGTGGTTTTTAGTGAATTCTAGGTGAAATCTAAGAACTCTTCTTTTCAGAGTTGTCTAATTCAGGTGTGGGAATTTAGAACGGTATTTTTCCATCCTGTCTGATATCTAACTGCCTTAATTTTTCATCCGCCATATGTGGCGGAACACTTATTTCATTATTGTGCATTACCAGAATATGCTACTTCAGACTTTTGGGATCGCTATCTAACAAGGGCTGTGTAAGGCTGATTATCAAAATTAGGACCAAAAATCACTTCACTAAAGCTGAAATCTTCTGAAGTACCGTATGTGTTGGAAACGTAAGTCAGCTCCTGATGACTATGTGTGCAACTGACATTTAGGACAGTCTTAAGGGTATGATTTTATAATTGCCTAGGACGGAGGTGCTCACATTGACTTCAGTGATACTCAGCCTGCGTGGAAATCAGACTATGTATTTAGGAACCTCACTGCAGGCGTGGAGTTCCTAGTCAAGGCACGAGCACTGTATGGGTTCTTGTCCTGACATTACTATAACAATCTTTGCCAGTAGGTGGGGTTCCAATCCTGTTATAAAAAAACCTGGGAAACCTTGTCTATAAATGCTTGCTCCTCTTGCACTTACATACACAAGCTGGCCACATCTGGAAATGTTTGATTTGATATAGTGTCGTTTTACATTGCAGAAATGAGCGTAAGCGGTTTTTTAACCCACCAAGTGAGAAATGTGATCTGGGTTTTACTACCGACCCTTTAAATAAAAAACAGATCGCTTATTAAACCATTATCTATCAAGGATATGGAGAGGGTTAGAAATATCCCAGGATCAGAATCAAAATTGAAACGGACACATTTCTGTCTACTGTCCGATCCTGACAGTGTGGTCCGGTCCCGCAGAAGCGCGGAGCTGAAATACCTCACAAGAGGAAAAACAAACGTCGAGAGACAGGATAAAGAAATAAGCTCATATCCTATCCCTGGATCTGTGTTGGCTTTGACCATTTCCATTCAAGTAGAGGGCATTGCTTATAGGAAATCATTGAAATGTATTGTCCTGTGTTGCCTGGTAGCAAGATTTGGATAAAATCTTCTCTTCTGAGCTTCTTGAGCAGCAATAGATCAGGGAATGCCAACCGGGTTCCTTGCAAAAGCCACTGTATTCACAACTGCCTCCTCTGTGAGGGCAGACAGCGAGGGGAGCAAACCTCTGCCTAGTAAAATTCAATTCAGAAATACCGCGCACTTTCATGCTAGTTTTGAATGTGCCAGTTTCTAACCCTGTGTGAATTGCAGCTGATCTGTAGCTCTTTGGGTTCCAGTTTAAAGGATGGGTGCTACCTAGTGCACCTAATTCACTGCCATGCTTTCACCCCCGGCTGATGGAACGCTGCTTCCCCGCTGACGCGGGCACATCCCACTGGCTTTGATAGAGCTGCTCACGTGAGCAAAGCCAGAAGGATTTGACTCTGTGAATTATGACAGTTGGCATCTGAAATGAAACAAAGATCAGATCTGAGATGGATTTTTGCCATCATGTTGCATTTAAAAGCTCATATTACTTTGGTTGTATTACATTGCATCACACTCGACCGAGTCAATGTGTCATAAAGCTGCCTAATGTAATTGTACACTGCATAAATGCAACAGAATGCCTCCGAAAAGTGATATTTCATGCTTGCTAGCTAACGCCTCGGCAAAGATTAAATCCACGAAAAGTAGGTATGTCCAATTGTTCGTTTGGATCAGCAAATAATTCATTACCCACATTATCTTTTTTTTGAAATGTCACTTCATGTTGTAAATCACTAAGGTCCTGCTTAAAATGCCAATGCAGGGTGGCTTTTTTTTTTTAAAGAGCAAATTAAATTTTAGGGCCAATTCACACAGTAATTTTCCCCTTGAAGCAGAGTTGCCCATCTCCAAAGGCAAAATGCCTGGTTTTAGAGCATTTGCCACCTTTGTAATTAGTGATTCTCAACAGACGCAGACCATTGAATGGTCTCAGAGACTCCCTCTCCATGGGAGCTTTTGGAAGAGAAACTCTGAGCCAGCCTGAGAGGACCAAACTAGGTATTGTGAATTGTGATCTTGGAGCCCTCTCTCTGCTCTCCCTTTTTGAATTATCTTAGGGCAAAGGGCCATCCTCTTCTCTTTGTGCCTCAGTTTGCCCGTCTGCAAAAGCTCGGGAGATCGAATTCTATCTCAGCGATGTGAAGTCAGGCTTTCATAACTAATTCCTACAAGCTGTGATGAAGGTACAACGTTGGGTTATGGGTGACAAGCTGGGAAGGAGGAAAGGTGAACTAAGCAGTTGGAGTTCCAGTAGTTCTCTTCTTGAGAAGAAGGGCAGGCGACTTGATGAAATTGTTCAGAATCTCTGATTCAGGTGGGAGCTGCTCCCACGTGCGGGGAGGGAAAGGCAGGTCCCTTCCACTGCTGTGGGAACGGAGGCTCAACAAGGGAAAAAGGGATGGGAGGGGAAGAGAAAGCCAATGATTTTGTGTTGCAGTTCAGATTCCTTAAGGGCATGGGGAATGGGGGGGGCTGGGGCCAGGCAATGCCCTTCTGTCTCACTGGGGCGGTGGGAACCACTGTGCTGGGGAGAGTGGATGTTCTGGCAGGTTCAGAGCTGACTGATGGGTGAGCAAACAGCAGCGTGACCCTTCGGGGCACCGTGGTGATTTTCAGTGTGTGCAGCA
This sequence comes from Chroicocephalus ridibundus, assembly GCF_963924245.1. Taxonomy (NCBI): domain Eukaryota; kingdom Metazoa; phylum Chordata; class Aves; order Charadriiformes; family Laridae; genus Chroicocephalus; species Chroicocephalus ridibundus. The sequence goes on along the minus strand of NC_086299.1, from coordinate 3,570,735 downwards.
AGTCACTGGCATGGTATAAATCTGAGGGAATTGCAAAGGTGTTCGGCAAGGATCAGGGTGCAGGTTGGTGTGTTATGAAGGATTGCTCTGTGGAGCACATTATCTTTCAGCAGAGATCTCCAAGCTCAGGATGCATTGTGATTTTAACAGTGGGCTAGGAATTATCTCAAGAAATGAGTTTCTCACACGCTGCTAAACTGAGGAAAAATATAACCCAAGTCACACCTTATGCATGAAAACCTTTATCCAGCCCTTAGAGCCTCGTCCCTTCGTGGGAACTGGCCGTCAGAGGGCCTGACTGCCGGCCACATGCCGTGGCTCAGCTGTGTCCCCCCAGGCAGGGGCTGATGAGCCCCACGCAGAGCCGGTGACCGTCCCTCCTGCTGCCAGGCTCGGGACGCTGCCGGCTGGCGCGGCCGTGGTGGTGCCACATGCAGCATGGCAGGGGCCGGGGGGGTCCAAACCATCTGGCAGGAGCACGTGCAGAGGCTGCTGCACAGAGAACGATGCCCGTTGTAAGATTTCCCAACAAAAAACACCCACTAAATCCGCAGGATTTCAGTACGTGCGAGGCTGGCAAGGAGGAAATCTCTTCCCCGGCATGTGCTCGCTGCGACACGCGACCTTTCAAAGTGCGAATTGACCCCTCTCAGCAGTGATAACTGAAATAGCATCTCGCTGTATTGTGAATTAGGCACATTTCAGCGACTGCTGCCGGTGTTGGGGGTTTCCCCCCGTTCGGACCAAAGGGGGGTTGGGTCCCTCCCGTGGTGTCACCCCTCCTGACATGCCCCGGTGCCTGCAGGGGATTGGCCGGGGGCAGATTTATATCCCCCTGTCACGGCCAATAGAAAGAGCGCGTGTTGTGAGTCACTGTTTAGTTACAGTGACAGAACCCTGATTGGGTGAAGCCTTGTGATTTATGGGTTTTTGCTGAAGAGTAACTGAGTTTTATCAGAACATAATGATGTGGTACTAATGCTCATTGCCAGGCAACATGGCTGACCGGTTTGGAAAGGTCGGCTTTTGACCTTGTCTGTGGTTTCAGTAAATCCCGTTGTATTGCGTGCCGGCTGGGGCTGCCTACTCGCGGCAGACAAAAACCCAAATCACGTCTGTCTTTGCTGCGCCCGTGGCCGACGTCACCCCCGCCCCATCCCAAGGAATTAGTCTTAAAGGTTGAAGGGGGTTGAAGCTGTTCAGGTTCGTGCCTGTGCTGCGGTTCTTGCTGCCTCCATGAGGTCAATTCCTGAGGCGAGGGGGCCGTCCCTTTCCAGAAAAAGGTTCAGCTTCCATTCTTCAGTTTAGGAGAGGTAGGAGCGAGAAAAGGAGACGTCTTGAAGAAAAGGGTGGAATCCAAGACACCCACTGTAGGAAGCGCCATGATGTGATCGCAAGGCAAAGACCAGTTAGTGGGCACAGGTAATTAATCCCAGGATATGCTTCTCAAAATACCCCTAGGGATGAGTTTAATTCAGAAAGGAAGATGTAGACAGGTAGTTATTACTGTTTAATTGCTGCTTTTAGTAATAAGCCTGATCCGACAGTAGAAAGTGAACATCTCTGTGCTGTGCTGGCCTTGTTTGTTATGGCGTCCTTCAGACTTATGGTTTGTTGTTGTTGGGAATGTCAGAAAGTTACACTTGTTGTGAATAAAGCAGGATTTATTTTCTGCATTAGTTAATAGCACTTCCTTTCCTCAGTCAGCATTCAGACTTGAGGGTACAAATCTCAAGTCGAGCAGCAAAACTCTTAGTAACATTTTAACAGGATTTATTAAGTTTGTTTGCTTGAATAAACATCAGGATCCTCAAGCACTTTCTTTTTTGAAGATTAACAAGCAACCCGATTGCCTGACACTGCGATTTCAGCACGTTGTGGGTGTCTTTTTTCCTCAAGTCCCTTTACAGATCCCAATCTTATATCTTTTATTAGGTAGCACAAGGGACATCGACCCCGAAGTGTACACCTGTATTGGTGAGTTACTGAGCTCACGGGTAACACAATATTTCTACAGCTGGTTTTTAAACCATTTGCAGTCAAGTACGTTCAAAAGATTCTACGTGCACATAAATCTCAGTGTCACCAATACACACTAGGACAAATTTGCAAGATGTTTACACAACACAAATACTGTTACATACTAATTTTATGAGTCATTTTTACATCACAGAGAGGAAAACATCACACACCTTTACTGCGAACATCAGTTTGGAAGAAATAATATTGTAATTTGTGTACATGCATAAAATGGTATAGCTATTATTTAATGTTTGTTACACCTCAGTTCCTATCTGTGCGTGGAACTTGTTTGCTCTGTGTGTTTCTACTTGGACTTTACATTCAGTTTCTGACATCTCTCTCCTGCTATTTGCCTTGCCCAGGTAATGAGCTGTTTCACATTTGGTGCCAATTAGGAGACATTCCAGGCTACTGATACAGTTACAAATGTTGATTCTCAGAAATGCCTGAAATGTGTGGACCAGATTCTGATCCATTAATTCCAAAGGAGAGCAACACCAGTTAACTTCAGCTGAGTCACTCTTGATTTATAGATCTGATTTATACACAATAAAAGAGCCTGGCCCGAACTATTTCCCTCTTACAGTCCTGTTTGCTTTGGGGGACTAATTATACTGTACACTGCAGCTTGCAGAGGGCTGACTGAGCTCGTGGACCGAATGCAGATTTGAATATGCTCTAGTAGTTATGAGGAAGCCCCTTTGGATTGGGTTTGGAGCTTGGGATTCATAGGTTGCATTCCAACTCGGAGTCATCCTAGGCAAGCTGCTAAACCTCTTCTGCTCTAAACCTATCTATTCCATTTACACAGTAGATAGAATGTTTTTTTACAAAACCCATAGGTACTGACCAAGATTCTAATTTTTGAAACAATCTGAATGCTTCCAGTTGAAACTTTCTCATTTTGAACAATCTTTTTATGCCTGTATTGAAAATATTAACAGACTGTTTGTGAAAAAAAAGTTTCCATTTCCATATGGAAAATGACTGAAGGGTATGTACGAAATTAAGACCTGCCTGTTGAAACATTAACAGATTTGTCACACTGTTAGTCTCAGGGCTAATCCATGCGAAGTTGAGAAGAAAGCAATTCAGTGTGGATTTGGAAGCTCCTGACTGTGTGAAGGGCTGTTCAGAATGCTGAGCAGGGATGTTCCCAGTGCCTTGGAAACTGTCTGACCTGCTTATTTGCAGCTAAACAGTCACCTGGTAGGGAAATTTGCTGCATCTATGTATTATAATACAAAGGATGCACTTTAACTTCTATGTTTAACCTGTGAAGGGGTATCTGGCCTTTAAGCCTGTTTCTTTTCAACCCATCAGAGATGAACGGGGTACTGGAATGTGCCACTGATGCCAGGATCCCCAGGAAAAGGGGTGTAAAGATCTCTAATGGGTCTGGAAACCTGAGAAAGGGAAACAGTTGAAATAATGCACTTGCACTTGGGTGTTCACTCCTGATGCTCTGCTATTCCTACCATAGCAATGGTCATATTCAAACCAGCTTTGATGACATAACTAGACCGACATGTTGTCCAAATTCCAACGTGTCTTTGTCACAGCTGCATATGAGGGAGACCCCAAAGCAATGCAAGTTTGATCTGCTGTGGGTAAATGTGCAAGAGACCCAGTACTTTGTACTGCCTTGTTTGACAGTGATCAACCTGGAAAATAGAGTGGTAGCCAGGGAAGAGTAGTTCTTCTGCCCTGACTTACACTGGCTCTAATATTGTACAAAGAAAGGCCTCTCTCTTAACCAAAACGGGAGACGATACAAAGAAATATCATGCACAAATATATGCAATTTCCCTATCCGTATGCTGATGCTGGAATTGTGAAAACTGCCTCATGTTCTCTAGCATTGGTTAGATCCTGGTGCCATGGGCTCCATCCCTGGTTTGCAGTTCTTCTCTTCAATTGCATGCAAGTAAGCAGAGAGAGCTACCAGGGTCAAATCTGCTCGGTAGATATTCTTAGCCATTTGCTGCCCATGTCACCTGCAAAAGGTTCTGGCTTTGCCATGGTAAATGTGGCAGGCAATCCAGCAAAACAAGTAGCACTGTATGATGAGATCACTGCCACCTCAGAGGGAGAAGACTGGGACATCGGTGCGTTTTGCTGCATGTCCCACTGCATATGCATGATTAAGGATAGCAGCTGTATTCCACGCTGAAGCTGTACTTTGATTTCAGGGTATTCCATTTTAATTTCTGTTTTGTTAGCTTTTATCCCCGAATCTGCCTGGAAACTGGGGTTTTATGCACACACGTAGCTTATGTATGAAGCATGGGCCAAAAGAGACAAAGGCTGAAATTTACAGGCTGCAGAAGGCTATCATTTTTCTTTTGTTTTGTTGTGTGGGTTTCAGGGTGTTTTTTGTTGTTGTTGCGTTCCAGTTCTGATCCTGTCTGCTAATATCATAGCTTGGCTTCACTCCCTCGTAGTTTGATGTCCCAACTTTTCCTTGTTAGCACCGGGAAATCATAAGCTTATAGTGAGTGATGGCCACTAGGTCTGGGATTGATTACAAACAAAAATCCGAGATAAGATCATGAATTTAACCCATCCCTGTGATGTGATCGTATCAGGATTCAAGTACGTCTAAAAGTTGTTTCCGATTTTCAGCCCCTTCATCTGGTTTCCATACATCCCAGCTGGGAGTAAAGTACTCTTGCGGTGGACTCTAATCCATGCCAGCCTGGCTTGGAAGAAGCCCTCGTTTCTGTTGTTATTGTATTATAAAAATGGAAAGAAATGCTTTAGACAAGATGGGCATTTCAAGGAGGATCAGTTCAACTGCTGCTGAGATAAAATTGATAATACGGAAACAGGGCTGCTTTCCCACCCTGCTGCCGTCCCTCCCGTTCCCTTACTGAAGTTTAGCTGCATTGAAACAAAGTCAAAATGGTGTTTTAACACCCTGAAAGTCAGTGGGCAAACACTTGAGATAAAACCAGCACTGGATAATTGATTAAGAAAAGAAGAGCAACTGAAGCAAACCAGACGCGGTCAGTCTCAGCAAAACCAACCGCTGTGATGTTTAATGCCTGCTTCTCCGTTTCAGGAAGAGATGTTTGTGCCCAGCTCCCCATCCCTCTGGAACTACTGTTTATCTGTTTTTATGCGCGTCCTACATGCGAGCTGCCTGCTTTCCCCTGCTGCAAATGACCGCTGGGATCCCGTCCCTTTGCCCGAAAGCAGATGGAGCTTTACACCTTCTGCAGCGCCGAGGCCGATGCTCCCATCCATCCCCTCGCCCCGTGGTACCAGGTGATTTAATGTTACTGTTGCTTTAACGGCCTCATCGCTGCTCTGGCTACACAGTAGTTGTCTCCTGTGTGACTGTGCCTGGGAAAATCTATTACTGGAGTGCCATTAATCTGAGGCTGCCGCCTCTGGCACTTTCTGACTCTTCTATTTAATGGGCCTCTGCTTCCGGAGCTCTGGAGACATGCTGTTTTCCTCTCTTGATCAGCTTTGTTTAATTATCAAAATATTTGATGCAGAAAATTGACATTAGTTGTGAAGGTTTCTGCCTTCCTCCTCCTTACAGCCTCCCGCCCTGCTTTGTAGTGACATTGAGATCTTCCGCATGTACCACCTTCACCTCAAAATAGAAAATCGCTTGAACAATCATTTGCTTCTCCGGGCACAAGCTGCATTAGCAAAGCTACAGGTAGAGCTGCAGAAACCCCTGTGCCGTAGCACGGTGCTGTGCCTCGCCCAAGCGTGAAGAGAGTCCACCAAACATATTGGGCCTCTGTAGGACCTTTGTCTCCATGCTGCAAAATTAGCCCTGCAGCCAGCTGGCACCTCGGAAAAGCTCCGAAGAGGGGAGCCCCATGAATTCCTGCGCCTGTCTGCAGGGTGAGCTCCTCAGCAAGTGAAGGCTTGGCGAGGTTCAAAATCACGAAAGTCCCTTGGGAGCTGAGATTTCGCGTCTGGCTTCCTGCTCCTGTCTTCTAAGCAGGAAGGTTTAGGTGTTGCAGGTGATTCAGTTGTACTAAGGTCTTTTGCTTACCCAGTGACCATATCCCTTGTTCCAGGACTAGGGATGGGCCCATGTGAACCAATATTTATTGCTAAAATGGAGATCCAGGGGCAATATGGTGACCACATATAAGTATCTTCACAGGTAGAGAAGCCAGAGTCCTGAAGAAGTCCTCACAGTACCAGAAAATAAGACCACTGGTGAGGAGACCAATTCAAATAAGGTAAATTATTCTTATCACTGGAAGTCCTTAGCTGCTGGAACAGCTATCAAATGGAAGTGGTAGGTTTTCTGTGCCTGAAATCTTTAAATTGAGACTGGGTGCCATTTTGGAAAATGTACTTTTTCCAAGCATAACTTAGTAGGTTTAGTGCAGGGTAAGAGGAGGAAAGTGTCTGGGCTCTGTTGTTCTGGTCAGGCTGGAGGAGCTGGTGTTTCTGTTTCAGTACTTGAGTCTCTGCTTTTGCCACGCTCTTCTCAGCACCGCCTTGTTATGGAGGAAAAGGAACTTCAAAGAGGGTCCTAAATTAGTGTCCCTCTTTTCACAAGCCATGTCTCTTACTTCTGCCGCCTTTCTGTAAAGTGCAATGAATAATGAAATATGAATTACTGAGATTTGGGGCTACTGGGAGACAAAGCCGGGGAGCTGTGTATGTAACACTGAAACACACGAGTACCACTGTTATATTCATTCCTCATACGTATGCCTGTTTGCTCCGCTGGACTTAGTTCCTTCCTACTAACATTAATGCCCTCTCTTTCTCCATTACGCGTGCTGTACTTCCCGCACAAGACACAGACAGGCTGTAAGGAAGGTGAGTGCAGTACAGATGGGGCCCATAAAAGTTATCCAGCTCACCATTATGGTGACTTTCAACAAGCAAATCACATTCTGGCAATAATTATCCTCTTTTACCAGCAAAACCTTACATGCTGCTGTCACCATCAAACTGGGATTAATTGCTGTTTGATGTTTATATGGTTTATTTGGGTCTCACTATGTATATAAATATTTTCAATTCCACTTACTAATTCGTATTGAAGGAATGATATTTACTAATTAATTCATATTAGAAGGCTATTAGAGAAGCTGGGATGTTTGAACAAAGCGCTTTATAGTGAAAGAAAAAAGATTTAATTGAAGCTAGAACGTTTTGCAGAGGGACATGGATTTTGATGAGGAAGTTCCTCGGCATCAGAGTGTATTCTCAAGACAAAGGGACACACTGAAAGCTCCGTAACAGATGACCTGACACAATTGAATTTTGCAGAAATATTCAGATGGGTTTGTTTTTACCCCCATGCAAATAGAAACAGTGTCCAAGATCTTGAATCCTTGCAGTGCTGTGTGACAGTATTGCTTTCCAGCTGTTCTTGTGCTCAGATGACCCCTACCAAAAGAAGGGAAGTGTGTGGGCCACATTCTTACCTACCTCACAGCTTAAGTAGTGAATACGATTGACTGTGTTGTCTGTTCCGTGTTGGACAGTTGTCTTTCCTTTATGGTGTGTAAGAGACACGTCCAGGAGCGTTGAGGAGATGTGCAGGCAAACTCAGAACTGTCCCTCTGCTCTGTGCATGTTCCTGCCAAATGAGCTGGTGGACTCTTTGTCCCACATCTGCCCCCATGGATGATACCAAGATAGGGCCAATGCAACAAAGGTGCACGGGAGTCTGGGAACAAGGTGGGGAGGGAACATTCAGAGCAATGCATTTCAGTTTTTCTCACCAGCAGATCTGTGTCCGCAGCTTTGTCCCTCCTCCCTTTGGTTTGAGGTGCAAAAATGCAAAACGAGAGGGGAAGGATGCAGCCAGGCTCCCAGCCTTGAGAGACAACCAAAATGTTACCCTCGGGCCTCAGGTATGTTAGCAAACTTTTCATTAGAGCTCCCATACTTCCTCAAATAAAGGGGCAAATTGATGATTCACAAAAAGCCTGACCAGTTAGCTAGCTAGTCCATGGCTGTATAATAATAAAAAAAAAGAAAACAGAAACCAGGTTTTGTTTGTTTGCTTTTTCCCCTCGTGCTTGCAAGGTTTAATCTTGTGTGGTTTAGTTTCTTCAACCTCTTATCTCTTGCACTGCTTTTGTACTAGGAATATTTCTGGTGAAGTCGGTGAAGTTACCTATATCTAATTCTGGATTAATCCATTGAAGGCAGCTATGGACCACTCAGGTAAATAATGAATGCACTGCAAGACATAATGTAGTTCAGACTCTTCTTGTGAATATCCACTGCTAAAGGATCGGTTATAAGCCTCCATGTGCTTTGGGACTCAGAAATGCAAAGCTAGTCTAGTAGTAGGTGTTTGTTGCATCACAAATTTGGGTATAAAGAAAAGCGTTGCCTCTAGCTTCATTTATGCTGCAAATGAAAAGAATCATAAAGATACAAACCACCAAGGTGCAAAATGAGTTTTCCAATTCATAAGCACAAGCCACCACGAGTTAAAATCTCTTGGTTTCTTCCCATAGTGCCCCAGGCAATAGTTTTCATATATATTTCTCCATGGTCAGAAGTCAGAGCAGACCACTGCTATCTAAGACCTTGACTTCTTTTCCCTGACAGTTACAATTATTACAGCCCGGGGGACTCATTTTCTCAGTCTGGCCACCCGCTGACCTAGCCTGCAACCAGAATACACTTTAAAACAAACAAACAACAGCTCGGCTCCCCTCTCTTCACTTCTCCTCCCCCAGCTCGGGAATATTTTTACACCGCGCCCCTTGCAAAAGGATATTAGCCACCATTGCTGAAGGCACAATCACATTATCAGCACCATTCTCTCTCCCTTTCTCCCTCTCCTCCCCCCAAAGATAAATTTTTTATGTTGCTATTTTCTTCTCTTTTGTATTTGGCATTCGATATTTACGTGATAAACTGCAGAGCTGCTACTAAATGTGCCCTGATACAACTTAATAAATACATAACAACATCCAGACTGCACTGCATTACTTTGCTGTGTCCTGGGCTGCTAAGGATCCTTGGAGATAATGTCTGTGAAATGAAAGTTATGCCTTAGTGTAGGGAAAATAGATACTTATTTATTCGGGAATAATTACTTGTGCATTAAATGACTGCTGTTGAAATGAGCTGGCTGATAATCCCATCTCTCCCCGTTTGTCTTTCTGAAGTGCACACGCGCTCTCCCGCGTCCCCAGACCCTGGCTGTGTTGGAGCACCTGCACTTCTCTGGATGAAGACGTAAGTAATACGCAATGAACGATTTTTCTGCTAGGAGGTTGTCTGCTGTTCCAGCCGGCAAACGTACCCAAGCAAAACCTTGACATTTGTAGGCTGAACTTTTAGAAAGAAGTCTGTGTTTAGGTGCTGGGCTGAACTGGGGTGTGATTCATTAAGTGCACAGAGCAAGATCCAAATACAGGGGCTGGGCCTCACGAAAGAAAGATAAGGAAGGAGATACAGCAAAAGGTTACAGGTGGAGGTAACTCACTTCCATCTAAAGTGCAGAAACTTCTTTATTCTCAGTGTCATAATTAAACATTTCTAAAGCTTTTTGCCATATTTTTGCATCTTTAAGTTAGTTTTTTTTGCATATAGAAAGCAATTTAAACGGGGTAATTGCTAATCACACAACGTACAAAATACTCCTCCCACATACGCCAAGCATGGACCAACATTCAGTGAGATTTCCCAGCTGTGCTTGAGTGATAGGAGCCATCACTCAGTGTCCTGGAGACACGCCTCCGAGATCCCCTGTGCACCCAGACTGAGAAGCTGTTCCCAAAGTGCTGTTTCTCCAGGTGTAGGTACCTGGCATTTCATTAGCCTTAGCCAGCGCTGGGGCGCCTTTTTGTGGAAGCAGCATTTCCCCGTTTAATTCTGTGAATAAGACGAGTCAGAGTCTGAAAAATTAGGATGGAGATAACCTATGAGAATTGTACATCTACAACTCACATGAGGTAACATTAGTTCCTATACTACGTATAGTGGTGTTTTGTTATCTTTCCAGGAAGAAAGGAGAATTTATTCCAGAGTTTGTATCAACCGCAGAAAGAACATTAAACAAAATACTTCAGCAATCTCTAAAATCTATGTGTTTTGGAGATGAGCTGTTTTGCCTGTGATGGCACAGATGCAGAGAATGTGTGCATGCATAAACGCATGCATGGACACACGCAGAGGTACATTCAGGAATCATTCCTCTAATCTTCACATTCAGGAATCGTTCCTCTAATCTTCGCTCTCCTTTTCCAAAATGGCTGGTTTTTCTTTACCAGAGCCTTTTCCAACTCTGTTCTAATTGCTGAAGCCATCAGCATAAAGTACCATCAACCAAAATGAAGCGAGGCAGACTCACACAAGCTGCAAAACTTTGCAACACAAAGCCACTTTACAAAGAGTTTGGCTCTATAGAAACCACAGTGAATGCTAGGAGGAATCCCAGAAAACTTTGCATGATGCTTCAAAATGCACCACAGGGATCCCGTGCTTGTTACCTCCTGACACCATCTTTCTGTAAAGGAAAAAACATAGAGCGCTCTGTGGAGCGATTACCCTGGGGTGCTGGGCATTCAGTGCTAGTATTGGAAAGTTTCAGATCTCACAAAGAAGACAACAAGGACCTTTGATTGCCCCTGTTGAAGCTCCCGGTAAGAAGCAGGTCACTTCCCTCCAGCCCCTCCGAGCCTGGATGTGTGGATATTTTCATGCCCACTTGACAGGTGACTGTTTTACCAGACAGGGTTGTCAGTGCTGCTGGGGGTTATCTGGATTTAGCTGGAGGCAGGAACTGAACCACAATGAGCATTAAAAAAGCTCACTGTTCTTCGTTTGTTTAGAGACAAGCCATCTCAAACTTGTTTGAAGCCTTTTTTATTGAATTCACACTCCTGTGCCAAGCACTGAAAGATTTACTTTGGCTATTGCTGTAAGATGGAAAGCATATGAATGCGTGGCCGGCTGCCAGCTATGGGTGAGCAGTGAAAGGTCTGGTACAATGGACGGTTACATGGAACAAATGTGAATGCAGTGGGCAGACGTGACTGAAGAAAGGCTTTGGCAGTCAAAGAACTGCTTGAGGTTTAATCCAGCGACTGAAGTAGGGTCAAGAGATAACACGTCTAACCTGCAAGGCTTTTAACTGCGCAGCAGCTGAAAAGTAGTAAGCTACAGGTATACACACATGTGCTCTGAAGTAATGGCTGCGTGTCTCCCTCCCCTCGTGGGCTCCAGCTCTGCCACAGGCTCCATCTGCAACGGCGAAGACCCAGTTGGACTCACCCAGTGCAAGGTACCGCAATTGCTGTTGTATATTTCTTGCAGATGCTGCCATAATTTTGTTGTGGTACAATTTGACATACGACTCCCTGCTGCATCCGAAAGGGGCACATTATCTCAATTAATGTTTCACAGCAAACATGGCACTGATAGTATTCATGGGACTAAAGACTATTACCATTTGCATGGTGACTAGCACAAGAATTATGACTATGTGTGTTTTCTGCAGCAAAATTTGCCCTCAGGCTCCCTTTTTTTTTTTTCTTTTTGGCTTGTGACAATGTTCCCTTTTTCTTCCTCCTTCTGTTTTGATTTCTACTTAAAGTTTTATGGCTCTGTCCCCTCCAGGGTGCTATTATCTTGTATGCTAATAGGGCTATGCATATTCTATTAGCGTTGTCAGTGTGAGATAAGAGGCACATTCTGTAAGGAGCACTCAGGGGGTAATAATCACAGCAAGGGGTCTCAATGTTAGTACATTATCAGTCATCTTCACATTTCAGTGGAGCCTGTTTATGCACCTCTTCAGCTGCGCAACTCAGACACTGAAAATTGCTGAATGTTTACGGAAACTGTTGTAGAGGAACATAATGGGATTTGAGATTGACTTGATAAAGGAGCCTTCTCCCTTGTTGCTTCCAGATACAAGATGTTTGTAACTGTATGCAATAAGTAGGCTAATATGTTATATGGCAGTTAGCAGCTAAAGCAGACTCAGATCTGTATTTGAAGCAGTAGAGCGGCTATCTAGGAACAGATTCCAAAAGGGTGCACACCGTCAGTGTCTCTTCAGAGATTTCTCTCTCTTCCTCACTCTTTACCTGGTAATGCGCAAATGCACGCACCTGCTTCACGTCAATAGGAAGGCTGACAATTTTTACACCCTTTAGTCTTGAACTTGACTGATTATAAGTACATAGGCCCATAGAAGGAAAATTGGTGACAGCGCATGAAGGGCAAATGAGTGACTATTTGCAACACTCTTTGTTAGTTAAGTAACATTCCGTGGTTGCAGCAATGGGCAATGGCATGGGAAATAAGTGTCAGGCGAATGGTTTCTTCAGCTGTTGATGACGCTATGGGCTGGTGAGGCAGAGGGGTTTCTGTTGTTGGATGTGAACTGGGAGAAACACCAGTAGGAATTTGTGTTCCCACCGAGATTCACAGGGGCGGTCACGCTGCAGTTACCATTGTAGCCATCCTATGGCAGGCATCCGTATGCCCGACTGGCAAGTGTTCATCGACTGGGGTAAGGTTCTGTTCCCACCCTCCACTGGGGCATTCTCAAACTGGTAACCAACAAGTCCATCACTTACAAAAATTTTGGAGAAATTTGGTCCCTCCTTCTACTTTTCTGACATCACACTTTAGAGGGAACCTTTCACAGTGCTACATTTTCAATGGAACTTGTAGGAGAAATGGTGAAGCACAGTGCTAGTTCTTTGTATGTTGTGTTAGAAATATATGCACCAAAGTAGTATTTTAATAGGGTTGCTGTATATTTCTCAGTAATTTAGTTACTTCTGTTCCAGCAGTAGCAGCATATTTATGTGCTTTCTGACACCTGAATTATAATGGGACTCAAAGTTATCATTTAGTTGAGCTAAGGATGGAAAGAAAAGGGGATTTTGTGCTTTTCGTAGGAAGGTGGAATCTGTAATAAGGTGTAAAATCAGGGACTTTGTAATATATTCAGTGCCTGATTTTGCAGACCATGGGCAAATAACCTACTGGGGAATGACAAAAAATACAGAGGTGGGGAACTAATCTTACATTTAGAATGAAGGAACAAACAATTTTTGGAGACAGGGAACTTTTACTGTTCGTACAGTAAAACTTTTCCTTTCTACAAATAGAAAACTAACCACTCTGCCATGGGCTAAGCTTTTAGGAGAGCATTAAAATGTGGCTCAGTATAAATATGCAAATTCCTAAATGCATAGGTGCCTAGTTAGGTGATCTAAAGTTAATTCCTGTGAAGTAGCAGCTGTATTCCTTGCTACAGCCGAACAGTCGCGACAAGGAGAAAAGGGCTGTGTTTTGGATCACTTCTGTAGTACTTAAGATTACACATGGATATGAACACTCCTTACTTTAAAAATATTTGTCCTTGACATTTCCAGACACATGGCTCACACCAAATGTATGCAGCTCCATCTCCTGAGGGTCTTGAGATTAAAACCCCTGCTTTCTCACCTTGTGATCTGGCATTAATAGCTGATAGAAAAATCACATACATGACTGACATCTTCCTAGAAATGTGAGACTGTGGAATTAATGAATGCCATGCTGGAAAGCAGGGGTCAGTTTGGAAATAGGATTTCTGTTGCCAGCCATCCAGTCATGAACCGGACAATCTGCCGTTCGTTTTTTTCGCTTTAGCATTGAGGAAAATTGGTCTGGAGAATAAAGCAGTCAGAAAATAAGCAGCTATGTTTCTTTGGCCACTGGAGGTTGATGGACTTTTACGGCTTGTGGAAATCAGGCTGGCTTCTGTTTTACAGCAGAGCTGTTTGCGCGTTCTTCATGGCTGCTAAGTTCTTTGTCCTGCTGTTATCTGCAGGATAAATCTGCAGATCGAGAGGCTTTGGTGGCTCAAAGGGCTGATGGTCAGGCACCGTGTTATGGTCGGGCCAACAATGGTGGTGTTGGCTGAGCTACCAGCCTCTGGGTGCTTAATGAAACGTCAGGGCAAGGGTGGTGGGAGAGGGGCATCTCCAGCCTGAAAGTTCATCAGCCGATTGAGACAACGGCAGAGAATGGGCCATGGAAAACTCTGTTCTGTGTGATTTTAAATTACCTTCAGCAGGGCAATATGGGCAACGTACCTAATCTTGATGTTTGGAGAACTCCTATCACCACAGCAGCAGTGCTAATATTTTTGTTGCCTGTTTGCTACATTTTCTGCTGGATCTGTCTCCAGTTTTGGCATCAGTGTGTCCGTGATGAAATTACATTAACATGCTGAAATAATATTATTCATGAATGAAACCCCTCTACAACTGTTTTCACTAGCGTGGATTTAAATTGCTGGCAGTTCTGTGCAACTAGTGATCATCTCGATGAAAAAATTGCACTTTTCTAGAAACTAAAATGTTTCCTCAAAGAAACAATGTCTTTCTGTGTTTTTTTTTTTAGCATGAGATAAAAACTTGGAACCATTTTCTTTGGGGAAGATGGATTTCCTTTTCCCTTTTATTTCTTTCCATTTTTCTGTTCCCTGTCTCTCTCCAAGAGCAAATGAAAAAGAAGGAAAAAAGGGAGGATAGATACAAAGGGAGCTGGAAGAGAAAGAATTGGAGAGGAAAACCTTTTAGCTACAATTTTTTCATAGTGAAAAAACAGGAATATTTGAACAAAAATACAAAAATGCTGCAAACATTTCATTTGAGAGTGACATGCCATTTCTCGTTGTTCTGTCAAGGTGTAGCTCCTGCTCCCTCCTAGCCCTGCTGCAATCGTTATTGTTGCTTCTGGGTGCGCACCGGTTATTTTGGCTTCCGCAGAGAAAATGCAGAACTCCTGAGTCTGTCAGGTAAGCCAGAAGACAAATGCAAAAGGAAAGAACGGCATATCTTCTTTTTGCTGCTCTTTCTACATCTCGTCAGAAGAAACTGTGCCCTTTCTGCATCCACATTATACATATGCGCTGAACGGCATTAACCTGGGCAAGGGTTAAACCTGGACTCCCTCTAACGGGGTTCCTCACTCTGGGTGTACTTGAAGGAAGGTTTAATTTAATCAAAAGGAGTTTGTGTTCCGCTAAAGCAATCATTGTAAATAGACTTTCTTTTTAAAGGGCCACGACGACTGCATTTGTAAGAACTAAGGGGATAAAATGGGTAAAAGACCTGAAGACATATCTATCTAATGTTTTCTGCGAGTTCGTTATTGTTTTAGAGCAACTTTGGGAAAAATAAATCCCAAAGCATCCTGTTTACCTCAGTCTGTGGGATCTTGAGGTGATATATGAGAAAAGCACAGTGCTGCCAGCATCCTGCAGACAGCCTTACCCTGTCCGAACTGTCAACCCCCCCACCCCCGGCCCGAGAAACTGAACAGGTAATAGCCAGGGGCCCGGACCGATCCGCCTCCGAGAGCTCCGCAAGAGTCACGATGCGGGAAGACAAAACGGGACCCGCGTTCACTTACGTGTCTGAGAGCCATCCCACTTCCATCAGTGAGCACATGAACATTGCACGGGGAGAAATGTGGAAGCAATTACTTTAAGAGCCGTCTTTTGGGCAATTCCCAAAGAGACATCAGACCCTGTATTTATGAAGCCTATTGCATCGGGCCCTAATGAAGCAATTAAGCAAAGGGTCCTCTGTGTTTGATCTAAATGTGGTAATTTTTACAAAAACATCGCCGAGTGATAGATACCCATAACTCAGAGTCCTTAATTGTACTTAATTTGTTTGGAATACGAATGTGCATTTAATTAAGCCAGGGCTTTGCCCACATGTTTAAAGAAGGGCTGTCAAGGAAAATTAAGACCCAGTTTGTTTTCAAAGTTACTGGTTTTTATCAGGCCAGGACAGCGATCTTCGAACAGAAGGTTACAGATAATTAAGCAGAGACCTCAAGCCAAAAAAAAAATTCAGAGACACTGTACAGCTGAGAAAGCAGGAAGAAAAACTCCTTGATGAAGAAACATAAGAATCGGCTGTTCACGTAGTAAAGTCATGCATGGCTAGGATTTACCAAATGTGACCTGTTGGTTAAAATGTGTTTTGCGTTCTTGAACTGCAGCAAAGAGGATGGAGACTGGCTGTGTTTAATGGCAGAAGCAGCTGGCTCCAGGACCAGAATTCATGCCGCCCTCAAGGACCGCTGGATACGGAGAGCTGATGGCATCTCCAGCAAACGACACGAAAGCGGAAAGGGCAAAAAGCATTTTTCTTGTGCACCCGGATTTACTGAGTCTAAAGCATTGGCTGTGAGAGCTGGTTTTAAAAGTGTCTCTTTCCCAAGCACAGAAATGCAGTAGGTGCTTCTCATCCTCCCAGGAAGAATATTACTCTGATGCATGGAAAGGGAGTTTATTCCTTGATGAGTCGTGCTTTTACTTGCTGGTACTCTTAGGGAAAGCAGCACAGTGCACTTTTTTTTCACACCCCAAAATATTTCAATAGAAGTGACGTATAGGGAGGAAAGCATGTAAGCAAAAATGTTGAGAAAACTGTGGATTTAAATCTGTATTTTTTCCCTTCTTGTTTAGTGAAAAAACAAAGAATGCAGTTAAAAATTAATAATGCCTCAGCACACATGAAGAAAAGGCAATTTTTGATATTGAAAAATTAGTCTCTCAGCACAATAGCAAACAAAGTCCATGTGTGGACACTGTAACCTCCACTTTCTGTGACTCTCTGAGAATCTCATGCTGGTTATCAGTTTCTCAACACTGTGATTTTTAATGTCATGGTGAGGCATTTGTGTCAGGAGATCCTTACTGTGGAAAATAGTTGCCGTGGTGTTACCTTGCAGCCTAAGTGGGTTACCTGGCCAACAAAGCAAGCTGTGGACACGGCATTGGCGAGTGGTGAACCAAGTCGCAGAGGGAGCAACTTGTCTACAGAAAGGTGGGGCATCTGTAACAGAGCTGAAAATTGAACCCAGATTCCCTGCACTGAGGGAATGTAGGGTCTGAATCGTGAAAATCATATTTTCTTGAGTATTTCGATGGGCTGCTGTGCTGATGACAGCTGCAGTGGCTCTTAATTATGGATCACAACACGTGCGGAGAATCGGTAGATTCTTAAACAAAAATATAACTCTATGTAGTATTATCTCCTGTTTCTGGATCTACCTTTAACTGATTTGCAGCCAAATGATGCTGGCATCTCACTGTGGGATGGTACCTGGCCTTCTCTTCTTGGGTGGCTCCATTCAAAAGTTGGCAAAATACCCAGAACAGCATCAGACCTAATTTAGTATAAAATTAGTCGACTTAAAATAAACAGAATAAAATAAAATAAATCCGATGGTATTAGAGTTCTCTTGGCTGGATTGCCGCATGCCTAGCGAAGATTTATGGTGTGCTGTCGGGAGAATGTTAGAAGGGAATGTACGGCGCAGAAGGACCCTGCAAGCCCTTCACTGGGGTCCTCCCGGCGCACAACACTATAGGCGCGTGCAAGTTTGGAGACCCCAAAATAAGATGCTGAAGGGGAATAACGCTGTGGGGAGAGCAAGAGGGTGCAAAGTGGTAACGGTGAGGCAAAACCAAGGCGGGGAGGTGCCGAACTGCGGCTGATCCTGGGGTGCCATCGCGCATTCCAAAGCCCCTCCGAGGAGGGTCTCTCTTTTTTGATGTATCTGCTAAGCACATTGAACCAGTTTGCAAAGGCAAGCCCGGAACACAATTCTTCTCGTGGTAAATGAGTATGTCAGCCGTTTCACCCTCTTACCGGTGTTTAAAATTTTTGCAGCAATAACAGAGAATTTGAAAGGACATCAGAGGTGGATTTACGGGACTCCTGGGAAATCAACTGTTTCCTGTTTCAACAGCTTCTTCATCATAACTTGCTTTCTCAGTCACTGAATGATGTTCTATTAATCTTGGTGCGCAGTGATTACTGTTAAATGCAGAGCTGGGTTGAACCTCAATTTTGCAAATAACCTTTTTTTGTCTCTCCGGCAAGTCCAACATAGTAAACTTTGGGCAGAGGTCTACTGACCAAGTGGATAATTGTGTTCCAATGCATCCCGTGAATAATGCAGATAAAAAAAACCTTGAGTGAATAATTCATTTTGCCTCCACTCATTTTGAATTAGCCTATTCATGTATGTATCCTTTCCAGTCTGCCTGTCTCTCTGCATGCGTGTATTTACATAGCAATGTTGTAATTCGCAGGTACTTAAATATCAAAGCAATATAGCTACTACTCCCTGCATATGTTCCTGACTATTCTGTGGGATCGCATATGTATAAGTAAGCATTGTATATTGTACCATAAAAGTCAGGACTTGATTTTAAGATGAAACATGACACATTGTATTTGCTGCTGCGATGGCTATCTAGGATTAATGTTAAAAAACTTGCAAATGAGGGCAAATTATTTTGGCCTGTCTATAAATTACGGAACCAGTATTTTGGCCTGTTCAATGTTCAGATGCAAGTTTTCCGCAGTGATGTGTATTGCCAAAGATCCAGTCACGTACTCACAACTTCACCTTACCTTTACCTTGGCAGTGACTTCTGGATCCTGGGTCAAGCAAAGCCTGTGAACAGCAGGAAGCACTTGCCTTTAGCCGTGGCATTCTCTGAGGGGTATGGACAGCACTGAAATTGCCTGAGCATCGTTGGTGACATGCCTGTGGCTCGAGAACATCTGTAACGGGGTCAGCTGAGAAGCAGAGAGAAGGAGCCTGTTTTCTGATCAGGTCAGATTTGTCAGAGAAGTTCTGAGAAGCATCTGAAACTTGCACAGACGTCTAAACTGCACATAGTTCTGGTCTAGCTCTGGAATATGTATCATTCACACTTAAAAACTGTTGCTCAGTGTTGGTGGACTCGTTGGCCAGCCCGCTCAATGTATGGCTCTGGAGGACAAGGTACCGTGACAAGCAGTGGAACTGACTGAATGGCCCAGGTTTCGTGGGAATTCCAGCGTGGATCCGTTTGCTGTGCGTTCTCCTGCCTTGGACAGCCAACAAGTTGTGAGCATGCGGCTCCTAATCAGGGCTGGCAGGGCAGATGGTTTATCTTTGACTGCCTGAGAGTTCCTGCTCTGCAGAGAGAGGCAGACACTCGTTTTGATTCCTTGTCGCAGGCTTTTCACTTTCCAGTCCATTACAAGTGACACAGCCGGTAAAGAGCCTGTCTGTCAGTGTTGTCCCTGGAGGGGTGAATCTTCGTCCCGCTCTGTACTCATACCAGAGCTGTCTGCTCGCGCTTTTTCACATCGTGCTGGGCACCAGGTGAGGAGGACTCTGCTGGGAGGCAGATCACAGCTTCCCAGCCCTGCCAAGCCCTGTCCCACACAGCCTCTCCTGGCACTTCACAGGCAATGGCAGCTCTAGAACAAACCTCTTCCCAAGTGGGGATGTTGGTGCTTAAAATAAATCACTGCCTATCATTTTCTGAGTGGTCAGAAGACGACTTGTAAGGCTGTGCTGTGAAGAGCTCTAACCCACTGCTTGGGAAAGGAATGTCCCAGCAGACAGCATTGCTCTGGATCCATCACCCGTGAGAGAAAACAAGGAAACAAAAATCTGACAGCTGCGGCCAGTTGTGATCTGTTTTGTGCAGTCACATATGGGGCATATATGGCTCCTTTAATTTACAGAAAGTGCGCATCCATGAGCCGATCAAGGTCATACGCGCTTCTCGGTGGGAGCTGCTATTCCTGTTTTGCAACAGGGAAAGAAAAGGGTAGATCTGCACGGAATTTGTCTGCATTCAATGGGGACCTTGCAGACGAAATCCAAGGGGGTCTGCGTGGCAAAGTCTGTTCTGCCAGTGACTTGTCCGTGGCCAGCAGGGATTGCGCAGCAGAGCGGGGAGAGAGTGTGGGGGCTTGCATCCCAAACATTGATCTGAGCGGCTTGGACTGAAATAACATGTCTAGATTTCATCGCTAATGAATAAGTATGCTACTGTTTGCTAGTCTGAGCCTCGCCTTTTTTCTTTCTAATTTGAGCTGAACTTCTGTACCTTTGCCAGAGTCCAAGTGTTACTTTCCAGTGCCCATTTATGAGGAATAAAGACAAGGCAGACATCTGTACATATGCGTGTGTATGTATATATTTGTTTAAGTATTCTCCCATATCACACAGTAAGCTTCCCTTTCTCGGGCTCTATAATACCCTCTTTTTTCCTTATTATATCCATTTTAATTCAGTTCATTAGTTTGGTGTCTGATATTCAAAAAATTATTTTTCTAGGGTTAATCCCTAACCCCCAGCAATACCATTAGGAAAGCTGCATGGCACGCTTGAAATAGTTCCTACTTAGAGCAAGCAGCCCTTTCAAGTCGTAGAGATCTTTAGTTGTAATCACGGATTGGAGAAACTGGAGCAACAATTTCTACAGTATAATGCATTACTCTGCTGTAGTTTTGTCTGACAGACCTGTGCTAATTACTCTGTGTGGTTTTGATATAGAGCCAAGAATGGGTTGTAGAAAAATGTGTATCACTAAAACTTAGGTCCCCAAAGTCAAAACTAAAACAAACAGTGAGAGATCATTATCTGCGGCAGACCCTTACTAGCTGCGTACAGAAAAAAGTCATTCCCATGTTTTGTGTTTCTTTTTTTTCCTTTAGATCCAAGTAGTATTTCTGTCTGTATTTGGAAATACCTCGAGTTTCTACAGCTAGGGCTGACAGCGCGTTTATTCTGCTCTGTCCCCTTTTTCTTCTCCGTGAAAGACTGTGGCTGGCTCTGCTGTGGACTCTTTGTGTGGCCTTCAGCAAGTCACTTAACCTTCCTGGGCGTCAGTTTACTCATTTGTAAAAGGAATATTATTATAATAGATACCCCTCAGGGGCTCTTCCCGATTTAAATAATTAATGTTGGTAAAGCAGTTTGTGAGCCTCAGATTAAAGGTGCTAAATAAAGGCAATATATTAATATTTTTTTTACTCCAGCTCCTTATAAAAAGAGCAAAGCAATAGCCTGATGAGTGTTGGATTTTAAAGTTGGGAGTTAATGTTCCAGCGCTCAGAGTATATTTTAATTTCTGTGGTCCCAATCCAGCAGAGCTCTTAAATCCATCCTTAATTTTAGGAAGACCCGTTATTTCCCGCCGGTAAGGCTCTCAGTCTGGAAAGCTTTTTGAATCCGACCCTGTAAGAGCAGTGATAGAAGAGGAGGATCGGCTGTGCGTGTCTGTATCTCTGTGCGGTTATCCCTTTGCGTTTATGACCTCAGCAAGAGCATCGTTGCCACAGGAATATAACCAGGAAGTCTCACAAGGCTTGCAAAATTCATCCAGGATGCAAATCAATAAATGTAACAGGAGAGAAACTACAAGCTGTGCATTTCCATGGAGGCTGAGATTTTGTGGGATGGATAGAGGCTGCTGAGCATGACCTAATGCCGCAGGAAAAAAAAGCAACCACAGACCTCAGCATCTAACCAGTATGAATATTGAACCAGAGGTCCTTGAGTAATTGTCCTTTCTTCACTCCAGGGGTGAAAAGGGTACATTAGACATTCACTAGCAGCAAATGGCACCTGACATCTCTTTAAGTGAAAGTCAGCTCGGAATTTTTTTTAATGGCCAAGCATAAATCTTTTAAATTATAAATCAATAAATAGTTAATTCAATAATAGGAATCTTTTAAATATTTAATGAGTCATATGCAGAATGGCTCTATAACTGGATGTTGATGGAACTGTGTCAAAGGAATTTGAATCAAACTTTTCTAAACTCCCCATATTAAAATAGTATTGATTCAAACATAAACGATGAAGACTGTTGCAAAAGTAAGGGGAGGTGGAGGGCTTTGGCATACATTTTCTCATCCGAGAAAACGTGGAACTAGCAGCTTATTTTTAATGATGTATTCTTGAGCTTTTCAGGTTGTGCTAATGTTCCCGCTACAAAAATGAGTAAGAACCTGTGCAGACAAGATCTTGTGTGTGCGCATTCATTAAAATCCGGTTCTGATGGCAGCTGTGCTCTTAAATAAAAGCCGTGGCAGCCGGCCTCTCCTTAAAAGAGTCTGCTGACCGGCATTGACATTGATATCCTCAACTGTCTCCACCTGGAACTGCCCAGAAGTTTACATTTATTTACCAGAGTTGCCAAGGGAAAGACAGTGGGAGCTGTGTCAATGTACACGAGACCTGAATTTGTTCCTTTATAATTTTCTCTGAGGAGATCTGTAGTCCATCTTCGCTCTTATTAACTATGTGCTGCTGTAAGTCAACACTATTCTTAACTACCCTAAATTAGAGGCATTTTGTGCTTAATCCTCAGACCACATTCAGCGCACTGTTATTCCACAGCAGACATGGCATCTTCAAATTTTGTACAGTCTAACCTTTACTTTAAAAATAATAGTCTAGCTGAGTGTTGATCTCTCTTCAGATCAGATGGTGGAAAGGATGGTGCCGAGACCAGGATGTAGGAGCTGCCTCAGCGGGGGAAATGCAGACAAACAGGTAAGAAAGGCACAGAGAGGCAGAAGAAAGGCAGAGAGTGTCTGGCAGATGAACTGAGATTGGTTTTTTGCAGTTGCTGAATGGTACTGAGTTTGCTCTGGATATGTTTTATGGGTATTCGGTGCCACGTATTTCAGAAACAGGTCCTGGTATTCGAGGACCAAAAAAGGCTTTAATGCAAGGCTTGTTCACCATCTCAAGAACTTCCTACGTTGAAGCTACTCAGAAAAAATAATCGGTGTCTCCACGCTCCTTTACCAAAGGTAGCGATGAAGGTATTTGATGTTGCCTCCTGAAATAATGAAACTCCTTCTCGTAACACCTTATTGTACCCATTATACAGACAGGTAAACACGTTTGTATTCTGAGGGGGCAGAGGATGTCTGCACAGAATTGGTCTCGCTGCCTTTGAGGGGTGGGCAAAACTGGCCAAAACCCAGCTTCAGCAGTACCTGACGCGGGACCCGTTGTTTGCTCTGTACGCGCATCTGTAGCCAGTGGTAGTTGGTTCAATATTTGTAGCAGATTAGAGTTCCATTTGTATTCTGCACACCTCCGCTTTCCCCTCTCAGTGTGTGTGTATATATATCCAGAAAAGCTGCCTGCATATCCTTGGTTTTTTTTCCCCGGGATGACAGATACTGTAACAATGACAGTAGATTAATATCTCCTTAATCAGCCAAATGAACATGACATACAAGGGTGACAGTTCAATTTGCTGCTAACAGATTGTGCCTATCAGAGCCCTTCCATTCCAACTGATGTTTATTTCTGGCAGAGATCGTTCGGTTCGGGGAGGACCCCAGCTTCCCACCGGCTCATAGACACCCATTAAATACATCAAGTACCACATAGGTGTTACTCGCCCGCCTGTCAGGACACTGGCTGCTTGGGAAATTAAATGAGCCTTGACACACGCAATGGAGAAACGCTGTCACTTAGCTGGGCGAAGCGGCAGCATGTATTATTGACTACGCGCCGCTGTGGGTCCCTCTCTTTATTGCTTGTTATTTTTTGTTTGCTTGTGGACCGTTCGCCATTGAAACATGGATCAGACACCGAGTCTGTCTCCTGGGGAGATGCATAAAGAAACGAAATGGGGAGGAAGTGCGGGAGCGGGGGTAGAAGCCGCGCGTTAAATCTTAGGCCCAGAACCGGCTGTGCTTAGAGTTGGTTTGCAGGTGGGATTTCAGGAGGATCTGGTTTCTAATTCTGAAATTCAATCTGCAGGGTCTAATTCAAATCTCTCTTTTCCTGCTTCCTGCGGTATTTCAAACGAAGTAACCCCGGATACTGTACAAAGGGAGGGCGAGCCCTTCCAGAGGGCTGTCCCCACTCCTCCCCGCGGCTCAGCCGGGCTCCGGGCGCTCTTGGGCAAGCTCGAAACACAAGCGCCTTCGCCTGGGTGGGTACCACCACGCAGGAATGGAAGTAAAGCTTGGAATTTGCCCAGCTGCGTTTCTGCGAGGGCGGTGCCGGTGTTTGGGAGCCCGTCCCCAGCCGTGCGCGGGGCGGCGAGCCCCACATGGGGGGACCGAGGTGGCACGTGGGGTACGGAAGGCCCAGCTTTGCCGCTGATGTGTAAATCTGTCTTCAGCGCTTCAAGGTCTGATCCTGCGGCCCTCGCGGCTCCTCGGGGACTGTCGTTGAACAGGAGAGGTTTCATTTGCTGGATGAACCCCGGTTATTTATTTTCGTAGTGACTCATATCAGCCATCTGCCTGCTTTTGTTTAGACACCCTTCCCGTGCCCTTCCCACGTACATGAAACTGCTTGACTTTGCAGTCCCACCCAAATATATAAATCACATTTGTAGACCTCTGCGAACCCCATCCACAGGCAGGGCTTGCTCCAAAGCCGACCAGCAGCCTCATTTCGTCACCCTCTGGTTTTCTTGTGGAACTTTTTTGCACAACTCCCAGCAGCTTGCTTCACAGAAGACAAGAAATGTGTTTGTTTTTGAAAGACGAAATGCAAGTAGTTTCAGTGGAAAGGTTTCCAAGATGAAATTAACAATATATTACCGAAACAACGGCATTAAAAGATATCCATATGATTGTAATTATGAAGCTAAATCCTTCCAAAGGAGGGTTCTGTCATTCCCTATACTTGTTATAATCGCTGTCATACAAATGTATTCATTATTTTTATCATTTTTTTTCTTATTATTACAGGTTTTGTCATAAGAATAACTCATCAAGGTTTTATGACTAATAAATTCTCTAAATTACAGTCCAAGGATGCATTACTTTCATTTTTTTTTCCTCCATATTCTGTTTTTAATTGCCATGCTATTTCCCACTTGCCTTTTTTAATGAGTCGTTAGGCTTAAGGGGAAAGAACAGAATTTAGTCCACCTAAGATCTTGCATCAAGTTTTGGACACCTCGGAAGGGAATGAGGAGGAGAAATGTGACTTGTGTGTCTCAAGAGAAGACTTCAGATTTCAAGTATTAAGGATATTCAAGGCAAAACAAAACAAAAATTCTTAAGAAAGCCCCAGACCAGGCATCGTTTGTTAAAGCTATTTGAACAACTATTTCTAGATAAGAAATGCATTCAAGATGTACGTGATTTTTGTAAGATATAGATGTATGCATAACCTTTAATGTGGGAAGAGGTCTACTGGGATCGTTTCGGAGTTCTGAAGATTAAATTTAGACATGTCCTTAAAAACCCTGGGAAATCGGGACCGAAGAGAATAAAGGGTGATGGTTTTGGTTACAAATTCTTCACGCGTGGCTGTCCGCTGCCCGCAGGGAGGTGTTGGCCGAGTGCCCCCGAGGGCAGCCCCGGCTCCGGGCACCTCCTGGCTCCCCGCTCTGGAAGGAAAGGAAACACAACCCCTTCGGAGTGTGTGAAACCCCCTGCTCGTTCTGGCACCGCCGCGTGCTGCCAGAAATGGGCTCCAAGACACCCACCGTGGTACCTACGTGAGCAGTTGGTTTACCGTTCTTCGTGTAAACGCCCACGTCTCACACAGGGATACGAGCCTTGCCTTCATTTTAGATATCAGAGGGGTATGAGCCCCAGGTAAAATATTATCCACAAATTCAAGCTGAATAAAGCCGTTTATTATAGGTGCCCCTAGAGATCTGTTCTTCTGCGTGTGTCGTGGCGACAGGGGGACGCTCTCCCGGCTTGCAGCGTGTGCCCGTGTCACACTCCTGCGCGTACCCCCACAACACCCAAATACAAAATAGCTGCAGCTGAAATTTTGGCAGGATGTTGGAACCTTGCGAAATGTTGGCAGGATGACCTGGGAAACTCACTTTTTTTTCTTCCTTTACCTTGACAGAGTTCTTAAATTGGTCACTGATTTTTATGGGCCGTCATTGGCATAGATGTTGGTTGTTGGTTTTTTTTAAGGAAGTGGGATATCTGATAATGGGCAGATACAGAGTGGGAAATCCTTAACGTGAACAGTTGTTATTTGTTTCAGGATTGCAGCAGGGGCCTGGCTGTGCTGGGGCTGCTGTGAGGACACCGAGTTTGGCCACGGTGCCGTAAGAAGAGCCCGTTCTTGTGACACGTGCAGGCTCCGAGGCACCAAATATGATGGAGGAGCTCCACTGCTGGCTTTTTTCGGCCCCGTTTGTGCTGGTGGCTTAAAATTTTTTTAGGAAGACTTAAAAGGCAAGCTAAAAGCCCATTGACCACATGCTAACAAAAGCAGAAAAATGAGTTTTACGCTTGTGACTACCATACAAATCTCTCTAGAGGGAGGCAGAGAGCTATTTCTCCAGGAAGATTTGATAGTTTGTGTGCGCAGCACAATCAGCAGCAACAAAAAAGCACTCTTTGTCAAGTATGTTTCAGGTGGCAGCGCAGGTTATGCTAGTGGCAAAGTCCTTAAATATTCACCTCCATCACTGGCTCAGCAGGATTTTGCTCTTGCAAAAGCCGTACAGCACTTTTCCTGCAATTGCGGGTCTCAGATTGTAGCCCTTCTAGTGCAGAACCAGAGGGTGCTTTGAGAAAGCTGGCTCTGAATTGGGTTCTGGCTAATCAAGGCTAGAAGTCGTAACGAAGTAGTCCAGCCCTCACATCTGTGCTTCCAGGATGGTGGCTAATTATTTCACGAATGTGAGTATTATTTAAATGCGCTTTGCAGTATTTTTTCCTCCCTCTGCTGATCGGGAGCAGTTTGCTGCGAGTGTCTTCCCACGTGTGTTCACCAGGCGCTTGCCCGGGCTTCGTTCACAAAATCACAAATTTTGAAAATTGCACTGGGTGCTCGATGTGAGATAAAATCCTGCCTCACTGAAGGTGATAAAAACCTGCTTGTTACCTTCAGCCCAGATTTTCAGAAAATCTTCTCTTTGCTAAAACAGTTTCGGGGTTTTTTTTTCCCCATCTTAAACCGGCACAACAATCTGGTTACTAAATAGATTTTCCTTAGTATCCCAATTTTTGTCAGCACGTTGCGTTGTGTTTTTTTTTTTTTTTTAAATTTGACTCATAAAGGATGCTACTCCCTGCAACGTGGCCGTTCCGTACACCTTATGCCTTGGAACCGCCCCCGCTGGCGGGTGCTGGAGCCGGTGGAATTGGCCTGGCGCCCGTCTTGCTCCTCAGGGCGACCCGAGCGTCGTGAGATCCTGGCTGGGAGAATCCGAAAGGCAGGTCGGTGCAGCGCACGCAGCGTAGAGCTCTGCGGCTTGTTCGCTGGGAACAATCCATAGCAGTAAACTCTGGGTCACACCAGAAAGTTTGCCGGAGCGCTGCCCCAAAGTGACGCGGATGCCGGCTTAATTAAGGGTCTGAAACATCTGCATGCCTGTTTGCAGGCCGTGTTTTCTCTCTGGTAACTCAAGTCCTAATGTGCATTAACTGTTTAAAACCAATTTCGTTGCAGTTAAAATTGAATATGACTGTTAGTCTAGAAAATACGGCCTATTTCCTTTTACTAGTTAGCTTTTAAAGGTGTTTTACAATTCAAATGAGCCATGCAATTAAAGGTGACATTGCCAAAACTGGACAGGCTAAAATTAGACATTCCTGCTGTGTGTTAGAGCTTGGCCCACGTTTAGATCATGCTGTCTTTGGGCTGTACCTGTCTGCTCCAATCTTCTGAGTCAACAGGATACTGAAATGTTCCAGAATCCTGTTCTTTGTGTTTTTCTGTTCTTTCTGTCTTCCAGTATTACCCTTTCCTCCTTTCCCTATCGAGTATTTTATGCTCGAGACACACTCACATGCGCACGCTCGTGCACACACAGCAACATTTCAACATTTTAGCATTTTTTTGCATTGAGAATGAGGAAGCACTTCATTATTATTACACTTACGGACTACAAACCCGTAATTAGAAAGAACCCCTGGCCTCATGGTCCCTGAGTTTACCATGCGAATAGCAGGCGGCGGGGTGGCAGGCTCTGCTGCGGGCTTCGTGGCTAACGAACCCGGGACCAAAGGGGAGCTTCAGTGGCTCTAGATTGGGGCCACCGTCACTTACGTGTGCTTTGATCCCCGTAGCTTTAATGGAACGCTTCAGTGACGAGGTTGTTGAGAGCGAGGACGTCTTTCCACGTGTGGACGGGAGCACGGAGGGTGTCGGGCTCCTTGAGGAACACACAGGAGGTCACCGGCAGCAGCAGCAACGCTGCCCAGAGTTCCCGGCATCCCACCTTCTGAATAACCCTATGCATTAATTAAATACCTAATTACACACTCCCTAGGTAATCAGTGACATGATTACCACTAACGTTTACCAATGTAAAGCGTTCTGCCACGGTTTGGGAACAATGTGTTAGTGTGAAGACTCCTGGAAATTTCTCTAGTCAGTAGCTGAAGGTAAATTAGAGAGTCAGAAGCGAGGAATATCTCCCAGAAAAGGCCTTTGGCTCTTTGTGGCCATAAAGAAGATTCTCCTTCGTCTCAGGCTCAGCTCAAAGGATTTAATAGTGGCGCTCCTCAGGTCAGCGGAGTCGGGCAAGGCCTGATTGAGCCCACCGAAAGGTTGGGGAGCTGGAGTTAATCCTCTCCCATCGGTTTCGTATCAGTACCACTGAATCACCTGGCGTGATGCTCGTCCTTTATAGCAGGAAGGTGAAGAAAAATAATTAGCTTCTCTCTGGTGTTTAATGTTTACAGTTGTGTGCGGCGTGTGCAGATACGTGTGTGCGCCTCCAAGTCAGGCAGAGGAAGGATATTCAAGTTCTGTGGGGAGGAACGGTGCAAAAAGCCCCAGAATAGAATAGCATAAAGCGTATTTTAAGTTACCCAGTGGAGCTCCCTGGCAAGAGAAGATTGTGTTCTACAATACATAATAATGTAGTGTTTGCGTAGCGCGTATAAGGTACTAGGTGCTTTACAATGTGCTGTTTAACTTCTATGTTATAAAATAGCACATAAATATGCTAAAAACTAGCTGTATTGCCTATCTCTTTCTGAAACACTTTTCACTGTGTATTATTGGAGTGCTAAAGCTTGTCACACGGAACATGCACGGAACAACCGTCGGACTCCACGAGCAATGAACTTCTTTTAAAAAAAAAAAGTCACTTTTTTTATGGCACCAGTTACGAGATCCAGCTCTTTTCCCACCGGGCCAGCCATTTGAGTCCAGGTTGGTAGTTATGTCTGTGGAGTGACCTGCATGAACAGAGCTCTTGGTTTCAATCCAGATCTCCATGGAAAGGTGCCTGGGCTGCGGAACCAGCGACAGGGAGAGACGGGAGAGCGTCCGGAGCAGCGCCCGCCCCGCGTCAAGTCTGGAACACGCTGGAGACGGTGACATGAGGTATCTGCCGTACGCGTCCGCAGAAAAAGGCTTTCTCCAGCGGTGTGCCACTCTTCCCACTTGCTCTAGAGGACTGGCAGGTTGTTGGGTTGCTGCTAGAGAGCAAATGCTTGAAAAAGTTCAGTTCACTGTCGGGTGCCAGATTCATCTCCAACCATACAGGGCTCTTCTGCACAAGTAATTCCTGGGGTGAACGAGATATTTGTGGAGTGTTACAGCGGTGCAAAAATAGCAGAAACTAGAGTGCACGTATCTGAGGATGAAGATAATTTACTGTTGGCATCATCTCCTGAGGGACATGGCGAACTCTCCATCTCTTGCAGATCAAGACTGATGTCTCGTTCCAGAAGAGATGCTGCAACCCAAACAGTTAGAATCACAGAATCATAGAATTGCCCAGGTTGGAAGGGGCCTTTCAGATCATCGGGTCCAGCCATCAACCCAACTCTTGACAAAAACTGTCACTAACCCGTATCTCTCAGCACTGTGTCTGCCCGTCTTTTAAATGCCTCCAGGGCTAAGGGTTTGACGGGGAAATGACTGCGCGGCGTTCTTTGGTTTGTGCTGTTTAAGAGATCATCCCGAGTCACCTCTTTGAGCTGGCCTTAAAATCTACGAATCATGTGGCTCTTGTGGATGGAAAGATTGGCATGTGGCGATATTTACTCCAGAGGTTTTATTGTCAGCAGGAAAATGCCCTTCTGTTTGTCCTTCAATAGCCGTAGGCTTCGGATCTGAACTCGGAGCTCTTTTAAAGTCGGGGGTTAGTGTGTGTTAGTGCTCGGAGCGGAATTCTCTGGGCAGCTCCAGCAGCCGTGCTGGCGTGACTCGAGGTTTCTAGATGCCCACCGGGCCCTTATGTGACAAGCCAGAAGGTCCCGCGGCATCTCACCCCCGCCTCTGCCATCACGTCGGCAGGTAGAAATGTATTCCCCGACAGAAAGACATATAAATCCCGACTGTCAAGAAATAAAGCAGTTTTTAAACTTTAACGAGCAGAGTAATGGAAATAAAATACAAAGGAAACGAAAAAAAAATTGACTAAAATGTTTTTTGTTTTAGTGTTCTGCGGGAAAAAGTGTGTACACTAAATAATAAATAAGCCATGCAATGTTTTTACAGCTTCTTTCATATGCGTGAATATTTAAAACATGCAAAAATGTGGAATAGGCATTTACTGAGGACAAAAGAAGGGAACTTATTTTATGTAGAGAGAGCAAGATGGGGAAAACAGAGAGATGCATGTTTAATGGATTGCTGTTCACAGAAGGGAGATATTTCCAAGTGTGAACATATTTGTAGACAAACCAATCTGACAAGTTCGCTTGGGGATGATGTATTACAGCAGAATTGGCCTGGGAAGCAGAATTTTGTTGTGCGGGTGTTCGCTGGTGTAAACAATGCCTGCTGGGTTTTGGCAGCCAAAGCCTCGAGTCTTCCAGCTACCGTGGAATGGCTCAGACCTGGGTCTGGTACCTGAGAGCTCCTTGTCGTGTGCAGCCAGCAGCGACACGCAGCTTCTTTTCATACCTTTATCATGTTTGAAGCCAGAAAGGACAAATAACTGTGACCCCTCAAGCTGTTTTTTAGGCGGGGGAGAGCAAGCAAGAGGGAGGTGTCGGTGCAGGGCTTTTTTGGCTGATACAGACCATAAAGGCAGAGTATTTCTTTCAGCATCGTAACAGGTACCGTGTGAAGCACAACTGCAAGGGGCCAGAAGCCCGACGGCAGGTCTAGGCTCCTGTACCAGGAGAACGCAAAGGGCAAGGCCCTCGATGCTCTTGGTTTGGCTCGGTGGTGAGTCTCAAGAGGCCCAGGTTCAGCTTCTGCTTCAGCCACGTGCTGTTGCCCAAGACCTGGGGCCGGTCCCTCCCTACACGTCCTGTCCCCTTCCCGTGGGTGACACAGGCGAGAGAAGGTTCTCCCTGCCATGAAGACCTGTTTCTCCCGGGGGCGTTCGTGGCACCGACCGCCGGGGAGCCTCGTCGTTGGCTGGGGACATCCCCGCAGGCAGAGGGGGGGACGCCCGTGCGGCAGCCGAGGGAAGAAAAGCGCGTTTTCCCAGTAAAACAGGGGGTGGTGGACTGGGGAAGTGTGGCGGGGGAGTTCATCAGGGACCCGCTCCGTGGCTAGCTTGGCTCGTACCGTTGTGCTTGGAAGTCGCTGAAACCAGAGAAAGAAAGGCCTGTTGCCATGACTGGCAGGGGCTCATTATTCACTATTCCATGGCTTATGGTTTAATGCTTGTTTAACTGGATTTTATTTTTTTTTTCCTCCTGACTTTTGATTTCTTTTTGCCAACTTTATATTTTAATGCATGTTTTTATGGAAATATTTATAGTGCACATGTTGCATATAAAACACCATCATAAAGCTTTTTTGCTTCAGTCCTGTTGAAATAAATGATGTTATTATTATAATAATTTCATAGGGTTATATCTGTTCTGTAATGAAAAAGACCTGTGGCTGCTTGAACCATCAACCCAGGCAGTTTTTACAGCTTTCTGTAGCTACAGTGACCTCATGAAGCTGCTGAAACTTTTAAAATACTCCATTTCCCAGCTGAGCTGGGCATAGAAAGCAGAATGAGCAGATAGAAGAAAAAGGACATTTGCATGCTGCCGTACAGCCTGTCTGGTCCCCGATCAAGAAGCCGGCACTGGCTTAATATTGCACACAACGGTAATGTTATATTTTATGGTACTTGTTATTACAACACCAAAAATCATACTAGCTGCTTTCCAAACGAGGTGCCAGGGAAAGTCTGGCCCGGAGAGATAGGCGGATGAGCTGCTCTGGTTCCCAGCAGTTTCCCCTGTGCCTGG
Organism: Chroicocephalus ridibundus; assembly: GCF_963924245.1. Taxonomy (NCBI): domain Eukaryota; kingdom Metazoa; phylum Chordata; class Aves; order Charadriiformes; family Laridae; genus Chroicocephalus; species Chroicocephalus ridibundus. Next base: position 3,538,795 of record NC_086299.1, on the reverse strand, counting down.
CAGCGTGGGCATCGCTGGCGTTTCTGTTCCTGCGCGCGCTGCACCGCTTTGTCTGGGGGAACACCCAGAGATGCTGGTAACGCCCGGGGGATGCGCGCGTTTGGCAGCCTGAGTGCCAGCGCTTTTCAAATGTTACCTGCGACATACCGATTTCAGTCAGACTGAACTAGAAAGTTCCTTAGGAAATTCCCTTCTGCTGCGCTGGTGTTGCACTACAGTAGGGATTGCAGTAAACTTCTGCAGAAAGTACGGAGTGTTCGTCCTCCTGGCTGAGCATTAACCTGAGGTGTGGGGTGAGCTTTGCTCCTCTAACTCTAGAGATAGAGGTGGAGATGATGGAGATGAGATGGAGGTGGAGATGATGGAGAGAGAGAGATAGATAGAGGTAGAGAGAGATAGAGATAGATAGAAAAGAGAGAGATAGAGATGAGATGGAGATAGAGATGATAGAAGTGAAGATGATGGGGAGATGGAGATAGAGAGAGATGGAGATATTTTGGGGTCAGGAGCTTACCTAGCAGCAGAGCATTCACCTGATAATGACGGAGGACAGATCTCTGGACTTGCAAAGGCCTTATTTTCTATTGAACGGAAGTTCAGTGCTTATAATTTAAGCACTGAAGAGAGAGACTTCTTGTCCACATCCAGCTTTGCAGACTTTCAGTTGTGTTTCTCAGCAAGGATAGACCTAAGCGTATGTTGGAAGGCTGACACGCCATGCAAGGGGAGCAGGTATCAGAACAGAAAGGTGAGGACTAAATACATGAGCATCTATTTGTATAAGTTTCTATACATGTGCCTGCACGCTCACAAGCTTTAATGGTGGATTTGAAAAAGGCTAGGCAAACAACTGCAAAGTACTGTGGATTTACAGGAGGTTTTAAAAATTAATACTCCAACATGAAAATGCTTTATAGAAGAAAGGAACCTTTTAGTAACTTCTGCATCCTAGAAAAAAGTATAATGAATAATTCAACTCTGCACCAAGAAAACCGATTTGCTGAACAAGTGTAAAATAAATCTGAGGGAGAACTAGTCCAGATCACCCAAATTGAGAATCTGGTTCGGGAATGATGAGAGTAAAGCTACATACGTAGCATGAGAGTCACAGTAATATTGTTAGTGGTGGTGTTCTTTATTACCATTCGTCTTATTTTTTATGGTAGTGCCAAAGAATCTTGGGTTTGTGGCTGTTGTGAGAGGGCCTTTAGAACCCCAGCAGAGGAAGGTGCTGCGCGTCCCGTGCTCGTGGTCCAGGTTAGCGGGACATGGGGCGGGAAGGGGGATCAAACACCGGCCAGCAGCGTCCCACGTGCTGGGCTGCTGCCAGCGGGGAAATGGAGTAACGCCGGGTTTAGATTGACTTTCAGCACAAGAAAAATAAGCAGCGAGCGGAAGTCACCAGCACAGCACATGGATTCAGCAACATTTGCAACTCCGTGTAACTTGGCCATGCCATTATCCTGAAGAACGGACCACAAGATTGCTTGTGGTCCATAGATACCACAGAAGGATGATCTTGAAGAAGGCGGCTGGCATTCTCTCATTTTTGTCACAGTTCACAGTTTGAAATAATTTACTTGAAATAATACGCAACCTTCCTCAGCAAAGTCAAGCGTAAGCTGAAGTCCCGTGGAAAGCGGTGAGGTTAAATCATATGTTAGGAGAGCTTTGCTACTTGGCACTGGTTTGCCTGTAGAACAGGACCCAAATTTTGTTCTCTTAAGAAATAAATGCCTTAGTTATCCCAGAATAACCTAAGACACAAGGCAGCAATGAGTCTCTAATACTCGTTATGTTCTGTCTCCAGAAAGGAGATGTAGGTCAATGGCTGAAGCAACGTTGATACCAACACCGGAAAGCAGAGAGGATGGTGCGATGTCTCTAACAGACCAAGGTCATTGTCCTCAGGAAGTGGTAAAGGGGATGTGGTGAGCTTCAGATCGAACAAAGAGACGGTACAGACAGAGAACAGCAGAAGAAGAAACCCAAGTTAAAGTGTTCAGGGGGTGGGTGGAGAGAAAAAGTGGAAACTATTTGGATTTGGTCTGAGCCTCCACATAAAATGTTTTGTAGTACTGAACCTGATTTACTCTCTAATTTTCGTGACTATCACATTCTGGGCATTTATTATGGGTCATTCTATGCTCAGGTATATGAATTGCCAGGAGCCCAAGTCTCCTTTTAGGAGGAGATCAGTCTGTTTGCTCCTAATGGTGCTCTGGAGCGTCCTTCTTAGCTGTGAGTGAATCAGACCTGAGTGAAGACACTTTAGACGAAGACCTTTGTCTCTAGCAAAGGCTGCTTAAGGTTGCCCATGGTTTTCTGGCAATGACGTTCCTCGCTGGCATTACGGTACAAGGCCCGGGCTTTATGCAGTCACCTTCTCTTTGACCTTTCTGGTGGAACTGTGCATAGGTGGGGTGAGGAGGAATTTCTAGCAGAAAGGACTAGTGTTTTCTCACTTGTCAATTTAACTTCAGACACAAATTCATTTGCTGCCCTTGAAGCAGCTCGGTCAAGGCTGTGTGGTCCGTTAGGAGGCCCAATCCTGCTTCTGATTCATATGAGGTGCTCCGCATAGAGTGAGCCCTTTTTCTGCCATGCTATAAAAGAGCTGGGTTTTGCGTACTGCGCTTTGGAATGAGCCCCTCGGAGGAACAGGCTCCATAAAGTTTTTATAACCCATATTTTATAAGGTATAGTGAGTTGGACGAAAGGAGTTTTTTCACGTGTATGTGCGTGCGTATGAATCAGAGCTAATACACAAGTAACTCAGCCCGGCAAAGCAGGTCGGGCCGCGGTCCCAATTTCTGTGTAAGCTGAGCCCTAGGATGCGGAGGAGAGTAAGGTCTCTGGGGACGGTGTGGCGATGGTTAGGGGGGCATCACAAAAACCTCTCATTCTCATCGCAGGAGAAAGAACTCTCTTCTAGTACCCCCCCACATCCTTGAGTGATGCGGTAAGAGGATTTCGCCGGGGAAGGACCAACCTTCCCCAGATTACATTTTGTGGGTTTGAAGAATTTCTTGTAAGAAATACTCAGAAAGTGACTATTCCTTATGTATCAGGTTTTTAAGCCTTACGCTCATCATGGGGGACGGTGTAGGTATATTAACGCGCTCCTGCCGTGGGGGTGTGAAAGAGAAAAGGACACAGAGGAATGCTTCTCTTTTTTTTCCCAGAATGAACAGTCACTCCAGTAAACCCAGAGCTCTTGTAACTTGGTGCATCTCTGAGTGCTGCAGTCCCTGGATTAATGCTGGGCGCACGGCACATTTATGCATCTTTCTCTCTCAGGGGCTCCACAATCTGTATTTCAGATGGTTAACTGTTATTTGGTGTTTTCTTCAATCAAATATGCAGATTAGAAATGCCTGCAAGCTGTACGTAGAGAAATGAATCGTGGATTTACTGTTCAGAGCAGTCTGCCTGGCAGTTGTGGCACTGATTTAAAGCATGGGCAGGGATTTTTAACCTGTAAAAGCCAGAAAAACAGTAAAAATGTTCTTGTGATTCTTTTGTTTGAATTGGGTTTGGGCTCTGAGACCTGGCCCGTGGTTTCAGCTGTTAAAGGCAGCCCGGAGAGCAAAGCTCAGGAGACCTGGAGCGTAGGGCTGAGGGCACCCGTGACACCGGCTTATGGCACCTCAGGAGGGGAATCCTCCTCTGCGCTCGGTAAAGGGGTGAAATTCCTCCACGGAGTATCAGGTTGAGCAGTTAGAAGTTATATCTGGGGACAAGAGACTGAACCACACGATGCCCTTAGCACTGTCTGGGCTGGAGTGAAGCTCTGCAGAAAGCCATCAGTCCGTGCGCATGTTCTCAACTCTCTGCTCCATGTTTCAGGTTCTCTTATAAAACACAGATTTTGCTTGTGGGACAAGTGCCTACTGGTGACTACGCGGAAAAAGCAACACCTGATTCACATTGGCACCCTCAGCTTAGTGTAGGTGAATGCAAGCGTGAAGTAATCCTGAATCGGGCTCCGTACAACTGTGACACTTCACACATAGAGCCCCTGGCCCAGGTTGCCCAGAGAAGCTGTGGCTGCCCCATCCCTGGAGATGGGCCAGGTTGGACGGGGCTGGGAGCAACCTGACCTAGCTGGAGATATCCCTGCTCATGGCAAGGGCGTTGGACTAGATGGCCTTTAAAGGTCCCTTCCAACCCAAACTAGTTGATGATTCTATGATTTGAAACAGTTTTAGAACTTGAATTTTAAGGAGTGACGTGCTCAGCCTCAAAGTCTAGCAGTGTCTCCACCCTCCTCCGTCCCTTCTGCCACAAGGACGACCACAATCCTGGTGGGACCACACGGCTCCAGCAGCACCAGGCAGAGCACAAGACGTTGGCCCACCACAAAGCACTTTGATGTCTACCAAAGGTGTAAAAAGCTCCTTCTGACTCAGCGAGGAACTCTGCTGTGGAAGAATTTCAGAATGTTGTCTGTCATGGTACAAGCTGCAAGACAGGAGAGAATTTGCTCCCAATATTCTGTAGTTTTTTTTAAAAGAAAACACCCCAAAACATCATTCTGCAACGGTAATTTAGACATGGTCAAGATTTTAGCAGTTGTAAGGAATATTACCTGCCGTAAAGTTTGAATGGTGTTGAATTTACAAAAAATGCCTGATGTAAAATCATACTGTCAGGAACAATTAGCCATGGTGCGTAAAAAACCTCTTACAGAGATTACACTTCCCAGATTGTTTTACAGAAAAACTTTGTGTTAATGTTATGCTTTGAATGCCTTTTGCCGTGAAACATTTAAGAAACAACAGTTTATAGTCTCTGATCTTTATGGTTTGGAAGACTGAACACCCTCCTCATGTTAGGCCAAATTGATGTTTCAAATTCAGGAGAAACCCCATCATGTTATAAAAAGGAGAGAATGTCCTAAGAAGAAAGTGGTCAAATCATTCCAAGATGTTATGGGTTTAAGGCTTTTTTTCAGCTTTTTTTTCCTACGGAAAAATTTTCATGATCCTGGGCATATGGTCAAAAAACACAGAAGTGAGATATTTTTAGACAAGCACATTTGGTATAAAATTACCCACTCCAGTGTGCGGAGGGACAACCTGGCCCGTCCGCAGCGCTGCGGGCCGTCGGCGCAGGAGGGTGTCCCTTCTCCCTGCTGCTGGACCGGACACGTTCCGCTGCGGCAGAGAGGTCTGGCCCAGGGAGGCAGGAGGTGAGGGTGCAAATCTTTCCCTTCTCCTGCATTGTCTGTTTTCTCTGTCGGGCCGTGTGTGTTCCAGGGCAGGAGGGACGTGCTGGCCACCTCAACCCAGAAGCAGGATGGAGAGCAAACAAACGCCCGCACAAGGCAGGACCGCTCCACCCGCCTCTCCTTCTCCAGCCCTGGCACAACAACTGCAGTGAAAGGGGATGGGGAACGGGTTGACCAGGTGGGTGAGGGACCCTCCCGTCCCCTCGCCCCGAGGAGGACAGCCCGCACCCACAGCCAGAATTTGTGGGGCGCAGTCGTCCTTCATCCCTCGCTACTTCCCAGCCTGCGCATCTCTGGGGCCCCGTCCCGCAGCTCAGACTCATTCGAGTGATTCAGGATCCAACTTTCTAAGATCTGCTTGTAGTTTTTTTTCCAGCCCTGTCAGCACCGCGGAGCCAAGGCATCCCTGGCAGCTCGGGCTGGATTCTGTTTGGCCTCACGCATCATCACCAGTCTTGCCAGTTAATTCAGGCGGAGGGTGATGATGTGTGAGGCAGAAAAAGCACAGCCTGGCCTTCAGGTGCTGGGCACAGTCACCACAAAGGCAGGCAGGAAAACGCTGTTTCCATTCGTACACTTGAGCAAGCGTGACCTGGGAATCCTTGAGGCTGGAACGGATCCTGGACCTCGGTGAGGTTTACTGCTCGGCCGCGGGTGCGTTTGGATTACTGAGAAACTACCCCGGGCACGGGCTTGTGTCACCGGGGGCCGTGCTAACACCCGGGTAGCGCCTCGAGCCCGGGTGAGGATCCTCAGCAGAGAGAGACTTTTTTCAGCTTGGTAAATGAGTGGCGAGGCTCTTTAAGGTCTCTTTAATCCCAGCCTTCAAGGTGGGATTCCTCCGGAGTAGAGCTGGAGCACCAGGAGTACTTCCAACTTCAGATGATGTGATGTATTAGTTTGGTCTCAGAAGCCACAGCGCTTCCATATTTCGGCGTGCATTCCTGCCAGCGCGCCGGCAGCTGGCTAGCCAGCTGGGCTGAGCTACGGAGGGTCACCCCCTCCATCCCCATGGTCTGGCCCCCATGATCCCCCCTCAGGGGGGCTTCCTCGATGCCTTCAAGCTGAGATATCCGCGTTGACCGGTTGTTTTCCACTGCTGTGGAATACGCTGCATCCCCCGGCGCGGAGGGCAGCGGGGGACAGGTTTCCTGCAGCAAACCCCTGAGCGCTGGTGGATGCCCGTCCTCCGGCAATGCCTTGCCACTGCAAGGACCAGCAAAAGGGTTTTCACCTGCAGGGCCGGCAGCGGGACCCCAAACCTCTCCTCTGCTCTCCCCGACCTGGGGCCGTGCGGCCCTGCCATCGTGCGGGCGCTGCTGCGGGAGGACACGTGGGGTCGGGGACACGTGGTTTGGTGTGTGTCCCCCCGCGGGGACGTGGACGTGTGTGCCTGCATGAAGGTGCCGACGTGGAAGGTTTTGCTCGGTTTTCATTCCGTTTAAGGGATGCCCTACTCTTGATGGGCGTATGGCTATTTTTAGGAGTGGCCAGCAGGACCCTGGCGTTACATTAATAAATACATACCGAGATGAACTCCTTGTGGTATTTTCAGTTCCCACTGCCCCATATTAGGAGACATGGGACCAAAATAACTGCAAAAGCCTATAGCCATGCAAAGAACACAATATAAAATGCAGACCAGGAAACAGCCTGAGGCATGATCGTCAATAATGTTTAAAAGTCATAATCCACACAGTTTCTGGCAGGAGTGGAATAGCAAACCACACGAGATCCCGGAATATGTGTGCAGGTATGCACTGAGTTTATTCTGGCGCAAACCAAAGTATGGCCCTAATAAAAAGTCCACATGTCTGACATCGTGTGCTGTTCTTCTGAGCTGACAGAGAAAAGGTTTATCAGGACGGCGGCCGCACTACGTTAGGCTTTGGATTCGTAGCTGACTAAGCCAGACACTGGTCTGCATACGTATTTTCGGGGGTTGATGGCATCGCATGCGATCGCAGCCCTGCAAATACTTGCGTGTGGGTAACGAGACCAGCGTGAGTAAAAGCAGTGAGGTTCCCTCCTGCGCCCAGTCATTCTTCTGCTTGTAGGCTCAGGTTTGCATCCGACGGAAGGAAAAGGGTGGGAAGGAAGGCATGGATCCGTGAGGAGGGTGAAAGTTGGGAGAGAACCCTTCTTTTCTTTCCATGTGGTATTTGGAGTGACTAAGGCTGCTACGAACGACCGGGACTTGGTCCAAACCGAGTGATACCAGCAGCAGCCTTTCCGCCAGCTTCCAGGGGAGCTGGATCTGCATTCACTTTCTCGCGATGAACTCAGCGCTCGGGCAGAGCTGCTGTACACGCGCAAAACCAACCCTAAACTCGCCTGGAAACGCTACTGTTTGCTCCTTTTTTTATTAGTTTATTTATAGAACCTAAAAAAAACTCTCGCCACAAAAGGCTTCGCAAGACAGATGGTGGCACTGTAAAAACCAAAATACCTCAATTGTGCTTGTTTGTTAAAATACTTAAAGATTACGAAGTCAGATGTCAGTCAGGCACAATGCCTTTAAGGTGGGATTCCTCCGGAGCAAAGCTGGAGTGCCAGCAGTACTTCTTTCAACTTCAGACGATGTGATATATTGGTTTGGTCTCAGAAGCCACAATGCTTCCTTATTTATGTAGCTTTGATCTAAAAAGCTGTTTATTTATGTTTTATTGAACTATAAAACATCCAGTAAACATGCCTTATGCCTTTTTTATGTCCTACATGAATTCTGTCATGAAAACGTCAAGGAAAAATAATGAAGATCTTTATTGTGTTGCTGCTGGTGTCTTCCTTTGGAAGTTCTTATGCTTTGTGTTTCTGTTCATATGACGGTAAAATTCATAAGGCACGCAGATGTCTTGCCTGCTAAGCATCTGGAGGAGAAGGAAGCTTTCCCTTATGAAAGCCCAATGGATACACTACCGAGGGCATTATGAGAAAATAAGGATTTGACATTTCTCTTTGGATGCTGCTTGGTAGGGTCTCTATCATAATTATCTGGATGTATTAATTATTGTGGTGGGAATTACTTTCTGTGCTCGGCTACCTGCGAGATGTTCTTGCTGTAGGGCACGCTCCGTATTCGCGATATCCCACAGCGGCCAACAAACTAACGGGGAAACCCCATCGAAACCCGGGGCACAGGCTCTGGCCCTGATTGCACCCAGTCCTCCCTTGGGTAGGAGCTCCCAGGCTTTTAGAGCATCAGTAATATCCCAAATTATCAACAGCGGTTCTTTCCTAGCGATAGCGTTATCAGCGTTGTTTTAGTAGAGCCAGGGTGGAAATTTGTAGATTCGGCATGGGCCTAATTGTCCTGTGCCGTGCATTGTAGTTTGATCTACCTGAGGAAGAATTAACCTTCTCTGCTAATTAACTAAGGGGAGGCCCAGGTGAGCTGCAGGTAATTTCCTGGCTGGGGAAGGCAGCTGTGGGTGCAGCTGGAGCTCTGATAAAGCCGGCGGGGGCTGCGCCTGCTCCTCCTGCTGCGGAGGCTCTGTGCTGCTGGAGCTTTGGCTGGTACGTCTTTGCCTTTCCTCTGGGAACCTGAGGGGCTTCCCTGGCTCCCTTCGCTGCCCGCCCCTCTAGCCAGAGAGGTTTTGAGAGATTTGCTTCTGTGTCCGGTGGTTTGTGTGGGGAGGAACTTTCACGGGCTGGAGCTGCTTGGTTTGGGCTGGGAGCTTTCTCGCCATCTCGATGCAGTGCTGTCTCTAGGCCTTTGCTTGGGGAGTCTTGGGCAGACGGGAGAAGTTGCAGCCATGCGAGGTCTGAGGTGGGCCATGGGAAAGCGGGAGGGAACCTCTGGATGTGCCCTCCTAGGCTGGATGTAAGAGTCTCATGAAAAACGGTGCCTCGGGAGTCGGTACGCAGCCCCTCTCTCTCACAAACTGATGATAGCGTTGCTGCGCCCTGTCTCACCCTTATTTGGGAAGTATAGTTGCTGTTGCTCGTCCCAAGCCCCCAGCCCAGTTAATTCAAGAGGAGAGCCTGAAAACAAGACAGTTCTCCCACAGGAAAATAGGCACTTACGGGGCACAGGGTTCTCCCCACAAGCAGGCCATGGGAGCACATTGCCACTAGGTCAAAGAGGGTCTGGGCCAAGGAAGAAGTACCCTGGGTGCTGGAGGAATTACTCTTTCGTGTTCAAGTTCCCCATCATGGAATCATCACAGATATGCAAGACCTGCCAGTGCTGGAAGGCGGGCTCAGAGCACGAGCTCATTTTAGAGAACGGAATGGGTACAAACACAGATTGGCGTTCCCGGGCTGCGTGTGGGGAGAATGCAGGGCTGGTGCAATGGCCAGGAAGGGGCAGAAAGTCGAGTTCTCTTTCCAGCGCCCCTTCTCACCACCTCTGCTTCTTATAGTAATTTTTTTTTTTTTTTAAATTTAAAGGATTCTCGTCTTCCTGCCACGCAGAGGGCCGGAGAGCTGTCGGAGACGCTTGTACCCACGTTAGCCGAGCAGGTCAGTTGTGGACGTGTGAGGGGAGAGGTGAGTTATTGAAGTGAGGAGGTGTGGGAATCTGGGCGGCTTCAAACCTAAATTACTATGGCTGCGTATTTCAAAAGTGTAATATCGTGCCAGTCAGGATCTGGGTGTCACAGTGTTAGTTCTTTCTCCACAGAACGTGCTCTTCAGGCTTCTCCGAGGCCAGCGCGCGCAAGTCCCTTTTGGGGTTCTGAAGCGGGAGTGGTTCAGAAATGTGAAAGTTTGCTTCCTTTCCATTTGAACGGAGAGCAAAAGGCTAATTCCATTTTACAGTCATCTTTGTACCAATATAGTTTGTATGTTGCGTTTGACCTCCTGTAACAAGGTTAAACCACAAGGATCCCCTTGAGAAGTTGCTATTCATCTTTTATATGTGAAGATTTTCAAGTATAGAAAGGGGATAAACCTAATACGGTGTTTAATGGAAAAAAATTATGACACCAATAACACATCTGTGTCTGTAATTTCACAGGTTTTCTTTCTGTATATTTATATATGTATATATGTATAATTTAATATCAGCCTCAGGGTTGTGGTCTCACATGTCATCAGCTTGCAGGAAACTGGATCCTTGGACTAAGTATCAGATGAGTTGCTAATGTTTGGAAAAAAAGCAAAAAACATGTTTTAGGTCTCTGTTTTATGGCTGTTATTGAAGTAAGAGTTTGTGATTGTAACCTGATGCTTGCCTCACCAACATGTTTTCATTATTGTCTGGATAATTGAAAGTCCAGGCAAATTTGGATGTTAGGAGATATTACACGTGAAGGTCTTGGTGCTCAGCACAGCTGAATGTTGAGGTGGTTCAAATTAAGGATGACTGCGTCTCACCGTTTTATGCAGGCTCAAAGATTGTTTTATTCCCCACCACCGCCAGGCCAGACGCGGGCTGATTAACGGGTCGTCAGTTTATTTCCAGCTCTGGTTATCCAGCACACCCCGGCGGGCGTACGCCAGCTCTCCCTCTGCTGTCTCGCGAGCAGAAGTAGGACTTCTCAGACTTATTTTGCAGCAGTTCAGACCAAACTATCCCCGATAATGCAAATTATTCTATTCTCTTATTTTGCCAGGAAACGCGCAAAGGGAAGGGAGCTCCCCTTTGTGGCAGGGCTTGTTGTGGGCAGGGCTACGAGAACATTTCTGTCCGTATCTGGCCAGTTCTTGAAGGATTTCTGCTTGGGTTTGTTTGTTTATGCGAAATGGGTGGTCCTGGGTCAGTTTGTAGGTGCCAGGACTAAAAATCCCAGCACTTGTGGTTTGTTGGCAGGAGTCGATGTTTGTTGAAAATCCTCGGAGCTGGAAGGACAGATGATGGGGACACAGCCCAAAAGGTGGTCCTCTGCGTCAGGGCGAGAAGTGATGACAGGGGCACCTCTCTGCCGTGGCCCAGGCCTATTCCTGTTCCGTGGGTAAACACATGATTTAAATCTGCAGGATTTATGGATCTAGCAGTTTCCCCACTACCTTAACTCAAGAGCTGACATACACAGAAAAAAGGTAAATGAGGTTTTTAAGCTAATCCCTATTAACTGGGCATAACTGGAAAATTAAACCAAACAAAAACTTTGGGTGGCTTTGAAAAACACCATGGGACTTTTCTGCCAGATTTCTGAATCCTTTAATTAGATGCACGTGTCTCCGCTGACAGAAAAACAGGACTTGATCATTCATTAATCTTCGCGCACGAGGGGCAACTGGTTCCGTGCGGCGTTCGGCCACGGAGCAGGCAGACGCTGGACAACGTGAGAGCAGCCCTGCTTACTGCCAACCCGCTGTTGGGTAAAAAGCCTTTGAACAATTGGGAAAAGCGCACTCCGTATTTGAGTTCTGCAAGGAACTAATTACTTGCCTGGACTCTACCCACATACCAGCTTCTACCCCCATAAATCCACCGAACAGCAGGCATCCAGGAAAGTCCTCCACACTTCTTTTCTGAATCAGGTTCTTTATGTATATCTCAACTTGCTCGCGGAAGATTCATGGCCCAAGCTGCCTTAAGTATTTTTGTTATGAATAGGAACCCTTAAACATTTCCTTCTCATTTAATTTATCATTTTTTTTCAGGCTTTCAACACTGGGTGCAAGCTAGAAATAATGGGAGGCAAAGTTTGTCCCTGAGAAAAGTGCCTTAAAATAATAAAATATACACTGGGAAGGAGAGGAACAAGGAAAATAAATTAGCCTTTTACAAGACGGGAAGATTTTTATGTTGTGCGGCTGCTACGTGGCATCCTGGTGTCTCTAAGTATTGACTTGATTCCGTGTCGAGTGGGCTGTTAGGCACGAGTAGGGGAAATAGTGAAAAGAACAACGACAACTGTAGCACTTGCGTTGCGAGCTCGCTGCTGGCGCTGGGGTGTGGAGGGGTGTGGAGAGGCCGCTACTGCCGACACGTCTCGCGAGGACGGCTGTAGCCAGAGATACACGCAGCTCAGTAGTTCCACTTCTCCAAGGTTCTTGTTAATAATTAATAATTAAGTACTGGTGATTTACTTACGCTCACACCAGTGGGTTGTTTTTTTTTTTTTTTTTCTGCCATGTGGGCTGGGAAGGTTAAAGCTGTGTTTTGAATTAGGGGTTCAAACAAAATCTGCTCGGCTCAAAAGGAAACAGAGTTGAAAACACTGACTTCCTCCCAGTCAGGTATCACAACAATAAACCTACTGAGATTTCACTTGAAATGGGTTGTGGAGTTGCTAATACTTCTAGTAAGTCACATTTTACAGCTTGGTATGTACACTAGGCTCCTAACAGAGCACAAACCCTAATACTAACAATATCTGTAGTGCTTAAAATAGAGTCGTATTTGGAGTAAATGCTTTGTTTGCTGCATCTTGAACAGAATAAGAAAAGGCAAAATTTGAGAAAATGCAGATGAGGTATAAAATAGGCTGTTCCAAGCTATACGTAAATCCCTTTGATTATACAGTGAGGAAGACCTGTGTACTCATAATACCGTCTATGAAAGTACGACGTGCGAGTCCTGCCCAACTGCTTCACGTGCAGCTTGGCCCGCAAGTGAAATAACAGACTACTTTTCTCAGCTGCTGAAAGCACTTTTTTCAGGGGCAATTTAGCTCTCTGCCTTTTCAAAGGGAAATTTTATCCATCTTATTTTTTACTGTGTTCTGTACACACGTGACATATGGACTTACAAATGTGCAAATCATCACCAGAGCAAGAATGAGCCGTACCATTAGCAAACGGCGTGGGCAATGTAAATTTTCAGGAGTTTCTTGGTTAGTCGAACCATACTTTTTTTACAGACTCGGCGACAAACCTCCAGTTGTCTTTGCGGGGAGCGGGTCTCATCGCGTTGGTGAGATGAGTGCGTTGGGGTCGCCTTCCTTGTTGGTGCCCACAGGGCAGTTCCTCTGCGTCTTGGACGCTCCAGCGTCTCTGTCAAGCTAAGTGTGGGAAATGAGGTGCCCGGATGAAATGCGGTCGCCTTCCCAGAAGTCCAGGCTTATCACCTCCAGGGCTGCTCTGCTTTCCACTGGCTCCGAGGGAGAACATTTTTCACTGCCTGTTCCAAACCAGCCAGGGAGGTTGAAGACAGCCGATATAGTTTCATCTAATCTGATGCTGGAACTCAGAAAGCATTGCATCGGTTAGCTATGATTCAGAATGTTAACCACTAAATCAGTTAGAGGAATTTATAATTCATTTCAGCTATTGCAGGATTTAGTACAATAAGATCATTATTGCCTTGAGATATCCTTCAGGTCGTTAATTTAAATTAGAAATGCCTTCAAACAGCATATCATGCACAGCTCTTTCCATAGATTTTAGAGCTTAAATAAGCTCAAGAAATACTTCCTGCCAGATACTATTTTTGCAAATGTGAATCACGGCTTCCAAGCAGCGTAATACCTGATTGTTTACAGTTGGCAAAGGTGGTGTTGCAGTAAGTGGCAGATGTGTTCTTAATTGTGCTAATTATTACTGCTCTTTTTAAAGGACTAAATTCTCCCATAACCGAATCGCTCTTCAACATTCTTTAGTGATTTTTGCAGTACAGAGGTGTAGTTTGTTGCTTGAATAACTGGATTCAGGCTAACAGTAGCTGTGACCTTGTAGATGAGGTGGACGTGACTATGGGGGACGACTCCTGCGTGGCACGGGACCGTGGCAGGGAGCAGTACTTGGCAGGGGAACCTCTGACAACAGGAGGCAGCAGTACGGGGTGGCGAGGGGCTGAGGTTGAAGAAAGAACTGGGAACAAAGTAGAGGTGATGGGTGGAACTGTGAATGAAGATTGTGAAGTGCCCTAAATACCTGCAGCTGCAGAAGGCATCCAAGAGCGAATACAGGGTTGGTGTGAAGGCAGCCTTGAGAGTCAGGCAGCTGGCTTGCTCTGGGGATGGAAATGTTAGTATGAAGACTATCAGGAGAAATAATTTGCCAGAACGAACTGATATGGCACCAGCCACCTGAAGGTAGAGTCTGCAACTTACGTTCTTTGAATGGAGAGGACTTATAAAATGGGAGGTTGCTCTCACCACGCTATCAACTGAGGTCTTCCACAAACCACTCTCCTCTCTTCTCCAGCACAACCCAAACAACCGCTCACTGGGGTTCAGAAGTTCTGAGTTGAGATCACTCCGTTCTTTTCCTGTTTCTCATCCCTTGTTGGGGGCTTTGGGGGAGAGTGAGGTCTTTCACTGGGAACAGCACGAGCACCTGGGGCACCTCGGCGTTCAGAGCGAAGGGAGATGGTCCTGACAGCGGGGACAAGGCAAAACCACGGAGGGCACAGCAGGGCTTTGCTGCAGGATGTCACCTACGATGGCCTGTCTGTGCAAGGGGGACCGCGCGGGCTTCTCTCTGCAGCCGTCAGGGTGGAGGGTGCTTTGCTGCAAGAAGGCAGGGAACACCATCCCGGGTACTTACGCTCATAATAAATGGCAGTTTTACGTTGTTTTTCAGCATCTCCAACCAAATTGTTTTAATTAAAAATGTGTTCTCTGCAGTGGATTTTCTCCCTGCAAGACTGTAGCTGGGGCACGGACATGGATGCGCAATGAGCGGCGCCCAGTGCCTCGGCCTTTGCAGCCAGTGTCTTCTGCGTTGCTCAATACCTGAGCAACCTGATCTTTAAAAAAAATCTTGTCCCAAAACTTAGTACAAAACCGTGCTGGGAGGATCAGCAGGAAAAGCTCACCAGCATTTAAGTTACCAATTCTGTTCACTTAATTCTGTTAACAATTCTGTTCCGTCATCGACAAATTGCGGTTTCTTGGTTGTTTCAGACAACTGTTTAAGCCTGTGATGATTATTATTTTTTTTTCTTTATTTCCTAGTCTGAATTTCCCCGTTCAGTATTAGGATTACCTCACCGCCACGGTTTCTGTTTCACCTGGATTTCTGAGCAAAGGACGGCATCGAGCCGTCAGTACGACAGGCATCTGGAGAAATCCAGCGTTTGGGTCTCAGCACCCAACCTGATGATTGCAAACGTACCTGCGGAAGTGTTTTCAGTGAGTGTTAGGAGATCACAGCACAACCGCGAGCTCGGGCAGCTCCGAAATCCTCCCAGGACTGGGGTAGGAACCCTTCACTTCTGGGAAGCAATTGCTCCCGCGTTTGTGCCCTTGTTTTAATATTTGGTAGTTTTTGGTGCTTCCTGGACATGTTACTGCTCAGTGGTGGAAGAAAGGCATTTGCTGCCTGGCCTGTGCGGCACGGTCCAGCCTGTTTCTTGGAAAGCCGCGAGTCTAAGCAGAGACGGATGGCCAGTTGGAGATATATCTGATTGGGGGGGTTTTGGGTTTTTTTTTCTCTTCCTCCTAACCACCTCTGCGCACCGGAGCTGCCCCAGTCCTCCCTGTTGTCTTCCCATTTCTTGGCTAAATGGGGAAAGGAAAGCTCCTTGGCGGCTTGCCACGCTGAAACCCCCCACCCCTGATTTATTATCACCGAAACCAGCTGCAGATGTCGGCTGGGCCAGCGCTCTGCTGCCAATTAGGGAGTCTCATGCAGAGATTACTGCGCGCTTTGCCTGGCATTCAGAAAAGAGCACGGCGGAGAGGGAGTGGGTCTGCGCAATAAAAGTGAATTTTAAAAAGATGAAAAATAGGTGTCACCTAGGCAGGTAGCGGCTGGAGCAGCATTTCGTGGCAGGGGGAGGTTGGGCCAGATTTTAGGGGTTTCATGCGAGTCGCCGTTTCTTAGGTCTTTTGCTAATGAACCCTAAAATTCCACACTGAAACTCGCCCAGCCCGTGCGTGCCTGTGTGGTTTGGGGGCTTGAAATTTATCTTGGGTTCACTGAAAGTCTGTCCGAACTGTTCCTGTATTTAAAAGAAACTTTCAGTAGAGCCGGCCTGAACTTTCAGTAGCCCACCAAACCTCACCTCGGCCTGCCTGCGTGGGGAAGCGCTCTCCAGCGCGGTGTGTTTTTTGTTCTAAAGCCATTTTGCTGTGCTGCTGCTGCTGTACGTGGCAATAGAAAAAAGTTTTCAGAGAACTCTTCCACGAAAATGTCATTCCTTACAGCTATGGAAAAGGGGAGAAGAGGAAGAGACACAACACTGAAAATGTTTGTAAAGTACATACCAGTCTTAAGATAGATCTCCTCTTCTGCTGCTGCTAATCCATCGTTTAAATCAAGCTGGTCACAGTTCTAGATCGTCTAATTCAAAATTAGTCTGATATAAAACATGATCCGTTTTAATCCCTTTATTCTACTTCTATTACGCTTTTGGTCTCTGATCTATTCTTGCAATTTCAACAATAACTTCATAGTACTGCATTTCCACTGCGATACGTATTGCCACGTGACCTATTGTACCAAAAAGCTGGGCTATGTATATTAACCTGATGAATATTGCCAACTTATATATTCAGTGTTGTGTGTAGCATTGCAGTTGCAGCTTCACAAAGTCAAACGCAGCTGAGAACCATGTGAATCAAATTGGGGAAAAATTTATCTGAGTTCAGAGTGACGTGAATGTATAAAAAATTGTGGAAGAGTGAAATCTGAGACAGTCTTATTCATTGATACCATTAGCACCTGTAATGGTAGGATGCTCCTTTGGATAAAAACAGTTGTGACCCCTCTAGCCCAAGCAACAAACTTAAATAACTTATTTTTCCTCGATGTGGTGTTTTTGAGTCTTGTCTAAACCTCTGCAATTCAGCAAAACAGAATCTGAAAGGCATTCTGCCACTTACTTTCTCTCACAGACCTTTTTCGCGTAGGGTTAATACTTATGCTGTGTTCTATAAACAAATATTCCAGAAGAACTTAAACATGCCTTTTCCTAAATATTTACCCCTTATTGAGTGTCCTTGTCCATTGTTCTATATGCTTGTTATCATTTTTAAAGTTAATAGGAAACAAATAGAAAAAATACTGGAGTACTATCTTCTAAGTCTTGTATTTTCAGATCTTGATACTTGGTTTTAGAGGAGCTGGTGCTGACCTGCGGGGGGGTATCTATCTGGTGCTGACCTGCGGGGGGGTATCTATCTGGTGCTGACCTGCGGGGGGGTATCTATCTGGTGCTGACCTGCGGGGGTATCTGGTGCTGACCTGCGGGGGTATCTGGTGCTGACCTGCGGGGGGGTATCTATCTGGTGCTGACCTGCGGGGGGGTATCTATCTGGTGCTGACCTGCGGGGGTATCTATCTGGTGCTGACCTACGGGGGTATCTGGTGCTGACCTGCGGGGGGGTATCTGGTGCTGACCTGCGGGGGGGTATCTATCTGGTGCTGACCTGCGGGGGGGTACCTATCTGGTGCTGACCTGCGGGGGGGTACCTGGTGCTGACCTGCGGGGGGGTACCTGGTGCTGACCTGCGGGGGTATCTGGTGCTGACCTGCGGGGGGGTATCTATCTGGTGCTGACCTGCGGGGGGGTATCTATCTGGTGCTGACCTGCGGGGGGGTACCTGGTGCTGACCTGCGGGGGGGTACCTGGTGCTGGGCGCTCCAAGTGACACGCACAGGCTGATCTCGCCACTTGAGCGATTGGAATGAATTCCGTACATGCGCGAGCGAGATCAGAGCCCATTAGCGACCAATATTAGATTAGATGAGACTAAACATTACATAGGCTGATTTTTTTGGTTGTTTTTTTTTTTTTACTTCTAGAAGCAGTTAATTCTCGCTCTAATGCAAAGCACTTCTGCGCGGCTGGAGGGTTCGGTGTCTCCTGGGCGCTGTGCGTGGGGCGCGGGAGCAGCTCCCGCAGCCCCGTGGCTTATCTTGGAGCAATCTGATGCGCCGGCCCCAGAAGAACAGAGGGGTGAAACCTGATAACCAGGCTTTACTCAAGCTTAATAGCAACATAAAAGGCTTTATTTTCTCTTTTAAGGTTTGAAATGTATTTCGCTATGAAAATGCGGTGTTACGTTACCATAATGCACGGAAGGATTTTTGCAAGCAAAGCCTTCAATAAAGTTCCAGGGCTACTGTATCCTGGGGACAGTTGGGGTCGGTGAGGCGGGACACTTGGGAACGGCCAAAAATATGCACCTATAGATAAACCAGGGAAATAAATTTGGATACTGTTCAAGATTCCCTGCAGGAGAAGTGTCCTCACCACTGCTGAAACACTGTTGTTTTCGGTGTGTGGGATGGAGCACTGGAAGGATGATTATTTGTTTTGTCTTTGCTTTGTTTATTTATTTGGGAATCTGGAAATTGATTCCTTCAGTGGGAACTGCTGTTTGCCAATGGGATGGGTTCAGCCTGTTTGAAAGGCCATTGTTTTGTTGAGCGAAGAGTTGTGCTTGCAGCAGAATCGGCTTTTTTTTTTTTTTATGTCGGGATGACATAAAAATTGTCTATTGGATCTCACGAGGGGATTAAGTGATGCTTGGCCAGGTGAGTTTTGCCTAGACTTCAGGAAGCCATGGGGAAACATAGCAAAGATTGACACAAAAACTCTCTCTTGTTCTTTTCTGTCTGTATTCTTGGGAGGGGAAAAAAAAAAGAAAAAGAACAAAAAACCCTCCCCACACAACAGAAAACAACCAACCCACTCCTCTAGGCGCTCAAGATTCCTGCGATGTTGAACGTCCAGGGAAGCACTGGTGGTTCACAATCAATGATGAAAGCTGAGCAAAGCAAATCCCACATTCTTCTGAGATATATGTATTTTTTTTGCAAGCAAAATGTGATGCTGTGGTGCTAGACAGAAATGGTGCCAAAAACCACATTACGTCAAAATGCTGCATAAAGCTAAGTCAAATTTTCCTGAATTTCTGTTTCAGAAGCAAAATGTAAGCAAAACGCTGCAGCAGAATAAAACATACCATGTTCATACTATTATCAAGTGTCACTATGGGTTTTCAGTGATTTCTTCTATTTTTTTTATTTTCTGTAGTAGAGAATGAACATATACTGTTAGAAATTTGAAACTGAAGTAATGTTTTGATGTAATAAAATATTTCAGCCAATCCAGGCTTTAAATTACTTAATAGCTTTTGGTATTTTGGAGCTGTGCTCTCATCTAAAAATCCATGATTTTGAAAATCCCAGAATTCTTTAGGAATTGGAACTCCCTCTTCCGCGTAGACCTGATCGTCCCCTCCTTTGAGGTAGCGCCGAAGTCTCTCTTGTGGGGAGCGTGTGGTTCGTACACAGCTGCCGTAAGGTGTGTGTGGAGGACGGTCCTGCAGAGCAGCACAGTCAGTGCCTGGAGTCGTGGCTCCACGGGTCTGTGTGCTCCAGAGCCAAGGAAATAGAATTAATATGTATTTAAGTAGACACGAACTGAAGGGCAATCAACCCCAACTCTTGAATAATTTTTTTTAGGATGAGGTGAATTGTCCCATCTACCTTCCCACAGGCTCGGGTGTGATTTCAGTAGTTTAGTGAGTAGCTTAGACCAGGCACCCGGTTATCTGGATGCTAATGTGGCGGGGGGATGGAATCCCATTAAGTGGTTTGCATGGGGTCCAAGGGACATCATCTGCAAAGGAAAGAGTGGTCTTGGATCTCCCAAATCCTAGTAAAGTGCCTTAACCATAACATTATTATTTCTTTTGGTAATGCTGTGGTGTATGGAAGCGTTTTATTAGTATGTGGTTTTGGACAAAACAGAAAATATTTGAGCAGCCCAACAGCAGTTGCACTTGTAGTGTTTGGTTAAACTGAAGACAAGCTTTTATTACTTAGTGAGCCTTCACAGGTGACTTTAACGTCTCCAGCTTTTGATAGAAAGTGCAACCTGAACAGAAAATCTGACAGTAGGTTGGCTTTTCCACTGGATGAGCGGGGTGGGCAGCTGCCTGGTCTGAGGGACAGAAGCCCTGTTTGCTGAGACCAGGTCCCCTGGGTACGGACGGGTGCTGCTCCCGCGGCGACGCTGCCGGGCGCACACCGGCGGTAACACCCACTGCCGCGGCCGCAGGTTGCGCGTTAGGTGGGAACCCATAAAACCATCCCTATGGTACACAGAAAGAGAGGCTGGGTGGTTAACGGTGGGACTCTCACCTGCTTTGTACAGCAATCTTTTGGTTAACAGCCTGCTACAATGGTGTAAATTCGCTGTTTAATTACAGACTGTCAGAATTCACGTTCCTATTTGCAAAGCTGGGGTAATTCTCTTTGCAGTATTTGTGCTTCTCAGTCAAAACAGGAATAACTTTCTTTCACAGCACACGGGTTCATAGCAGGGTAAGATCGATGGGTGGAAGAAGGGTACCTACTATCGGTTGTTAACCTAGGCATTATTCTGCTACTAACAATTAATTTTGGGTAGGCGTTGAGAGAAAGAGAGAGAGACTGAAATGGGGCAAATGTGTTGTAAAACAACACGGAGAAAATTTCCCCCCAATGATGTGCTAGAGTGTAATCCCTTCTAAAGAACAGACCTAGCAAAGGCGTCACCAACAAAAGAGGACCCAGCAGAAGTTGGTGGGCCAGGCGCGACTCAAACATCTCATCAATGCACTGGCTTTAATTGAGTTCTTTCACTGCTTATACAGTTTTAATAACATTTGGAGACGTAGAAGTGGAGGCAGTGGCTTCTGTTTCTGATAGATTCCTTTGCTCTGAGATTTAATGGATTAGCCAAAATGATGTGAAAAAATGGATCTCTGATTTATTACCTGCAATTTTTCGCTTACTGCAGCATTTTTTTCCTTCAATCAGTGTTTTCCACCCTGTTAAAGTCTTGTGTGAATAAGTGCTATGTTGTGTTTCTGGATTTGCCCGGAGGGCTCATCAGACGACCCTTTGCCTACAGTCCCCACCAGGCCATTTAAACAGGAAGTTTAATTTTATAGTATTAAAAAAGAGAAAACGGTACTTAATTATCTGGCTGTGAAACAGCAGTACTCTTTCTTAATTTTAGTAGCTAATAAAATGCTGTTCCTGCAGTTAACTACTTCTGGTCCAAATGCACTACAATTTTGGCTATTTGAATAGAATATTTTATGAACTGTTATATATTGCACTACAGTTTTTAAACTCCACTATGACATATTTCTCTCAAGATTTATTAGCATTTTTTATTTAAAACAATATATTAAAGAGAGGAGAAAGAGTAATCTTAGCTAAAATTCAAATATTAGAAAAACATAACATAGACCAAATCTTTTCATTTAACTCCCCCCCCCTCCTCCTCTCCCACTGTTGCTATAAAAAAGTTTTTTGGAACAACAACCCACACCTGCATCATTAATTCAATATGTCTTCCAACATGACTCAAATCATAGTATCAGTTTCAGGGGCCATTTGCTACTTAAATGACTTTATGAAAGCAGAACAATGAACTACCCCTATGCAGTCCTTACTTTAACTCTGGGTAAAATAAACTTCAAGATCTTTTATATCCCAGCACACTTACTTCTTTACTAACAGTTGCCTTTCTGCTTCTTGCCCCCTAAGCAAACAGCCTCTCATTAAGTGCGATGTCTGTTGTGCTGCAACTGTCTTTATAAACTTGTTAATGCCTAAAGCATGGGCAGCATGTCTGCGCCGGGACAGGAGCCCGGCTGGAGGTTTTCTAAATGGGAAATTATTTGGGGGAAAGGCCCTTTGTCGCAGCCGGTGCTGCTGGGGGCTGCCGGCCTGTTGGCACGGGGACAGGCGGTGTGACCAGATGGGGAGGGACTCTGGATCAGGGAGGGGAGCCATGGGATGAGGAGGAACGGTTTTACACTGAAAGAGGGGTGATTGAGATGGGATCTGAGGAAGAAATTCTTGGCTGTGAGGGGGGTGAGCCCCTGGCCCAGGTTGCCCAGAGAAGCTGTGGTTGCCCCATCCCTGGAGGGGTTCAAGGCCAGGTTGGACGGGGCTTGGAGCAACCTGGGCTGGTGGGAGGTGCCCCTGCCCAGGGCAGGGGGGTGGAACTAATTAGCTTTAAGGTCCCTTCCAACCCAAACCATTCTATGAAACCAAGCCAGAATTTCATATGGAAATGCTGCACAGCAAACATGGGCAAAGGACAGGACCCTCAGCCTGGGGCTCATCTGGAGCATCTCTGCAGTGGCAATGGAAGCAAGGTTCCTGCAGAGAGCTTGCTGCCTCTTAGGGAAGAAAACATGGTTGCCCTTTCTCAGCTAGTGCTATGCAATGACTTTGGACTTGATCTGGAGGCCTCCCATGTGGCCGGCGCTGGTCACTCTCCAAACTTATTTATGTGTAGTTCCTGGGTGCCTTCTGAGACAGTAATGTGCTAACGTTCTCAAAAGTCCCACTACCATATTGGGACCGTTCATCTTTCTAGCTAACACTTACTGCAATGCAATTTCAGTGGTGCATCAGCATGTGAAGGCCCTGCAGGTGCTGACTCCTCTCACAAGCTGTTGAATAGAGGAGGGCTGTTAGCTCCACTTCACCAACTACAACCGAGGTCTGAATCCTCAGAAGTATTTAGCTCAGTAGGAACCATAGTGGTGAAAGCAAATGGGTGAGAAACCTGCTGCAAATTATGGTATTCTTGTAGACAGTCAGATGCTTAAATGCATGTGACGGACTGAGAAATCTGCCAAAGGATGCTCAAGAAGGCTGTGGTGTGGGAACAGAGTAGGAGCATGGTCTTTGGAGATGCAGGTCTCTGCTTGTCATGACTTCCTCTCAAGTCCTTTGCTATGTCATTAATCTAGGCCCGTTTGTCTCCTCTTCGTGGACAAAGAATTGCATGTTCAGTACGCAAAAGCCACATGGTCAGTACTATCCTTTCAGGAGTTTGTGACTTTTCAGTAAGACATTCTAGATGCAGGTCTCTAGCTTTTCCTGTGCCAGGACGACAGAAGTTGTTCCCGTTATCACCTCCAGCCAGGTACAATCTCATTAACTTCAGCAAGGTCCTTCTTGAGTTGTAGAGAAGTGAGAGTCCCTGGGTGTCCTGTCCAGTGGGGAAGAAATTCAGAATAGGTGGCACAGCCCACACATACGTAATTCTTATGAGTCAGGTCCCTTATGAAGGAAATCATTGTTTGTTTGCATAAGGGATAATACCCTAGTGAGCATCTGCTTAATCTTAGCTGTCACTTAGCAATAGAGGATATGCAATTCATGCTGCCTCCCACTAATATGTAGCAGCAACCAGTTAAAGAGGAAACCATTGTCATCAATTACCTGAGTCAATGCTTTAGAGAAAGCATCCTTCACAACTGGGTTTCCGCCATTTAGTTGTGTGTAGTTAGTTAATTTGCAGGCTTTAAGAGACTCGGACAACTATCAATATTAGCCTTACGAGCACGCCGTATACCGGCAAAAATAAATGAGGTTATCATTCACATACAGTGGAGTCTGGAAAGCATGCCGTACGGGAGATCCCTCCTCACGTGTGCTCTTTCATGGGTACACAGAGAGGAAACGCATCCAACAGCCTCCAGCACTGCAAAAGCCTTGTTTTTTGTTAGTGATGCAGCTTCCAGACTGCCCATCACATATCCCACTATCCCAAATCCAGCTATGAATTGCTCGGGCAGGGGGGAAAAAGCTGCCCATTCAGTTGCAAAAAGCTGCTGCTTATTATATCCATTCTGGTTTAGTCACCCCTAATATAGACATATCTAAAAAATCTTCCCAGATCTATTTTGAGGACTGTCTGAACACAAAAATATTTCTTTGATGACAAAAAGTGTCTTGTTGGTATATTTAAGAGTCTTCAAGGGCTAAATGGGGATTGGATGGGATCCAGGTTTCTGAAGCGCAAAGGCATTGGGGAAGACTTTTATACAATCTGTATCAGGGAGGGCAACAAAGTTTGTCAGATTTAAAAAAAAAACAAAAAAACCCACCAACCAACAACAACTACTACTACAGCCAAAAACCCCCAAATTCTGGTGGAAACTTGGAAAACTGTACAGAAGATGCTAAAGTAATTGAAATCAGAGTAATGGGATTCAAAAATGGGCTTAAAATCTGCAACAGAGAATGATACTAAAAATAGTTTAAATTCAGCGGCATTGTTGCTTGTCATCTGTGTTACGGTTGCCTTGACTTCTAGGTCTAGAAATCAGAGTTGAGAGGAAATGTGTTAATCGAGAAAGGCTCCAAAAGATGTCTCTGTGGGACAAGGTACCAGCAGACAACTGTCTGCAGAAAATCATGTGCAGCCCTAAATTGGCAGCTCTGGATTAATCAATGAATGAAACAAAACCAGAGCCTCTGACAAAAGAAATCACTCCTTGAGTGCTCCAGGAGTCTCTTGGCCAAGGGCGTTGAGAGGAGGTGATAGATCGAAGGGAACTGAAGCAGAGACCGTGGCCTTGTAAGGTGGCGTGTGGGGATCGTTACCAGCCCTCTGCGAAGTGGGGCTTCGCTCCGCAAGCACCCACGGAACCCAGGCAGGAGTCTGAAGCTCTACAGCAAGCGTCGGCCGTCTTTTTGATCCGAACTCTAGGATGGCGAAGGGACTCGTTCGCAGGCGGATGGAAGCCTTTAAGCGCTGGGGTAACAGTAATCGATTTCAGAGGAGTGGAGTAAAGAGCATGATGTTAATTGGTAATGGCTGGGCTTCATTAATTTTAGACAAAATGCCTGAGACGCCATGTAAATTGTTAGTATTAACTGTTGCAGTGGTGGTTGCTTAACTTAAGGGCATAGGATAAGGAAGTCTGGTTAAGGAGTAACCCGATATTAGATGCTAGACGATAAAAATCGTGCACATCCTGCACGGGGCCGGGGGCTGGTCCGTGGTTCTTCCAGCTGGGCTGGGCTGTGTGAAAACCTCGGACACATCCTAGCACCTCTTGTGGGGGGGAATTCCTTGCTATTACCTGAATAATGCTGGAAAGAAAGATGTTTAATAGGCATGCAGTTAGAATGTAAGGCCCACAAAAGCAGCTATAAATAGATATGTAAAGAGTCCCTTGTATGGCTGTACTGGGAAAGAAAGCACAAAATCCAAAAGCTGGCCAAGTGTTCTTGAACATCAAACTTGACTGAAATTTTAACAAAAAAAAAATTTACTTACACTTCTGAAATCAGACCTTGACTTTCTCAGCAGGTTGTGGTGAGATGGGGTAGAGAATCTTCTTGCTGAGAAATTCAGAACTTTGATTACCAAAAATTTTTTTTACTCATAACTGCTTAGAATGAACATGGTCTGCATATTTGAAGGCCTGGAGTGGGATAATTAAACTCATCGCTGTAGGTCCAGCCTTGGCTCTCCCTATCTTGTATCTCCTGTCCTCCTTGCTTCCTCCTTCCTGGACTTAACTAAAGCTGTGCCACTGGTCGGGTGAAAGGCAAGAAAACATCGCTTCTCTGCTTGTTCCATTATCATTCTCAAATCTTCCAATCGGTTTTAAGGGAAAGGCCCTAAAGAATTTGTCACGATCAGGTTGTGCCATTTCAGTCTGTGTAAGAGCAGTGTTACAGTAGCTTGAGGCCTGTGGTGAGTCCACGGTCTGGGAAAAATCTTTCCGGCAGCGTGGATGCGGTGCTGACTTATGCATTGAGTCGTCCAGAAGGAATGAGGGATGCAGGAAGCACTAGGAGAGTTCAGGGCATGCATTTGGCAAAATATTAAACTATACGACCCTAACGAGCCTTTTCAGTGTTACTGTCTGTGACTGGACGAGGAGGTCTCCAATCCTCCCAGACCTACTCTGTCCCCACGCCACAGAAAGCAGCACACCTCTGAAGAGCAGGAGGCCTCTGGAAGGAAGCGCTTAACTCCAGTGACGCCTTCGGGTTTTGACTCCTTGTAATTTTTATATTAAGATAATGCACCATTAAGTAATGCCCTGGCCAATCGGGCGCCGATTGCTTGCTGTTATTTCAGACATCCGTCAGTGCTAAGCAGCCATTAGTATTTACCCACCTGAACCTTATCACTATGTGCACTTAGTAACCCGGATTCGTTTGCCATTATGTAGATTTCTTCTCTTTCTTTTTTCTGTGGTTGACACACTCATTCTTTAAAGCCAACAACCCAAATAAGTCTATTATAGCTGTGAGCTTGTCAGTGATCCTGCTAAGCGGGCTGAAATCAGAATGTTTGCACTTTGAATTTGCTCAATTGGTCCTTTTCCATTATTCAACCTGGATTGCTTCTGTTCGCCACCCTTGTCCACTGCATTAACTGTCTATTACCTTGTTTACCATGGTCGTGCTAAATGCCGGCTTATGAATGTCAATTTGTTCTCCAATTAGCTATGCCTTATTGACTTGCCCTTAGACTTTCAAACATAAGCTTTCTGAAGTGCCTATCGCTATAAAACTGATTTGTTTAATTTTTTAAAGGGATATAACTTTAATGTGCCCTTTTATTTTACTGTTATCTTGGTTGCCCGTATTTAAAGTCTGTTTATGGAGCGGGGTTTATTCTAATAGCTTCATATCTGTGTTAATATTTTGTGACAGTTTATGTACTTAACTAGTGCAGGGGATGCATTAATTCTCTTCTCCTGGCTGTGGCACGCTAGCAGCAACCTGTTAAAGATACAAAGATTTCCTAGAGGTCTGAAAGGTAAATGCGGATGTGTTTTGTGGGAGGAAAATTAAGAAATCCATGTACTTGAGCAACTCTCAGATATTTCCTCTGCCACATATAGGAGCGGAGGCACCACGTATAGGTGGTGGGTCTGAGGATGCCGCAGGGGAAGAAGGGCACGGAAAGCACAGAAAGGTCTGGGCTCTGCAGGACCAGGGAAAAGACACAACCTCTGCCTTCGGCCTTACGAGAGTATGAGAGTAACTCATTCCCCTGGGAAGTACTGAATTAAGAAAAGAGAAATTGCATCACGAAGCAAACATGCTCCTTCCTCTGTCTGCCCAGGTGCAGACAGGGCTCTGTAAGATGCGGAACATGCTGTAGAGTTGTGCAGGGTTAAAAGTCCCCGGCGTCTTGGGGCACGTCCTTGCCCTGGCACATCTCGGGGATAACCGTGGTCTGTGTGCTGCCCTCCTGGGCTGGAGGTGAGGTGTGTTAGCTCAGGAACAAGCTGACTTGAGCGTGAGGCTCTTGGATGGGTTCGCATCCCCCGGCTGGAAGCAGCGGCAGAATGGGCTTGTGTCCACCCATGGGGCTCCTCGTCAGCAGGTGTGCACGCACTCCTCCTCCTCGGTGGCTGGCGGTGGCAAGAGATGCTTTTGCTCTTGTACCCCTGTCTCTGGCAAGGTGTTTTACTAATGGGAGGACCTAAACTGAAGGAGGAGAGGTGATGGCTTTACACTGGAAGAGGGGAGATTGAGAAGGGATATCGGGAAGAAATTCTTGGCTGTGAGGGGGGTGAGCCCCTGGCCCAGGTTGCCCAGAGCAGCTGTGGCTGCCCCATCCCTGGAGGGGTTCAAGGCCAGGTTGGACGGGGCTTGGAGCAACCTGGGCTGGTGGGAGGTGTCCCTGCCCAGGGCAGGGGGTGGCACTGGGTGGGCTTTGAGGTCCCTTCCCACACAAACCAGTCTGTGATTCTATAAATTGTATCCCTTGCTTAGTCTTTTGAACTGTCTGTAAATGACCTCCTGCGTGGGCCACCAGCAGATGCTAAACTGAATGTCTGTTATCACAAAACAGTGACTGTCCCTGAGCTGTAGGAGGCATTTTCTTCTATAGAAATCAGCAATACGATGTTTTTTTCCCCCTCTGTGTACGTCGATAGCTGGAGGGACACGGGGTGTTGTGGAGCGTGGCTCAGGCGTGTGCTGCTCCTGCTCTTGCAGGAGGGTGATGGAGAGCGGAGAGCTCGGGGCAGCCTGAGCTGGGGGTAAAACCCACCCAACCTGGTCCCTGGCTGGTCTCAGGTTTCTCAGAACAGTCTGCTCTGGACATCTCCGGCAATTATCTCAGTGCTGAATGTGCCCACAAGGGGTGTTTGGTTTGGACTTGCTGTTTGAGTGTTCACTGGGAATTACCCGTTGTGAGACAGAGACAATAACACGCTGGCACAAATCGTTTATTTTTCTTTCTCCGCTCTGAACTTCAAACATCACTTTCTGCCTTAGCTCCCCTACTTCCAGCTAGGAGAGGTTCCTTCGATTTAGAAAATAATTCCTGAAGAGATGACGCCGGTAACGTTTTATACTGAGCTCTTGTGGCTGTCTAAAGAATGTTTAATTGTCAGTTTTAAAGGCTGTTGACTGGAAATTCAGAAGCATTAAATTAAAAAAAAAAATAAATAAATTTTTGCTCAGCACTCTTGAGAGGGGGGCAAAATTCAGTTTCCTTGTCTTAGACTCAGTTCATGACGCCCTGAAGGAAGTAGGCCCTCGTAATCTTGGGTACCCACCTCCACGCTGGTGTGATGCTACAGAAGTTCAAGCTGTTTGAGTGACTTCACTGACCTTCTCCGTACCCTCAGCAGCGCTAAGTGGTGCCTGGGGAAGCACAGCGTTTGAGGGGTTCACAACTGTGAAGCCGCTGCTTGCAGTGTTCAGGCTGTTATTTGTGACTCCCGCGCGGCTAGATGCAGTGAGCTGCATTTAGCCATGTGATTTTAATTGCCATCAACTGCTGAGAGTCAAGCATGATGGAATATATAAGTTGAATTAGACTTTTTATTTTTCTAGTACCTCGTTTCCTCCTTTCTGCAGCAGCCTGTCTTCATATTTTGCCAACTATTCTTTTTTTAATACTACAGTTGGTAGTATGGTTTGGTTCACTGGTTCCCCAAGCACCCCAAATATTGCTTTCGCTCGTTGGTGTGTGCATTCCAGGTCCGTTCTGATTGATTGTATTGGTGCTGCTGAGAAAAGAAGCAGAAATCCAGGTTGAATTCAAGTCAATCAGTCCAAGATTTCCCCTGCTAAGGAAATTGAATCCAGTCTCTGAAAATAACACATCTCTGAAAGTCATCCTTAGAGCTTTTCTTTTGTTTTCTTTCTTAAGCAAACCACCTAAAAAGTTACTTTGACTTTCCAAAGAAATATCTCTGGGGCAAAAGCACACGGAACTCTTAGGAAGGAAGAAAAGCAATGGTTGTGAGGGGGTTTTGCTGCTTTTTAACGAGTAGAACTGTATAAGACAAGTGGTTTTTGGCATCAGAGCAGTGTCAATAAATGGCTTTTGCAGTTATCTAAATGCTTTAGCTGTGCTTGGGCGTTTAATCTCTTGTAAAAGCTGTTTATTGCCTTCTGTACCGCTCTGCGAGGCACGTTATCCCTTAAGTATATGAATGACACAATTAGTCCTCTTAGAGACTTACCAAAATGCAGTTGATTAAAGGTCAAGCATAAAAATTCAGGTGCTACTCTCCTTAATTAAGAAAACCGGCCCTCCTGCATAAAGATCAGTATCAGAAGGGAAATCATAGTGACGGGAAGAATCAAATGGATGGGGTTCTACGGTGGGGATAAATGCCCCGTGGCCATGTTTGGTTTCTAGGGAACAAATTGAAATCACATAAGGTGTTCATAAAAGTCCATTTGACTATTAGTGATCTTCTCAAAACAGATTGTTAACTTCAATATGCTGTAAAATGTAAGTGGCATTTATAGGTGGCATCACAAATAACAGGCAATCAAACCTCATTAACACTGTAGTTTATAATTGCAGATTACTGTAATTTGTGAGGTATTCAGCATTTTGCAAGGGTGTTATTTCTACCGTTGGGAGCTAATGAACAGCGGTAGAAATTTACTCTAAGTTTAGTCTTGTATTCTTCTTTAGAAAACAATTGACTAAATAAAGACTTCAGCCTTTGGTTTGTATTCAGAAAAAAAAACACAAACCAACAAGTATTGCACTGAATTTTGTTTGTGGGGAGAACCCAGACATTTAAAGTAAATGGATGCTCACCTGCTTTTAATCCCTCCTTTTGCAAGGAAAGAAATGGAAAGTAAGTAACGCAGAGAGGAGCAGAGCGGCTCATGGCTGTCCTTTGGACAACTTTCTTATCTCTAGCAATTTGATGAAAGGAACTGATTTTGGCTTGCTCTTTTATTTTCCATTTTTTACTTGTAGGCAGCAAGATAAATCATTTCTTACAACCCTTCTCTGTGATGTCAACAACGTCGGGCAGCTCAGATGGCTGTCTCCCAAGTGTTCAACTTCTGGGTATACATCCAAACTCTAAAGCGTTTGAGGTTAGCCCCGCATTTATTTGCTTTCAAGTAGCATTTGATTGGTACAATAAAATGCGTGACACATGTTCTAACTATAAATTAGGTAGATGTCCTAACCTTCCGCAAAGGTTAGAGCTGAGTTACCGCAAGTTTTAAGGATGTTCATAATTAGGGACTTGAGCTGGCTTTGTGTGATCTTTAAGGGAAGTGTGAATTTAGGTCTTCTGAACCGTTAAATACTTGGGGTGTACGCACTTCTGCCTTGCTGCTGATGGAAAACCTTTCCTGCAAATGGAAAAGCAGCTTAGATTTTTGTCTGTGGTTCTGTCCTTTAGCACCAAGGGTTGCTTTGGTTTAGTCTGGCTATAATTGCTGAGGTAGATTAAACTTGTAATCACATTGACCCAATTATCATACAGAACACACTGTTTCCCTACCCTGACGCTTAGGGGATGTTAATAGACTTCATAGCTCCCTTCATCCCAGAACCAGTTATGTCACCGTTGCTAATGCAATTTGGTCTGCAGGGCTGCCTCTGCCTATTTTTTTTTTGGTAAGCCTCTCTGTTCCCTCCTCCCTGAGAATGCCTGACCCACAAACGTAATTCTTCCACAAACTTTCTCCTAAAGTTAAAAATAAAATTCATTTTTTCAAAACAACGCGAAGGGGCGCCGCCACGGTGGGCAAAGTGAAGGCATCTCTTCAAAGGAAGCCCAATGCTCAGCAGAGTTACAGTCTAGCGGTGGACAAATATCCTCTGATAGTCAGGGCACATGCCAGCTATTTCAAAGGCAAAGACTTGTTATAAGAATTAGGCTGACTTGCAGGTTTGCTGGGTTTTGGCGCTGTCAGAACCGCTGCGGGCACGGAGGTACTTAGCCGGTTTGAGACTTGGAGGTTGTTGGGCTGCACTGGGACAGCCTGAGCATCCTGCCCGGCTTCCAGAACGCCAGAGATTCAGGCTTCAGTATCTGCCACCAATAGTAGCTGCAGCAAGAGCGAGCAATCCTCCTAAAAATAAACAAAACACCCCACAACCCAGAGCGTCTGTGTACTGTCATCAGCATGCCTGAGGATAGCCTGCAATTGCTTGAGAATTTTTTCTGTGCAGCAACGACACTAAAAGATGTACAAGTTTTATTTTTTGACTGCATTCATGGTTCACAGGCAGAAATAAAAATGCAAACCCTCCAATTTAAGTCCTTCAGCCCAAAATACGTCAAGTTGCAAAGCAAAAAATAGCAGTCGCTGATATTCTTGGCAGATCTAGTTTCGCTAATTTTAGGAGATATCGCTAAAGGTGAGCTTGGAAGGATGTCATATCTGACTCTTATCTTTGAATCCCATATACTTATGTTTATTAAAATCAATATAATCCATTAGCCTACATTGTTTCCATTTTTAATAATCTATTGATATATTGCCTGGGCTTTTACGGGACTAAACAAATTTCCTCTTTATGTGCCCTGTAATAGCCGGAGGTCAGGCTGGTTGAGAGCAGTTGCTGTATATAAATGTTTATTTACTGCCTGACTACTGATTGAGAACATATCTGGTCCACAGGCTTCAGATGGCTTTTAAACTAGAGATTTATGGCTTACTTCCTGTTTTCCAGACATAGTACACCATTTTTAAATAAAGTAATGAATGCAAGGTATTGTGAAAATAACAGCCAGGGATTGCCCCAAACTCCACATTTGGGAACGTGGACTGTCGGGACCTCCAGTATTTCATCATTCATTTGTTTTCTGTTGGAGTGGGTTTATGTGTGTTAAACACTCTTCTGCTTCATTTTCCTTTGTGCCAGTATGTCCTTTCGGGCCGTCGCCACCCCAGGGCGACCGAAGTGCCCACCGCCGCCTCTCAGTGGCCGAGCCAAAGCAAGTTGGAAATCCGTAGCGAAGAACTGACCGACTTGCGCGTGGCAGCCATCGCTCTTGCGTAGCTTCTCTTCCCTTAGCCCCCGGTTCGGCAACGCATTTACACTTAGGCTTGGCTTTAAGCATGAGCCCAGGTCCCTTCTTTGCCTGGTTTCTTGCCTTTCTGCTTCTAGCTGACAGCGTCTTGCAGAATGTGATTATTTTTAAGTCCCTAAAAGTAAGTATTGCAATAGAGTTGTTTGGTTTGGAGCTCTCTTTATGTATTTTTTGGAAGCCAAGTTACATGACACATCAAATAACTGGGCTTGTTTGAGTCCTGTATCCCGCGTGGGATATGCATCTGCTTTGTCTGTTAAATGTTAAACACGCTCTAGTCTCTACCCCTGCCACCTAAAGCTGCGTCCGAAGTAACGAGCGCCAAGTTCCTTTTAGGCTTTTGTTCTCCAAAAGCGTGAACATTCATCTACCCCACAAAACACAAATAGCTCCTTTGTCCCTGCTGTTACAAGGGAATCACATTTTTCATTTTATTATTGTGATAAAAGCACTTACTAATATGGTATCTTAAATTGATGACAGCAAACAAATGGCTAATGTCGTTACATAGCTGTGACAATGGGATGTCTGTAATCAGAAGTTTGCGTAAGCTCTTGGTCCCCGGCTGGTATCTGCTGCACAGCCATAGTCAGAGAATTTCACTTACAGATCATAGTTTCGTACAAGAAAATTGGCCGTCATCTAGGACATTCTTGCCTCACAGGGATTCTTCCATGTGTAAATCCTGATAGTCTAAATTTCTTGGCAGCAAATTGGATGCGAGTACAAGAGCAATTGACTGTAATTGTCCCCTGGGGATGGGATCATTTATTTATTTGTTTGTTTTTACAATTTTCATTCACCCAGTGAATATCACCTCCCTCTGGACATAATGTGGTTTAGAATCATCATTGTTAAAAAGATGCTTTACATCCTTACGGAAACCTGTCGATTTAAGGGTCGAACTACCGCTGGCAGGAGACGGCGATTTAAGGAGGCAGACGAGCAGTAGGCGCACCGCCGAGCGGGCTGGGGGCCATGGCACACTCTGCCTCCTGTACTCAGCCAAATCTGACATCAGTAGGTGAATTTTTCTGCCGATTTCAGTGTGTGTGCATGCGGGGGGGGGTTATATTTACAGCTGTGAATGCCTCTTCTCCCAGACTGTGCCTTGGCGGTGGTTTAGATGGCAACCATGAGGGGCAAGGGCTAGTGGTGCATGGGCTCAGCAGCCATGGGGTAAGGCGGCCCCCGTTTGGATGTCTTACAGTCACATCAGCTAGATCTCTGGAGGCTTTTTAAGCAAGATCTGTCACGATGCTATCATGACTGTGCAAGCTCTGAACAAGGCTGTTGTGCGTCCCTCCTGCTCAGAGGGCAAAGGCACTCTGGGTTGCTTTCTGTGGTCTGGGGTAACCGCACCCTGCGGGAAAATCACCAAAGTAAAGATGTCTTGTAATACCAAAACAGCTCGATTGCGCTTTGTTTTCCTGCTATAAGACATTGCACAGTGCGTTGCTTCAAATAAGAATAAAGCAGTGGGCCACTCGCATAACGGACCGTGGAGCTCACGAGCAACTCATTTTACAGGATTCCAGGAGCTCCCCAGGCTGTGCAAGTGTGATTCCTGGTGCTGATCTCTGGCCCCTAGATGATGCTGTTCATCTGTTGGGGAAAGCTCTCGCATTGCAGAGGTCTAAGTGTGCCTTTGACAACGATTGGGGTATACTGGGCGATGCTGCAACACGACAGGAGTTGGAACAAACTACTCACTACTCTCTTTCTTGGAAGGAGGAGGAGAGTGAAGAGAAGCGGCTGCAAACGCCGTGTGTTAGAGTAGCCCTGACGCACAAATGTAAGCCCTTTATGTGAGTTTTATGTGCATTTTTAACCTGTTATTCCATTAAAATGAGTCCTAATCAAAGCAACACACAGCGCAGCGTGGACTGTATCCTGCCTGGGGGACACAGCTCCTTCATGGAGAATATGCTCGTTAAAGTGTGTAATGACAAACATAACTCCCCGATATTTTGTGTGCTCATTAAATGTCCAATATCGGCATTTTCTATAATAAAAATATGGCATTCTTTATTAAGGTATTCGGCACCAGCAAAAACGTGGCAGGGAGGGGCAGGTGGCTGACTGCCCTTCTTGCTCTGCTTGCAAAAGTTCCAGGAGCGTTCCCACCACGTCTCTGCATAGAAGAAGCACAACCGTTACGGTGGGGATCTCTCTTTCCTTTGGACTGAGAAGCATGGATCGCAATGCGCCTGGGTACTCGCAGGACAGCAGTAGTGAGGGAAAAGTCAGAAAGCATCAAGGGCTGATTCAACAGCCGTTAGACTCAAGTGGAGAGTGACAGATTTTAAAGGGAACCTACAGATGCAACAGCTACTTAACAGGATTTTCAAAAGCACTTGGGTGTCTAATTCCCATTGATTTCACATGAGGGAATTGGCCATCACTTACAGGACATGATTTACAAACGGAGGTTCTTCCATGTGTAGATCCCACTGATGTGTAAATTGCTTGGCAGCAAATTGGATGTGAATATGAGCGCGATCGGCTGTGATGGCCCCCAAGGCACAGGATAATTTCTTTGTTTTTACAACACCCATGATATCCAGTAAACACGGTTTTCCAGAAAGGGTGATACAAGGGGTTCCAAGGAGAGCTAGGCTCCTGGCTGCTTTTGAACATCCTTGTGTTTATTTTTAAATTAATAGCTTTAAAAATGTGGGGATCTTCCCGTTACCTTCTGGAGCAATACTCAAGAGTTGGGAGGCTGGCCTCGACTCCTCAGTTGCGAAGAGTTGCTGGTAGTGACGTAGAGGAAGATTCAATTTCAGAGAAGTCTCTCCTCTGAGGTGTAGAAAACAGAGGATTTGTCTAATAACTTCCAGATTCTATCTGCTGCAAAAAAAACCCCAACAACCAAACAACGCTTAAATCTGTAAATAAGTAGAATACATATTTTTCATCAACTTCCAAATCTTTAGTTGAAAATTAATTCTTTGCAAAAGACGAATGATTGTATTTCAGTGAATATCCTCACTGTGATTAAACTGATGCTTTGTATTACACCATCGTGCACAGCAGTTGTAGATTCCAGCTTATCTGCAGCTCCCAAAAGCAGGCCAGAAAACTTTCTGTGCTGATGCATGTTTTTCACATTTACCTTTAGCCTCTGCTTTATTTCAAAGTGATCAATAGTTTGAGTGTGTGGGATAGGAGCATGGATGTGATCTTAACTTCTCAAACATCTGCCAGACGTCCTTTAAAGAAGGCAGCGAGCTCCGTCCGTGGGAGACGGTGGTGAATAACCTGCTGAGCATCTTCACGTACGCTGAGCCAGTTCAGCCCTCCCCAGGTTGCTTAGGTGGCTGGAAGCTTAGAGCTTACAGTGTTTCTCTGAAACGCTGTATTAACCGAAAATAACCCTCCTTCATGGTTATTTCACCTTTTGTGAGAATGTCCCTTTTAAAGATTTTTATGGGGCGAGCTGCCTGCCAAGCGCAGCTCTGTGTGGTCATGGCAGCCAGGAATTCGCCAGCCCGACTCCTAGCCAACGCAACTGTTCTGTCAGTTCTCCAGTCTGCGTTCCAGCAGCTTGGATGTCTTCACGGGGGAAAGCAAGAGATGTCTGCCCTCGGGACAAAGCTGCCGGACAGAACGAGGTCCCTTTCCCCAAAGTAACCAATGCTCAAATGCAGGAGCTAGCGATGAATCTGAAGAGTATCAACCTCTCTCACCTAGGCTAATCCGATCAGAAACTTAAAACCGTTACATCACAGAATGATTAACAGCTTTGTAACTAGAGTAAAGCAGGTGAGACCTTACTATTCACCCTGGACATGCATGCAGAAGAAGCAAACCCTTAAAAACCTTTCCTTCTGTCTCCCAGACACAAGTGATCAGATGATGTGCAGGGAAACGTTGTGATGAAGCAGGATGCACCAGTGAAATGAAAGGCCTGAAGGAGGTGTAGTAACTGTGGTTTAAAAGATTTGGAGTAACTGGCCGCAGAGATCGAGGAAAGCTGAGAAGAAAAGCAAACGAACTGACTTGTTATGAGCTTTAAGAAGCTAGAGATGGGCTGGAGTCAAATACTAGTGATCCACCTGCAGGTCAGTCACAATGCCCACATATAATAAGTCACAATGCCCACATATAATAAGCATGTAATAGGATTTCTGTAGGACGAGAACAATTCTTGCTACCCCACCAGAAATGAATAATCACTCACTGACTCTAAATCCCATCGTTTGAATACAAGAGAGAGACTTTTGTGGTCTGGTGGCCAGTGCTAGGGCACTCTGCACCAGAAACTGTCCAGCTGAGCCGCAGGCAGGCAGTCCTTGCTCCTGGAGGTTCGTGGTCTATTCTGCACATGGCTGAAGGAATCCGTGGTGGATCTGAACTGACTTTGAGGGTTTTGCACCCCAGGTGAACTTGGCTTAGAGCATTTCTAACCGATTACTTTCTCCCCTTCCACAGTCAACAAGCTGTCAAGCTTCTATCCTTGTCTGGATGTTAATGATTTCCCTGATGACAAGATAATCCAAATTAACTTTTTATTGCCCTGTAAAATCCAAGTAGGCGAGGATTGCACCCAGTGATTTTGGAGTTCAGCAGCAGGGCTGCCCGGGAGCTCCGACAGCAGATTTTGGTGCGTTTCTTTCTCCTCCCTCTCTGTTTTTGAGAAAGGTCTGGGGCTGCGGGTGCTAGAATGAACACTATCCAGCAAGGGCAACGTGTAAATTTTGAAAAAATATTAAACATGTGGTTTGTGTTTCAAAACCCGGAAAATATTATGAAAGCAATAAAATATCCCTACTGCAGGCAGCCCGAGAGGGCTCTCCCTTTGTGAGTACACGCGTTCAGATTTAGTTCTGTGTCATTCTCCAGCCAGCTTCATTTCAGGAGAACCAGACCTGGGTCTCGCGTTGCCTTCAGCCAGGCTATCAAAGAAACTGTGGAAAACATAGGAGCAGCGGCTGCACTGTGTCCCTAATGGAGCCCATTCCAGACCAAGGTAAAAGGAAGGTAACGAAGGTCTATCTCCACCCGTGGAGTTTGTGCGGTACACCGGTAGCTCTGCCAACAGGGAGCCTCCCAACAGGTTGACGCATAAACTTTCCGACAGACTTGTGGAGAGCATGGGTGCCTTTCAAGGTCTGCAATGTTGATAATTAGTAATGGCCATGTGGCTCATGTTGTCCGTTTTTCAATGGCTTGGTCGTCAATAGGAGTTAGTTCTCTCTGGCTGAAGTCCTACCCAATACAGCAGCAACACGAGAACTTCTCCAAAAGTAATCCGCACTGTCTTTGAGCCGAGCTTGGGTGGTGTCCTGGCAAATCGGAGGGATACGTTTCATTGTGGTGACTAGATGTTTTGGCCCATATATACACACAGAAATTCAGTGGCCTGAGGGACAGCTAACAGTATCGTGAAGCATCATACGAGAACTTGGGAGAGTAATAGGCTGAGTACATTAGCCATAGGATTCCCATGTTGTTGTGGCTTCAGATTTAATCAAAGCTACAGTTAAACAAATCATTGTTTAGGGAGCATGGACGCTTTCTTTTTTTAATAGCCTGTGACCTGCGATAGAATTTAGGTTGGGTGTTAATGACCAAAGGTTTTGCAAGTAATTAAATTTGTGGAAAGCGCTATCCCTGAGAGGCTGAAGAGTGTATTTCAGAACAGGCATGAGTCTGTGTGTTGCTGGAGTCTTAAACTTCCATAGGCTAGCCGTGCCTAACTTGAATGGAGCTGATGCTTGTCAATCCAGGTGGCTCTTTCAACCTAAGTCTTGAGTTAGACATACGACTGCTGTTGTATTTCATGAACTTCGTAACGAAATTTTAGGAAACTGACATGCACACTTAAATCACAGAATATGACTATCTCATTTTTTTCACTGGGGAAAATAAATGCCATGAGTATACGTGACATGAGATATAACTTGTATACATGGTAGAAAAATGTTTAATATATTCCAGTAGAGCATAGGGTACACTAAGTATGTGTGTGTATATATATCTTACTCACACTTTGCAAAGAGAAGACTGTTGTGTATGCTATTGTGCATTCCTAAACGTAGCTTTGTAATACATGTATTGTTTTACGATCTGTGAATCTCCGCGAGTAGTGAATCTTGTTATCTTTCAACCATTCTGTGTGTTATAAAGTCATTGTCATCTTCAGCTAAGCCTTTGTGCTATCCTTCAGTAATCTGATAGGCCACCATATTTCACTTAGTGTTGTACCTGCATGACCATATTTCAAAAATGAATGGGAGATGTCATAGATAAAATAAGAAACAACTTTAAGTTTTACCAGAAATCTCAGATCACATCCTTTTTTTGAGGGTATGAAATAATAATAATAATTAAAAAAACCATTAAATTAATTTTACTTTGTAAATGCTGGTTTATGTGGACTTAATTAGGCATGAATTAAAAAGAGGGGGGAAGAAAAGCCACAGAGATGGTACAAAGAGGGGGTGCTGCCAAGACAAGCTACGCAGCAGCCTGGGTTACTATGGGTTAATTATTATGTAGCATTTCTGACGAATCAGAGACACGCTTGGGTTGGGTCTAATTAGCGCTGCTGAGCCCTTGCACTGCGTAGGCTGCAGGAGGGTGCTGGAGATGGCCGTAGGGAAGGGAATGGAGGTGACTGGGGAGGGGGGTGAAGAGTTGGCCTGTGACGGGATGTTCAAGCACGTGGCTGAAGATG
Organism: Chroicocephalus ridibundus; assembly: GCF_963924245.1. Lineage (NCBI taxonomy): Eukaryota > Metazoa > Chordata > Aves > Charadriiformes > Laridae > Chroicocephalus > Chroicocephalus ridibundus. Next base: position 3,499,998 of record NC_086299.1, on the reverse strand, counting down.
GAGGGGAAACTCCGGTGATCTGGTTTAACCTGCCAACGCGTGTGACCCTAATTCCTGGGTAAAGCTGTTTGTGCTAGCAGTGGAGACTCAATTATGGTCTTAATTTGTTTTACCACTGCTCCACCTTTAAAAAAAAAAAAAGTTTTAATACATAGTACTGGACGTCCTGCAGGACAAAGAACAGCAGTGCTGCCTGCCTTTCCATTTTGCCCCTTTTTTCTGAGAGTATCTTGCCTAAATGTGCTTTGTATCACAGATTACATCATTCAGATTCATGTCCTTCACCCTTCTTTAGACAAGCTGCTTGAAAGATACCTGTAACACAACTATTAATTGAAAATACAGCAAAAATCAAAATCATTCTTCTTTTCCCCGTACCTGCTGGGTGTGTTACAGCCCTACAACATGTTGGGTTTCCATGAACTGGCTGGTCCATTCCCTTCATCAAACACCCGAAGCTCAAGTGAAAGTTTATCCCATCGAAATGCCAGGGTTTGCATGGTCAAAGGACTAAAGCACATTATTAGGTTTCAGTAAAGGATATTATTAGGAATTCACAGAGCAATGCTTGTATTTCACCTTAAAGGCTAAAGGTTTGGGGATTTTGTAAGTTGCCAGGGCAAAAGCCTTGGGGTTTGGACCTAAAGACGTCTAGTGACTGGTCAAGTAACTCTCTTCTTCTGACCAGACTCCTAATGCTGACCACGAAAGGCTGTCTGTCCAGGCCCTGGCTGTAGCAGCCTCCTTAGCTGCAGGGTTTGCATCCGTCCTTGGACCCGGTTACCATGTGCTGGACGTAGAAGAGATTGCGTGTTAGACGGAGCTGGGTGCCATACGCCCGTCTCCTTTGTGGCTTGTCTGGGCTACGAGAAGTCTCCAGCAAGAACAGGAGCATTTAGAACCAGGAGGTTTTCCAAGAGAAAAGCGTGGGTTGTTTGTTTGTTTTTTTTTTCTTTTTTCCAGCAAGAAGGAGGGATGGGGAAAGGTTGTAAGCACATAAACTCAATGCGTTTACAACGTTTTGTGCTAAAGCTTTGCATGCAAGGTTACCTACTGTGTACTGTGTCTTTAAAACACTAATGGCCCGCTGAAAAAAAAAAAAACCAAACCCCAACCAAAAAACCCCCCAAACCCATGACAGTCCACTAGAACTAGCACACTAACAGGTTCTCATCTGACACCAGTAGGGAACCGAAGATATTTTATTATTTGGAAACTCCATATAGGGAAAGCCAGCCTTGAATCTGTCATTACTCCAAGAACCGCACCTCCCCTGGGAGTTAATTATTTTCTTAAAATGCAACTTGTACTGTTAGTTTAAAACATTCCAACTGTGTTCGCACTCTTTAAATCTTCTGTAAACCTTAGAGTTTAAATCACTTGCAGATAAGAGTAATTCTATTAGAAAAAAAAAAGTTCGGTGGAAGGGGAAAGAGAGGGAAATAAAAGGGCATTGATAGAAGCGTCCTTTGGGTGCCCATTGCCCTGTCACCTTTAGAACTTGGCAGGAGTTGCAGCCCGCAGTAACTTTATAGGTCCTGGCACAGAATGAAACAAAATAGGTGCATGCCACATTTTCCCTCCAAAAAAACACCAGAGAGAGAGACTTACCTCCTTTGTAAGAGGCTGAATATCTGAAAAGGTAAGTTAAATTTAAAAAAAAAAAAAAAAAAAAAGAGGTTAGTGGGACCGACAGGTCATAGCCTTTTCTGGGCTCCTATTCTGAAAGAAGGTATTGGGCAAAGGGCTGCCTCTGGCTGGAATCGCAGTTGGTAACTGAAGGGCTTGGAGAAGTGTTTAAATATAGGGCGCTACTGCAATGTTTGACCATCTTAGCTCCTCTTGCTTTGGCTCCTTTCACTGCTTTCATGGGAATTCCGGGGCATTAAAAAAAAAAAAAAAAAGACCTCATTGCTACGGGTTTGCCACGAGTGAGCCGGGGAGAGAGTGTATGTGTCATTTTTGGAACTGTCTGTGCAATCATTCGTATGCCGTATTGGCCCGGCTCCTAGAATTAAGGGTAATTCAGTGGTTCCAGAGCTTGGCTTTTTTTTTTTTTTTCTCCCTCTTGCCCTCCTCAGCCCCCCCTCCCCTTCTCTCTCCAATTTGTTTGGGCTGAAAATCAGCTTCCCAAACTCTTTGAGCACTGTTTTTCTTTTTTAGCCAGTTTTCTTTCGCGAGAGCGTTGCCGGCGGAGCTGTTGTTTTCATCAGTGGTGAGAACCCAACAGCCCACACCTGTGGGAGCTCTTCGTGAAAGGGGGGAGACGGGTAAAAGCCCATCATTAGTGACGCTGGCTGTGGCTCCAGTGGCACAGCTGTAAAGAAAAAAGGTACCTCTATCTAATCTTCAGAGCCACCGTTGACTCCACACCCCGCTGCTGGGTGCTGCCTGCCCGGGGACGGACACGGGCTGGGAACACCATCCTCCGGTGCCCAGGAGCCGGCAAAGGTGGTGTCCCAGTGTTGCTATGGCCTGTTGAGGCTCTCCAGTAGCTAAAATAATAGAACTCATTATTTCGTGAAGCAAATTCCACACTCCCCTCCAAAAAAAAATATAAAAATGCTGGATTTGATGGGTCTGTTAAACTCGGAGAGACCCTAAAACTGGCACCACCACCCCCAGCCTTTCCCTGGGCCAGAGCCTTTCTAGAAGGAGACACAGTTCTTACCAAACAGGGATTTCTGCAGGTAGGAGCACTGCACAGCGTTGTCTTCTCCTGTCAGTCCCTCGGAATCTCGGCTCATAAAAGTGCATTGATTATTACATGCTTGGGTAACTTAAGCATTCACTGAAAAGGTACGTGCTGTTCATTTCTGACTGTATCTGAGCCCGTGTGTTGGGGCTCTACACCAACGGGCGAATTTGAGTGACTCTAGTAACAAACTAAACCCGAAGGGCGTGGGGTTTGTTCCAGGGAGGCAAAGAAAAAAAATGTCCCACGAATTTTCGTATTTTAATAACTTGTTCTGGAAAGAAACACCCATGATGCAATACATACATTTGTCAGATGCGTCTCCTTTCGGGTCGGTGGGTGTCTTTATGTGCATTCCTAACTTGAACCAGATGGGACACCAGTGCCGAAGAAGTGAACGTGCTCGTTATGCCCGTGCTTGTGAACAGCTCTGTGCACAGTGAGGTCGTCAGGCCGCAGAAGAGGAGGATGAAGGTTACACCTCCACGCGCAAGAGGGGGGCAGGGTGATGGATCCTTGTGCGCGTTGATGTGTAGCTCAGCGTTGGCCGCACCCTGGGGTTTCCCGTCTCTGATGCACCATGTCAACAATTTATGTCTTAAGAAATCTGAGTTTTGCTGCGGCATTACCTTGGCTCTGCCAGTGGCGCCGTCGCCTACGGGCTAGGAGGTTATTTAGATTCTGCAGCAGGTTCTGGGCTGGTGGAAGGAGCAGGGAAAGAGCTGGCTGTGCCGCACGCGGGATTACACATTGGGAAGGTGTCTCCTGTGGCTGTGCCGGCGGGACATCAATCTTTTGGCACCTGGAAGGAAAGCAAAGTGTCAGGCAGAAGGAAGGATCCCTCTCACATCTTCAGTTGCATCTTCTCTGTTTGTTCTGCCTTTTTTTTTAAGTGCCCTGTTAAGTGGGTGTTAACTGAGGTGCTGCGTGTCAGCAGGGATTCGCTGCGCGCTACATCACCTGCACTGGCAGAATTGGTGAAATCACGTCCCTTCGGCGAAGTGTATTGCCTGGAGGCTGTTCCTTGGGTACAGCTCTTTGCAGCTTCACTCACCACTTTACAGAGCGGCAGAGGCAGAGCACGGGACAAACCCCTCTTGTGGACTCGAGTGAGAATCCGCTTCGAGGGGCTTTGTGCCATCGCCCTGCCTGTGGCTGAGCACAGAGAGGATTCAAATTCCTTGTGCCGCCCATACCAACGGGGCTCTCTGATTTAAGCACGTTGGAAGTGCAGGAACCTGCAGGAAAGAGAGATCGACATGTTCTGAAAAACTGATCCCGCCAAACCTCCCTTCCTGAATGAAATGACCCCAGAGTCAAACCATGGGATGTGGGAGGAGACGTCTGAGCGCATCTTTGCAATGCTGGTCTCTCATTTAGGCCGAAGAAAAAGCAGAAAGAACCAAATAATGTATGTTCCAGATGAATTTCTGGTTAGACTGGATGACGTAGTAATGAAGCTGCTGCAAGAAAAGTCTGTTTTCATAAGATTTTTTTTTTTTTTGCATCATTTTGCAAAAGCCAGAAGATTTCTGCGGTGCGCGTATGCAGCTGAAATTTCAGATCTCTTCTATCGGCATGCTGTAGGTCTGCACCGACCTTCTCTGCTCTTTATTCTATGACCATTTGTCTCGGAGTCTCTTGAGACCTGGGAAGGTGATTAAGTTTTGTGATGCAGATAGAGTTCTTCTGTTCTGTAGAAATAGCACTAGCAGTATAAGCGACGAAAGAATTTTCTTTTCTTCCTCAATCTAGTCTTATTGAATGAAACTTCTTGCACATAAGTTAAATTAGAAGAGATTAAGAATATTTTCTTGATATATTTGTGACTTTCTCCAGTTCACTTCAAGTGAGTAAAACATAAAGGATTCTAACATAAAGCACAGAACAGTCTTTATATAGACGACTATCAGCAGAGTAGGAAACGTAATTACGTTTTTTAGGCAGAATAAACCTATATAAAGGACAAATTTCCTCTTAGAACTGAACCGTGTGTAATGAGACACAGGAGCCCACTGAAAATAATGAGCTGTTAAAGAAATAAACAGTTAAAATAATAACAAAAGGCTAAACAGCTTCGGAAAGACAAAAAAACCCCTCAAATGTGATATAAAGACACACTTACTTGCTTACAGAGAGTAAGGTGATCTGCTTGAAGTGCATAAACATGAGAAGCCCTGGGTAACATTGCTGCTGTTTGCACAGTTTACCCAGATGGGCTAAAATATCCTATTAATAATAATAATTTGCACTCAGAGCTTGGAAGTGCTTTGCAAAGTTAAAATATCTCTTTCAAATCTCCCTACGACTGAAAGCGATTCCACTTGGCAGCGCTGGAAGCGGTGCGGAGAGCTGCCTACGCTGGGGAAGGCCGTGGAGACATAGGACGTGGTGGTGGCCACCGGGCGCCGTGGCCTCCCAGTGCACGTGTGTGTGGTGCGATGGCAAGAGATGGAGGTGACAAAAGTTTTATCTAGCATTGCCATGTGAATCCCAGTTGACTAGTAACAGACAACCTTTGTCCAGGTGCTGCAGCCGCGGAGGCTACTGAAATGACTAATGCTGTGGTGGTTTCTATTGCAAGACATGGTCAGAGGGCTGGAGCCCCTCTGCTGTGGGGACAGGCTGAGAGAGCTGGGGGGGTTCAGCCTGGAGAAGAGAAGGCTCCGGGGAGACCTCCCAGCCCCTTCCAGTCCCTAAAGGGGCTCCAGGAAAGCTGGGGAGGGACTCTGGAGCAGGGAGTGTAATGATAGGACAAGAGGTAATGGTTTTACACTGAAAGAAGGGAGATTGAGATGAGATCTGGGGAAGAAATTCTTGGCTGTGAGGGTGGTGAGCCCCTGGCCCAGGTTGCCCAGAGAAGCTGTGGCTGCCCCATCCCTGGAGGGGTTCAAGGCCAGGTTGGACGGGGCTTGGAGCAACCTGGGCTGGTGGGAGGTGTCCCTGCCCAGGGCAGGGGGTGGCACTGGGTGGCCTTTAATGTCGTCTCTTCCAACCCGAACCATTCTGTGATTCGAAGAGCAAACAAAAAAAAGTGATCAACATGCTATTTTTTTCTGTTTTAAAGCAAAATTGGAAAAAAGTGCATGTTACAGAACATTATATGACATTTTGAAAGCTCCTGGTGCACCAAAACCCCCCATCCGAGGAGGGTGACGTGAGGATTGCCCACAGCGCCTTGGAGCCGTCGCTGCCCGGTGCCATGCTGCCGGCCACCGGCGCGGGGCACTGCTTCTGCGGCTTCCACGCGGCCTTATCGCCCTATTGATTTACAATTAATCTTTCATGCTGTTTTGCAAGGACCTTGGGATAAGATTCTATCACTTCTGTTTATCAGAAATCATGACTGTCCTTGCTGCATAGGTGAGGCGCGGAAAGTACACAACGAGGGGGGGTTTCAGGATGCAGAATCTATAAGAGCTTGACTATGCTGGGGACGTGAATTGTGTCTGAATTGAAAATTCACTTGCCTGAATTTTACCTGTTTCAGCATGTTTATGGAATACCTTGTTTCTGCAGTAGAGGCTGTCATCAGTAGTTTCTTTCCTGTAGAGAAAGAACTGAGTCTATTATTAAAAATCTGTCGGATTTGCATTTTTAGGGGTTGTGTTCATCTAGTCAGGTGCTCTGCAAAATAGTCCAGAGGCGCTGTGAGCCACCGTTGCCTTCTGAGCGTGAGCCGAACGGCAGCCAGCAAGCTGGCTGGGCCCTCGGCTTTTTATTAAAAGCCTGGTAGATGCTGGGGTGGGCAGCGAGGGCACGTCCCCCCTTCGCCGTGACAATATCTGACGATGCTCAGTAACACGGTGGAGCAAGGCTGAGGCTGAGGCTGGGGCAATGGGATTGCACCCGAGAGCTTGGCCACTGAATGCTGCCTGGTTTTTGTTTTCCCACTGTAAAAGAAGTTGTCCACAGGCATTAATTCCTATCCTAACTTAAATGGAATTTCTCATCCTACTGGAGCACAAAACCAAGGAATAATTAGTTTTAATGTATCTACAGCCTCTTCAACAGAAAAGAAAAATCTCATACCCTTGGCTCTCCTTGGTGTGACTAAGCCTCATTAAGGTTCTTGAAGTCAAAAAAAAAATACAAAAAGAAATGGGCTTTTTATGAAGGAGAAAGTATTTCAGGAAGAGACCAGAAAAACCTAGAGGCTGCTTGATTACTCTCTTCATCAGTCTTTTTTACGTTTTTAATGTTAAACAGGGCACACTTTTATGCTTGGTGACCTGAATATTGGGCACACATGTTCTAGCACTCGAGTGAGGAGACAACGAAGTTGGCTGAGGGTACGTTTAGGAGTTGGCCAGCCTTGCCAGCGCTAGCACACTGCTCCTACTGAAGAGGTGAGGCATCCAGGGAAGTTCATCCTCGTGCCAGCTTTCATTGGCCATGTCTATGAAAGACATATTAAGCACTATTTTTCACATCGCATTTGCTTGTTTTTGTTTCTTTCCCCCTGTTGGTTCCGTTCCAGGGCTGTTGAGTGTATGAGGATGCAAGTAAAGCGGCATTCTCTGTTGCCTTAATTTTGTCAGTTGGAAAGCTTTAAAAGTTAATATTTACATGAAATGATCTAAAATTCGTCTAGCTTGATGCATGTTTGTTTAACGTATTTAGGTGATGGCTGTATTTATTTTTTAAAACTACTTGCACGTTAAGGTCCTTCAATGATGCATGCAATTTTAACAAAACCTATCTTTCACTAAGCCCTTATCACAGTTGTTAAAGATTTTTATGTTAGTTCTGTAATTACACCTTTTAAAAACATGTATAGGTATTTCTCACTTCAGGACAAAAAAAAAAAAAGGCATTTTAACATAAAAGTCCTTTAGAGTGAATAGAAAAATCAAACTTTTTGCTGGATTTTGGGCATTCTAATGGGTTTCAGAATAAAATACATTTCAGATGCTCCTGAAAGTCTTAGGAAATCAAATTCCATAGGCCAGTTCTTCAACCTGTAGAAATCATTGCAGCATCATTGGTTTGTACCGGGCGTATGCTGAGCCAGACACGTCTGCTGAAGGCCCGGAGGCTTCCTAAATTCCTAGAGAGCTGTGCAGGTCTGAACCGGAGTTAGCTCCCTGGGCTTCCTCTGTGAGGGAGCTAGTGGTTTTCAGGATTTGCTGAGAAAGAAGAGCAGTACTGCATGAAATAACATTCTAATCAGAATTCCCTCCTCACTTAAACTCTGTTTAGATAGACAGTTAATTTATCTCTGTTTAACTGCTGAATCAATCCATCCATCAAAGCTACAAAAGCTAATTAGCTGGGGTAGGGTACGTAATACCTTATAAAATTGCAGCAGGGGACAGAAGGCACATTTCCCTGCATGTGCCTTAGAGCTGCCCACGAGGCCGAGGCACCCAGTCCGGTGTTGGTAAGGACTCTGACCCGCACGGTCCCTCAAGGACCTTCTCCTGGTGGCCTCCTCCCGGGCACTTGGCCTGCCTGGTCCTCCGGCCAGCCAAGAGGGCTGTTGGCCAACACAGCTGCTCTGCTGAGCCCAGAGGCCATCCCTGCTGGTCCCTGTTCCCTCGCCAGCAGGGACCGAGCACCTTGCACAGAGGCCAAGGGCGACGAAAACTTTGGGCGAAGGGAAAGTAGCTTGTGGGCTTGGAGACTGAGCCCAAAACGTTGCGGGCAGTCCCTGTAGCAGTACCCTCACCTGGCCGGGACTGCAGCCGGGCAGTACGTTAAGAAGGAATATTGCCAGCGTGCTGTGTTGTTGGAAGTACAGCTTGTTTCTTGGGATTGAGGCTTCTTTTGGGCAGAGCCCTGATTTCTGCGCCTGGTGCCGTAGGGAATTTCCACAGGACTGCTACTGCAGCAACCCGTTTTTAACTGGCTGTAGACAGTGAGCAACTACCAAAAAAAAAAAGTGTCCATTGAAGGCACAAGGCTGAATACCATGGGGAAGAATAGTCTGTGCATGACACGGAATTGTTTCCCTTGGGTGTTTCCCAGGGGTGTTTGTATGCAAGCTTTCTTTTTTGTTACCCAACAGCAGACAGCAAGGCAAAAACGCGGGGACAGCTGACAGCAGAAACTGTCAGAAGCGCAACATCTCGGGCAGATTTGTAGAGGTGATCTGGATGAAGGGAATGAGGCGCTTCTGTGGAGATCCAAAAGCAAGGAGCAGCAAACCCCAGAAAATCTGTATGTGTCTTCTCCTGGCGCCAGGATGGGCCAGATACGTCAACTTTTTCCCCTGATAAAAATCAGAAAATAACATGTTAGCCGTCTCTCAGGTGTTGGAAACACATTCCAAAAGCAGGGCAGCTCTTAAGAAACGTGAACCTTGTTTTCGTGCCACCCATCAATAAATACCACACTCTCAACAGTTATTTCTTAGCAGAATGTCTTACGAATCTTTCTCCCTCCTATAGCCTTTCTCCACCCCTAGTCAATTAATTGAGGTAAATATGTACTGCTTATTAATATCCACTCTCATATCATATGCAATATGGTCGATTTAACACCATGTCATCTTTACTGACTATTACTGTATACCCATATCAGTCTTCAAGCTGTCTGCAATAAATACGCACTTTGTCAAGTACAGAACACCCTGGAAAAGTCCCACTACCTGCTGTGGCCATCAGCCTGAGGTCTAACGCTACCCAAGGCAACACCCAAAAAAGTGTGAACGTAGTCCTCGTCTGCTTTAAGACTTTGAGGGTCCTGTGTTGCCAAGCTTCAAACCATTATTTTCATCCCGTGGGAGCAGCGTGGCTCACCATTCTTGCGCATCGTTTTACACGCAGTCGTTCTAATCATTAAATATGGCGCCCATTAAGTCCTGATAAATCGCTCGATGTGCCATTTGTCATGCTCTCAGACAGCACGCAGTCTGTGTTTTCTTAACACGTGTTCCACGTTAACTGTTTTCATTGACTATGAATCCATAAAAATACATGTGGAACAGAGGGTACACAGTACAGTCATGTCTGCCCGACTCCTTCCCATTCTAATTGGGCAGCAAAGCTGTTTAATAGAGTCTGTGGAGTCTGTTTAACTACATTCTGCCAGAACAATGCTCTATTCATGTTTTCAACAGAACACTAGTGAGTGGACTAATATCTTTAAACTAGAAAACAAGTCTTAATTGGAACAGATGCTGCAAATACCGATGCAAATGGCCAGCTCTCCTGTGATCAAAACCAGGTACAGTCCATTGATTTGTTTTTAATAGCAGCTTTCATTTTTTATTAGTGTACACAAAACTCACTAACACTATACAAAAAGTCAGTAACAATATTCTGGAAAATCATCTTGTTTAAAACAGACTCTGCCATGCATTGTTTCTGGCAAGGTGCTATTAAAGAGTTTCCGTCCTATTTTGGCAGCTCATGTTACCGAAACACTCTTCTCTACTTTCCTCCCTTCTAGAATTTGAATGATCCCGGTCATTTTTGTAGAAAAAAGCTATTGCTGTTACGTTTAATAATCTGTTTAGATATTCGCTTACATTACAAACAGGCATTCAGGTTAGATTAGGCTAAACAAAGCCGCAATCCTGGTACGTACGTGTGTGCTGGATTGTGATCCCCTCGCCTTTGGTACGTGCTTTAGCCGAACACGGCGTGCATTGCCAGCGCCTGAACTTTTCTTCTGACAGCGTTTGTCCTGGAGAAGCTCTGAAATGTTAAGAATACAAGGAGTTTCATGCTAAGAATAAAGACTTTCAGTGACTTTCTAGAACAAATTGGTTTTATCTTCAGGTTGTGTGAAATATTTGATAGTAGCAAGAATATCGAACGCCACTCGAAGTAGAGAGAGATTTATTATGGTACACCTGGCACTTAGGAGGGGTTTATTGGTCTGGTTTTATGTGCAAATATTTTCAGTTACCTCACTATCTGCTGCTTATAATTGGAATATATAGATATGTATATACGTATGTGTATACACGTATATATTTGAAACTGGCTGCCGGGATAAGATGCTGCTTCAGTCAAAACGAAGAGAGAATTTGCAAGCAAGAAAATAATAGAATATGGCTCTTGTCCTTATTTTTAAATATATATTTTTGTGTTGGTTTTTATTTTGAAAACTTTGTGTCATTCAGCTTTGCGAGTGAATGTGTCGCAGAGGCTTATTAGAACTTGGTGTCTGTCCTCTGATGCTTTGGTGAGGTACAGCCGAAGATGTGGGGGTGGCGTGGGGAGAATGAGCCTGGAAAGGGGACCTGGGACACTGGGAGATCTGCAGTTGCAGCTTGTTTGTACTATAGCTAGCGAAGCAGGTGATGCAACTAAAGAGTTCCAGACTAATCCTGGAGATGACGCTTCTCTCTCTCTCTGCCACTGGCCCAGCTGGGCTGGTGGAGCTGCTTTTGGGCTGGAGCACGAGGACTTTGGGCAGTGGGACCGAAGGCCACGCTCGCTGACTTGCGAGGAGGCTGCTCCATTCATCCACCATCATCACCGCGATGACATACAGACTATTATGAGCCCTGGCTGCTGAGGTGATAAAAGAGGAAAAGCCATCCATTCGGGTATGGTTTGAGGTCTTCCACAGAGAACAAACCTGCAGCCTCGCCCCGCTATTGTCGAGCTTCCAGCAAAGCCATTTGAGTGCTCAGCCTCAGCAGAGACAGAGCCAAGGTGTGTTTTGTCCCGCCAGGTATGTTGAAAAGATACGACATTCGAGGAGGGCTGGGGATTGACCTGATGAAAAAAAGGCTTTGCTCGCTACCTACCGCAGCAGGGACGGGTCAGGAGCGGGACTGGAGAGACGAGATTTGGACGGGTTTCAGGAGGGGCGTCCCAAAAGGCAGCTGGATTGAATTTGGCCTCCTTAGGAAAAGGCAGGCACGTCAGTCATCCCCAGCTTTGTAAAGAAATGAAAGGTATTGTGCTGCGCCAGCCAAAGGCACGGGGACACCAAGCCCGTGCAGGCATTTGCAATTCAAGCAGCCGTCGCTGTGGGATGGGCAGTTCCTGCCCCATCTGCTTCGGCCGGTGGGTTTTATTCCCCAAAAGATGCGGACGGCACGGTTTGTGTTGGCCATTGCTGCTCCACGGGTAGAGGACTGTAGGTTTTGCAGGAGGGCTTTTCTAATATTATCTTTTAACGTTTACCCAAAGAAAATCCGGTCTTGTGGCTTGATACGTTAAAAAAGAATCTTCTCTAAGAGGGCTGGTACAAAAACAGTAATTGCAGCCAATAATCAAGGGGCAGCGGGTAGCTGTTTGAAAGTCAGTCTCTTTCTTGATATGCTTCTTTTGGATTAAAAGCAGCTCAGTACAAAAGCAGAGAATTTCTCCTTTTATTCTGAAGAACATGTGAAAAACTATAGGCTTGTAGCCAAAGAACTGGTTTGGTTTTGGGTAACCAGTTTAGATAAATCAATGTATGTGTATATGAATTGATTAAGCCTACGTAAAATTATTCAGAGGCTCTGAAATGAATGATGATGCTTTGAATAGATTTGGTGAGCTCTGTTATTTTTATTTAATGCTAATATTGTTGTAGGTGTGCACAGAAAAGATTGCGGGTTCAGTGCTGATATGAATCTGAGTATAAGCAGCCTGCTGATGGTTGTGCTGTCACTGCCTCAGCTTTCCACTTTCTGATTTTTATGCTGAGAAATTATATGGAAAATTGCGTTCTACCACGTTTGCGAGTTCTTCATACCGTGGCAGGCGACACGGGTTTTTTCCCCAATCCCTCTGATTTGTTCCTCTTTCCCAAAGATGTACTCTGTGGTGGAAGAGCCCAGCTCTGCCAGGACAGCTCTGCCGTCCCCTCCTCCTGTAAACGTGCTGCCCCTGGGGCTGGCCAAAGCCAGCGCTCCGCAGGCTTCACTTCATGCCATAGCTAATGAGTGAAGTGGCGGTCTTTCGTTTTTATTAATAATTTTCAATGTTTGGATGCCCACGCGTTTGGTCTGCGTGGAGTTCGGCAGAGATCGCTCCCAGAGGATTGTGCAAACATTTCCTTTGGTCAAGCCGTAGGTGACGTCCTCCTGCCTGAGTTTCTCTTTGAGATTTCGGCTTGAAATTTCATCTGCGGGCCGAAACCAGCGGCTGGCGTGTTCTACAGGCGTTGAGGCACAAGTGCAGAATTTCTGGCGGGCAGATGCACAGCCTTGTGTCACCCCTGAGTCTTCAGCTGGGCTGATGTTCGTGCGGGGGGAATATTGCTGGGAGATGTAGCCTGTGGCAGGTAGAGCGAAGCTGCACAGGAAGGCATTTTAACCCTTTTTTGCTGGTGTCCGTAGCTTGTGACAACCTGGGCTAGCAAAGGCGTTTCTGTTGGCTCCACACCACCTCCCGAGAAGCTCTACCGACATTCCAGGTGGGAACAGGCAGAGCTGGCACCTCCACAGGGCACCCAGCAGCTTCCCACACACACATCCCAGCCTTTGACTCTCACCAGGTTGTTCCCTTCTCCAGTTCTGAGCTAGCAAATGCAGAAGGGCTTTTGCAGAAGACTTCAGAAAGCTTTTCACCAGAGCTAAGCTGGGAGCAAAGTCTGATGCTAACTTGGAAAACATGGTCTTTTTTCTTTTTTTTCTCCAAACCCACTTCCTCCTTTCACTAGGAACTGGACTGCAACCAGCCAACCACACTCAAGCAATAACCGTTTCGAAATACAAGTGAAAGTATCAGCAATGCTGGAGAACAAAAATACCAGAGCCATGGGAAATGCTAGGAAGGTAGCCAATGGAAAGTACAGTCCCTCCTGTAGGGAGCGTGATCTACTTGTTGAATTGCTGAATTAATGAAATCTTACCAATGAGGTTCATTTCGCAGAGTGCTGAAAGGAGCCCAGATTTCTTGCGTTGTCTTAGTGGTTGCACTCTGATCCCAGATGGGCGGATAATAATGTTATAAATGATTTACTGCCGTACAGTATATGTTATGGGAGGTTTATAGAGATCAAATCGCACAGTGAGCTGGAAAATCCTCTCTATTGTTGAGGCTGTTCCCTGGCTGCTGTTGGCAGTAGGACGTTAATGGCATGTGAGGGAGTTTGCCTTGTTCAAACAATAGCGTAGGCATTATAATTTAATTACTCCCATCATTAGGCCAGTTTTGTTAGAGAGAAAAAAACACCCACAAATGAAAAAAACCCCAAACCACTGAGTTTTTTCATAGCTGCGTTTCATGAAGGACTCCCGGTCCTTTCTGTAAGAAGTCTTCTTTGCAACACTGTATTTCACTGATGGTGTAACAGCAGATTTTCACTTTCCACTCCTAACGTCCTACAAAGGACCAAATTTCCTCCCCAGTTGTCTTAATTCCTGAAATTATATGCCAAGGATTTCCTGCGTCAAATTTAGTAGCCTCCGATCTGCAACCTTGGGATAACGGGTAAAATTTATTCCTTGGGAAGGACAGACTCCAGACTGGGAAGAGACAACTCATACGAACGTTAAGTATGGCAAATGTAGTGTAACAAACAGCGAGCATACAGCAAGAATAACGAGCAGGAGCGAAGCGTCTCTTGACCCGTGGCCCCGCAGGCAGTAACATGAAGTCCATCTCTGCCTCAGAGCCAGGATCCAGCGGTGCAGCTTGTGATGATGGTCCCACAGATAGTAGCACACTTTCCCTTTGATGTGTTTAAAGACTCCTTTCATCTGTTTATTTTTGCTGTCAAATTACTTCACTCAGTCCCTTGTGCACGCCAGGTACTGCAGGATATTATTACAGTCAGTAAACAAGGAAGTGGAACCCGACACCTGAATGACAGTAAATTAAGTTATTTGCCGGTCGCGAGGGGCCAGGTTACACATGTGCGGGACTTTACTCGGCGGCAGGTCCGACGCACAGCCCTTCGGGGAGAGATCCAAGCTGTTTGCTGGCTGCCCTGCTCCACGGAGAGCCTGTACTTCCTTGAAGGCACTTAGCTCTTCACCTGCCATGGATTACACGGCATTTCTCCCGGTGAACGGCTTCACGCTTCGGATAAATCTGATGTTTTCAGGTGTCTTAGCGCAGTCTGACATTAAGCAGGTAGACAGTTCTGCTCCGTTCCAGATTGGATGTGGCTTGTCTGATCCCATTCACCAGCATTTTATTTAAGCGTATGATCTGCTAGCACCATGGGGACACGACTGACTTGTGTGGAAAATTTTTGTCAGTAAAGTATTTGTATTATTCGTTGCTTTCCACTATAATTAAGCAGCTGACAATCCTCTCGGAAGAGAACTGAGAGGAGGAGGTAGTTGTTTGGAAACCGTTTTGAGGATCCTGGTTGTCATGTGCAGTGCAGGGTCAGAGTTATCGTTATTGCTTTCTACTGCTGCTGCCGTAGTTTTGCGATCAATACTTCTGTTCCAGTAATAACACCTCCAAAATAGCTAATGGCGCAACCGAGGCAGGCCACCTCTAGCCAAAAAAACAACGAATGTGGTTAGTGGTCTTGATTTTAACACCAGCATGGACCCGTCGTGCCCGTTACGTGAGGGCAGCGTCCTCCGCTGTTCCTGAAGAGGGGAGGGGGTTCTGTCATGGGGCGAGCACGGCCCTTTGGGGTGCCCAGCGCAACTCCTCGGAGCGTGGCACCGGTTTTCCTTCGCGCAAAGCGGCGAGCGAGTGATGTGCATGGAGCCATGTGCTGATGGAGCCTCTCCCCCCATCCCCCTGCGGCCGATCCCGCTGGGGAAGGCTCCCCGGGGTCCCCGAGCCGAACCGAGCAGTACCCGGCGTGCCGGGATCCAGCGCTGGGGCTCTGCTGCCAGCTCTAATCACCGCTCTCCGGCGTTCTGCAGCGTGAGCCTCTTATTTGCTTTGTTTATTCAGTCTCTCGTCACCCTGTAGGCATTTATTCCTTGCCCCAGAGTCACGATTGCTGCTTTAATTATTAGCATTTCCTTTGCCAGCAGTTCCATAGCTTTCGTTCCCTGAGTCAGCAGGGCCTGCTGCAATTGAAAGCCTTGAGTGCTTTACCCTACCGAGACACAACCGTAACTCGACGAGCCATTTGCAATGGCAAACTCATTTTTAAACTCCCAAACCTGAACAGCCTCCCTTCGGTAAGTGCTGCTGCCAGGAGGCTTTGCAAATAATGACTTTTCACGTCAAAGACCTGGATAATTTGATAGGACAATGAGGAGTAGTTCGAGGTCTAAAGTTTGAAATACCTCAAAATTACTATAATTGGATGTGTTGCAGCGGGGAGGGGGGGAACCTCCACATTTCAAATACCTCTCTAAAAACCAAATTCATCAGTCAGATTCTGAGAACTAAGCAAGCAAATCCCATGTTTATTTAGGACCCAGGCAAAAAACCCACAAACGAGCGTGTTCTCTCCACTGGTTCTGCAACAGGGATTAACGTGCAAAGACTGGCCTGGGTTTTGAAGTCCTCGCTCAATTTGTGCTTGGACAAAACTCTAACTGAGCTGCCTCTAGATGTCTGGTTGAGCAGGTGGCAGACGAAGCCTGATCCAAAAGCCGAGAGGAGCAGAGTTTTGTGAATATATAATTAAAAGAGTAGTCTCCCGGCGGAGGGAAGACTGCCGCAGTTGCATTCAGCAGCTGCTTGGTGCTTTCTCTTTAAAATGGCTCATGAGATTTTGGTTTTGGAATTAAACGTCTTTCTCAATATGTCCCAGTCTTTAGACTTTTGGGCCGATTTCTGCAGTCACTGTTCTGGCTTCAATGATCTTTGGTTGGTAGGACAAGAATGTCAGTTGCTCCCTAAACATCCCAAGCGATTGGAGAAAAACAAATCCGAACAGATACACAAAACCTGAGAGTTTGAAAACATACAAGGGAAAACCTTCAGTGTCCATTCAGAGACTTTTTTTCAGAGCCAGTGTTTTTGATTAAAGGAAGTTTTGAGTGTTTCCCACAATCCTTCTGATTACAGCATGATGAATTTTACCTAATGAAGTTCCCAATTGCTCATGATTTTTCAGTCAGGTGGATCCATTTCGGAACTCATCCATCTGCATTAGGTGCTTTTCCAGTTTCCATAGTAACTAGGCAATTCATCATCTTCAACGTATCTAGCCTTCAGTATCTTACAGAGAGAAGTCCTGTGTCCATTTTATAAATGTGCAGCCAGAGGTATAAGGAACCAAGTGATTAGCCCAGGGTTACGGAGTTCATCTGCAGCTGAATAGGGTAAGAACATTGCTTTCCTGAGTTCCAGGAAAATGCCTTAACTGCCAGGCTGTCCTTTCCCAGGGAGGTATTTGCTGTATCAGATCAGCACCAGCTGAAGGTTGTTTCCCAAGTGTTCTTTTTCTCAGACTCGGAAAAGAGACTTTCAGAAATGAGGAGGTTGGAGTTTGAGTGGTACGGAACAGAGTGAGTAATGAAACAAGAAATCAAAACTTGCAAGTAATGTATTCAGCATAAATGCCAGCCGCGTTCTTGGGATAAATAACTTGCAATGAATAATTCAACCGGCATCATCACTACAGGGCGAAGGAACAGGATTGTTTTTTAATCATTTGGCTTTTTTCTTCCTGAAAAGTTCAACCCAGATTCAGACCCTGGTGCGTTCCAACTCTGGAGCTGGGTTTTGCTTGTGGCTTGGCCAGAGATGGCCTAGGGTCAGATTTGGGCCTGTGCTGAGCACCCTCGCTTCTCTTTGAAATCTAAAGAAACTCCAGGAATTTGGTATCTTACAGGACACAATTCAAAGCCGCCCTTCAAAAAAAATGCATCTGTAGCCTCAAAACCTTGTGAAAATAGCAAAACATTGAAAGCTGTTGAGGAATCCTGGATTACCAAAGCTCACAGAGCAGGGAAAAGGCTGGTGGCCTTTGGAACAACTTCTCACATTAATTTTCTTCCAATGCTGACAGCTTTGATTTATTGCCTTAAGGCTGGTCAGAAAACACCCAGACATGAGCGAAGCCAGGAGTTATGGAAAGAAAAGGAAAATATGGTAAACGTAGTGATGGATGGCACTGGTAGATAGACAAACACTGCTCTGCACCCAAATATTGTCTTAGAGTGAAGATGGGAACAGAGGTTTTGCTTGCACTTTCAGCGTTTCTTCTTTCGCTTCTAATATGTTGAATATTCTGCTAGAAATCCTCTGGGAACCACGGGTTTATTTTCTTTTTCTGTCAGCTGAATGCCAGCTGGAGCACCAGCCAAAGGGGAACTTTGAAAATGAAAGAGAGAAACACAGCAGCGGAGAAAGTTCTTTAAATTGTCTTGTTGTGAGAGTCCAGTGTAATGACTCTTCACCTTTCCTTTTCTCTGACACTGAACAACACTCAAATGGGCTCCGCATCCCGAGAGGCGGCAGCTTCTGCACCCAACCGCCCATCCCATCTTCTGCATCTTATGGGTCTGGTTTTTCTTCCATTTGAGTTGCTCTTATCCAGTTCTGAAATGGGACTTCTTTTTCCCCAAGACTGGGTTCAATCAAGACCGGCCATTAAAACGCAGGCTAAGCTGGCACCGTCCCCGGGCACACAGCACGCTGCTCGAGTGTGTACAGCCCTGGCAGCGCTAGCTGGAATTGCTCTCAGACGGAGGAGAAGAGGAAACTTGTCTGGGGATTTGCTGCTTTATCTTCTGTCGAATAAGGTCTGGTGGCGGTTTGCAGTCGAACTGACGACTGGCTGTGCTGGGGAGAAAGCAATGTTGCTTGCGAGTCCTTCCTCTTTAGAAATCAAAACAAGGCATTATTTCCCAACAGAAATCTGTTAAGATCATTTAAAGAGGGTTTTCTTGGTCACCAAAATTGTTTGCTGGGAATCCCTGGCTGCTCGGTGCTCTCACGCTCCTTTTTGCTGTATCAAATTCTTGTTTACAACAGAAGAACCGTCCCTGCAAACCAGAATGGACGAAATAACCGAGGAACACAACATCGTGAAAGTTGTCTTTAATTTCATCAATGGTTTTAAATATTTAGAAAGCACAATGTAAACATCTGAAGAGCAAGCAGACAGATTTCTCTTGATGTTCAGAATTGTTGGGATTTATAAACAGAGAGGCAGTTCTCAGGGTGTGGAACCGATGTTTCAGACTTTCCACCAAAGTTATATATGCTCGTGTCATTACGGCTCTTCCTTCAGCCCAAATTGTTGGCACAGCGTCCCGAAATGTTTCTCATTAGTAAACTTTTCATAACCTCCAAAACGGCAACAACTGTAGAATAAAATGTACCGGGATGCCAGCTGGAGCTGGCACTTGGCGCGGGGCTCTCCGAGCTGTTTGCTTAGCTGGATTTGAAGGATGTTCCGGACCAGCTAACGGGGCATGTGACTGCGTTTTGACCTAAACGGCTGGCCCGGTTCCAGCGGTCCTGCATACTTCATGGGAATGCTTTCCACTTGTCGCTTTCATACCTCAGGCACAGCTTTTAACAATTTGCTCGTAAACCCAAGTCCGACAGCCATTGGAATATAGTTAGAGGTAATAGTACTTGGCTATATAAAGCAACAATGAGATTCCAGAACAGCTCAGTGTGTATTTAATGCTGAATTAACAGTTTTCCAAGAGTAAGAGAGCCCTGCTTTCCCTTTTTTTTCCATCATAGAGTCTCAAAGCTCCTGACAATTTTGATTTTTTAAATTTTTTTATTTTTTTTTTACAAAGGCTCTTACCTGAGCAGACGGGGAGCCACACGTTTGACAGGGAATAGCAGGCAGGAGCTGCACGCAGATGTCAAGGGCCAGCTGCAGACCACGTCTCTGTGCCACCCGCTCCTCCTGAAGGGCTCTGAGCGGGGACTGCTCTTGCAGGGTTACAAAATTGCTGCTTTGCTTTTGTTTTTGTGTCAAATGTTGGTCTCAGTCCTGGTCTTGTGCTGAAAGGCATCAGGTGGAGTATGGCGTTGTCCATCGGAGATGCGGGAGACGGTGTGAGGTTGCTGGAGGTGTTTCATGGGTGCCCACTGCAGCGCAGAGCTGGAGAGACGCGGCCGCGGTCAGGCAGGAGCCAGGAGAGCGAGAAATGGACCGCGCGGCTCTGTCAGCTCCTCTGCCTGGGCCTCAATCCTAAAACTTGCCTTCTTCCCATTAGTATTCCAGGGCAACCTGCAGGAGATGGAGTTATTTCGGAGAGTGGAGCCAGGAGGCCTCAGTTCTGCCATTTCCCCAGGAAAGGTTAATTTGTGGGTGAGTGATTAGGGCTCAGCTTAGTGAAATTGTTTTACCTGATTCAGAGTGTTCAGACGATAAGAAATATTAGTCTTTTCCTGGACTTCTCTTCATTTTCAAATAAGACTATTATTTTAAATACCTGAATTTTCAACCAAGACTTTTATTTATGCATAATTTATAATTGTTTCCTAGGAATAGGTCTTATTTTCTTTCTTCCAACATGGAAAATAACATGTGAACTCCGAGTACTTCTCAGATGCTGAATTCCAAATCATCTGAATTAAATTTGAATCCCAGTGGGTTCTGCACCTTCCCGGTTGTTCATCACTCGCAGAGTTTATTACATTTTAGATGATACTATTAAATCCAGCCACCCCTAGAGATACTGGTTAGACTTTGTGAGTCTAAAGAGTAGAAGACCATGAGTGAGTCCCCAGAGCTGTTCCAATTTAGCAGTGCAGTAATTTAAGTTTCCTTTAAAAGGACAATGCTTTGTAACTTTTTGTATTTTATAATTTGTTTACGATTTCGGTTTCCCTCCCTGCAATACCTTTTAGGAATTATAAAATAAATGTATTTCCCCCCAATTTAGATACCTTTTTTTTCTTTTCTATTTAGCAAACATTGATTTTACTCCCTTCCCCAGTGCTTTTGTTCACTGCCAAAATTAACGCGTCTTTTTGGCTTTGCTTTCCAGAGGGTCTGTCTGGGGGCATCAACAGGAGTGTGGGTCCTGGTGGAGGAGCGGATCCTGCTCCCTCCTCCCCGGCATCGGTCGGTGCAGCCGCCCACGACACCACTGAGGAGGTTTGGTGCTGAAAAGGGTCTTGGAGCCCAGGCCTGTCTCGTCCTTTATAGGGACTTTTATAAGACTGTTCACTTGTAACAGTAGACGCTAAAACACAGAGTTTTAAAACGTTTTTGTTTCATGCCGCGTGGTGGAGGGCCCAACCTTCCTGGCTCTGAGTTGCTTACTGAAACCTTTTATGGCCCAGAGCCGCAGACGTTGGCGAGACGCATCGTCCCGAGCGACTCGACAGCATCCACATCCAAGTGCCTGCTCGCCCGCCGCTTTCGGTAGCGGGACAGGCAGCTTGTTTGGCCCTGCTTGTCTTAGCGTGACCCCCTGAGGGTGGCAAAGCCCTGAACTTGAACCTCGGGGCCACTTCATGTTCCTCAGGAGCTGCAGCTGAGCCACACGGCCAAGGAGTCCTCAATGGATGAGAGACCTCATGAGTTCAGCAGTCCAGCCTGGGCCAAAGGAAGGAAGAGCGCCCCTAATCGTTTCCAATGGGCAAAGGTGTGGACTCCTAAAATCTTCCCTTGCTGCAGCTTAAGCCCACCTCTAGCATGTGGAGATCAGAGAGAAACCTCCTCTGGCCAAGCTGCTGCACCAGGGCTGAGCTCCTGGAGCTACCCATGGCTGGGACGGGCCTTGGCAGCGGTTCTAACCCCGAGGCCAGCAGCACACGCAGGGTTAACTGCTGGGCTCGAGCATGGGAAGCCCGTGTTGTAAGTCACAGATCTGCAAGAAAAATTGAAAAGGAGGATTTGAGCCATGTGGTGCCCATAAAAATGAACACAAAATGTTTCAAAAGTATATGAAATCTGCAGATAGGTGTTTTTTTTGATGTTTCAAGTGTTGAATATTAAAAAAAAACCCTCAACAGGAGTTTAAATAAACACAGGCAAGTGAGTCAGCAAGAAGATATAAAATCATCAGGAAAGGCCGAGTTTGTTTTAATATGGGGATTACTGTAAACACTAGGAGTGCATGGTAACAATTTGTAGCCCATGTGTTTTGAAATATCATAACTGGTGTCAATAAACACATTAAAATTCAACTTCAAAGAGCTTTGTGGATGTTTGGAGTGTCACGAAGACATTGCAAAATGGGGATTTTAGGTGGAAACAAGTATGGGAGCAATCAAACACAGCTCCTATGTGAAGAAAGGGATCTTGTCAAGTTGTTAGAGCTAAGCATCTGTGATGGTGATTATTGCTTCTTACTGGCTAAGAACTGCTCTCAGCCCCTGATTTCTTTCACACTGTCTCCTTTGCCTTCCACCCTGTTTGTCTCACCCACCTGTTCGGTCTCGCTCCTCAGATTCAGTTCTTTTGAGCAGGGCCTGCCCTTTGCTGTTCGCTTCTGCAGCCCCTGGGAAAGCCCCACGGGTTTCCAGGCACTATCTCGATATAAATAATAAAATTCGGTGGCTCGTATCTCTACCTGAATGACTTGTGGCACAGCGTAAGTGTTGTCCTCGTGTGCTGACAGGCTGACTTGGTGAAGGCGCCTATTGCCACCGCAGCACTGGATGCTCTTGGTCCTTGCGCGCGCGGCGAGCTGTCTCTCCAGGGCATGGGGAAGGCTGAGCAGCCTCCAGCCTGTCTTCCCCACATTCGGTCCCAGTGGTGGCATTCAGAGCAGAAAATTTTTGTCCCTCCTCATTCAAACTTCCACGAGGTTGAAAATACCCTCTTTTCCACACCTCTTCTCCTGTAGTATTTATTTCTGATGCATTTGGATTCACTCCATAAATGCACTCCTGTTTGTTACACAAATCATATCCGTGCTCCAGGGAGAAGGTTCTACAACTGCGATCTTTCAGCTGTAAAAGCACAGACTTCTAACGCTTTAGTTTTAGTGCTTTCATAAATCCTTTGGTTTGTTTCTGGGATATCCCAGGAAGTGCTAAATTACAACTGTACGTAAAAAGGCAGTACGCTTCTGTTTACACCAGATTCTGCCTTGACGCTCATGTCCACCACGTGTCAGCCTCTTGTTTTTTCCCGCCCTCGGTCTCTGGTCCTACTTGTCTCTCTTCTTGGTAACACTTTCTAAATGGGGAAAGACATTTAGAAATGTGCTACGGCAGGTGTTACACATCAGTGGGGCCCCTGCGTTTACATGGGTGTAAAGACTAGGAGTTTGCTCTGGTTTTACCCCAGGTAGTCAGACCTTCCAAAGCTCATCGCCCTTTTCTAGGTGTTTTCCAGCCTGTACTGGTTCACTGGGAATCTGCCCTGAGTTCCGTGTTTGTCTCCAGAAGTACGCAGGCAGAGGACGGCCATGGAGAGCAGATAAGCCCTCCAGGGGGGTCACTCTGTGCGGGCGACACAGTCAATAAAGCAAAAGGACACACGTAAGGAGGTGAGTGAAAATGTGTGCTCAGCACTGACATAAAGCGAGGGAGACCGGCCTAGAAACAACACGTTTAACTATCTATGGCTTTTTACAACCCAGCATCTGTGGGACAGAGCTCATTTATGTTTGGTATGTTGTGGGAATTGCGTTATTACTGCGTTCCCAACGTGCCTCTAGGCTTCGAGTTCATACTCCGCCCCACTGAGAGGTGACGAACAGCGGATACCATCTAGTCAAGACGCCGGTGGCTCCTGTGGAATGGATTTGCTCGTCTCAGTCCAGTTCCTCACATGTCTCCCCACAGCTGGCAGCCCCTGGCAGACGTCAGAGGCCAAAGACGGATCGACTCTCGGAAAATGAGCTGGTTTCCCATCCCTGAGCGAAATCTCATCATATCCACGTAAGCTGTATCGCCAGGTGAGCAGGAGAAATTTTTGATGCCTCGTATTGTCTCTTCTACGAGCTCAGTTTACAGCACTTCAGTTAAACACAAACAGCGATTTCCCTTCTTGCAAACCCTGTAGTAATAAAGTTAATTCACACGTGCCCTTTTTGAGGTGATTTATGACAGAACCAATATGAGGGAACAGAACAGCGTTCCCGCATCTAGGTTCAACTGCCATTTAATAATCACAGTCAATATTCCCTTGTTTTAATACTCGCCACCGCGTTCAAACCAGAGTGCTTCGCTGTACGCTGCATGCAGACCACGCAGGATTAAATGGGGCTTCTAGTGTGATGCATATAACAACCTCTTAAATGATTAGGACACCTGTTGACATTAATATAGAAGCGCGCCTGAAAACAAGTGTGCCACACACCGAAATATATGTACACAAATATTAAGAGGATTAGAGAAATTGCTAAAATGGATAGAGTGGCATTTAACACAAACATGTCTGGAATCTAAGCAGAATGGAAATAACACACGCAGAGCTGATCCCTTGTTAGATGGGTTTTTGGGGTTTTTTTAGTAGTTCATCTGGGGTGTAAACGTCTCTGTGCAAGGAGGTCGTTTGCTTACGCTTAAAATTTCTTTTTAATATGTATCTTTGTTTGTAATTTGCCTCTCATTCATAAGCACCTTCATTTAGTAGCTGGCACCTTTGCCATGCGAGCTGCAGGAAAAAGTAATTAAATTTAATAGAAGCCACCCTTGCTTTGAAGCTGCCCTGGATTTAGAGCCGCAAGGAGAAGCAATTAAACTCTGGCAGCCGAGGATTCAAACCGAAGTTATATAGTGATTTATTATTTTTTTAAAAAGGAAATTTTCCCTGTAAACGGAGTTGGATTGTCAGGTCTGATTGGATTCAAAGCTGTGGAAATTTTCTTCTTTGGGAAATCTTCTCTTGAAGGAAAATTATAAAAAAACCCCAACCATTAGATGTGCAATGAGGATCGCTTGTGAAGATCTAGGATATTTTTAATCCTTCTAAACAAACTTCCAGAAAAGAGTTTGTTCTTCTCAGCAAAGTGCCGAATGGAAAAGGGAAGCGTGGAAGGAAGACATCTGCATGTCTGTTTATTTGCAGGCAGGTCAGCTTGTCAGCAGCCTCCGACATAGATTCATTAAGGGAAGGAATTTCTCTGCACTAGAAGGTATTATAAGCATTGTTTAAAGCTGTCAGGGTTTTTTAAACCAGCAAGAGGCAGAAATTATTATTTCACTTTTGTGATTTTACCAAAAAATAACCTGTAAATGAAGTAACAAGGACAAGGAAAAATATCCCAGAATGCCGTCATCAGTGCCAAACGTAGTTCAAGCTATTTAAAAATATTTTTAAGAGTTTCCTATAAAGGATCACAAAGGATTCAGTTCAAAAAGGTCTGCTTCCAGTGCAGACGTTATTCAGAAAAGCAAACTGGTAATTCAGTTAATACAAGGAGGCAAAGTTGTCCTAATCTTCACCAACTCTCAGAAATATTTGTAGAGTCTTAGCTAAGCCAGCGGCTCGTGTGAAAATTTTAATTATTGTCATGCATGTATTTTGCAACACAGGACTTTCTATTCTGAGAAATAAATGTTCTTAGGCTCGTTACAGGGATACAGTCATGGTCCATGATCTGTGGATCCGTCCCGGTGAATTGATGGTCCTGTGGCTGGAGTCCAGGTGAAGCTACGCTGGCCATACCCAGGTAACTTGCTGGGATCAGGTAACTTGCTGGGAAAACGTATTATTGTGTCACTGACCGTTATGAGGTAGCCGGGGTCAGACGTGTTGGGAGCGGCAAGCTGTACATCCCCGAGAGGGCTTCCTTTGCAATGGTCACCAGCCTGTAAAAGGGGAACGGGCAAACAGTGCCGGGGACCACCAACCCTGCGAAAAATGTCTGACCCCAATGTTTTGGCTGTCCCAGCTGTACTCTTTGACAGTGGGTCTGGGCTGTTCAGTTGTGCTACGGAGCTTTAGACCCCACCCAAGAAATGAAAGCAAAGCCAGAAGAAATCATGAAAGAATACAGATTGCCTGACAACAATATCATCCAGGCAGGCAACCAGCTATTTCCTGCACCACAGACCTTTTTTGTGCCTGCAAACATTGGAGTTGAAGCTCCTGGTGCGCACAAAATGATCTTCAACACCATCATGAGGCATGGCATTGATGTGCTCAGGAGCCTCTGTGGCCTTCGGGGGGGGTCCAGACTCTTCCCTGGCCTGGAGTGGACCCTGAAGGAGATGAAGCTGCAAGTGCCTGCTGGCATGTTTGTGAGCATCATTGAACCCCCCCACGAGAAAATACTGTGTGTGGACTGGGGCCTCCATCCTCCCCTGCCTGACATCTCTCAAACAGATGTGGGTCACTGTGAGCGATAACAAGGATTTGGGGGCATGTCAGTCACCAGAAATGCTTTTAAGGAGAACGTCCGACCGACTGCATGGCTTTCTGCAACCACTCATGAGCAAGAAACCCTGCTGAGAGCTGACGGATCTAAAAGGTACCGCAGATGTTTGTGTGTTTATTGGCGGCCAAAACCTGTGTGAAAATAAAGCACTAGAAACACTGGTAACGAGGATCTTTTGTTTATCATCTCCCTTCCCCTCCGCAGAGTTTACAGGTGTGCACGTGTCTCGGGGAAGCAGTAACTCCGGAACGGAGTCGCAGCCTGCCTTGGAGCCGTATGGGGAGCGGCATACCTCCTCTGCTGAGATTCTTCCCTCTCAGGTCTCTGAGATATCTGGGGTTTGTATTCTAAAATGAGCTCTCACGTTATTTTTGACCTTATTAAAAACATTTCCTTTAGAAACCCAGCAAAACCCCAAACAGAATCCAAATATAAATCAATGCAAATGCAATTACTGTAACCGACCCTCCTCTGTGCCTGAGGGTCTGAAAAAAAAATCCATTGATTCTCTGCTGTAATTTATCTGGGAAGTAAGAACACCCAGTTTCACTTCCAAATACAGGCCCTGAATCACAACGCTCGGCACCGCCGGCTCCCCAAGGAAGCGGCGCTGCCGGTGCAGCTGCGGAGGACGGGGAGCTCGGCGGAGCGGGCCCTGGCTCAGCTGGGGGCCCTGGGACATCCCATCGATGCTCTGTGCCAGCAGCCACTGCCAGGGACGGCACCATCCTGCACAGGACGGCTGATGCTGTGGCGGCAGGGACCCGCACGGTGGTTTTTCACATCGGCTCTGGACAGCGTAAGGCAACAGGCATCCCCCCGTTCGGTTATTTCTGCCCTTGTGGGATATCCCAAATTCACACTTGTCATGTTTGGGGCGAGTCATAAGGACCGCTATGTCAGGGAAGAAGCTCAGTCCAGAATGGGCGTTTTGTCTTTTACTTACCCAATGGAAAATGGGGTTGTTACATCCTGGGACGACATGGAGAGGATTTGGAGATAACTATCTGAACAAGATCTCAGAACGAAACCACGTGAGAGGCCAGCGCTGCTGACCGAGACCTTTCTCAATCCTTTGTCCCATCAAGAAAAATGGCAGAGATGAAGTTAGAAAGCTTCCAGGTGCCTGTCCCTTTGGTGACTCTGTGACAGCCCTGTTCGCTGGTGGCTGCACAGCGGGACTAGTGGTGGACAGTCGCAGCGGTGTCACTGTCACGATCCCTGTCTACTAAGGCCATTATGTGCTATGCGGCATTTCCAGGCTGGATTTTGCAGGCAGAGATGTAACCAAATGCCTGGCCAGGCTCCTCTCGGAGACCGGGCACTCCTTTGTAAGCACAGCAGAGAGAGAAATTGTCAGGGATATGAAGGAGAAGCTGTGCTATGTTACTTTAGATCCTAGACAAAATATGTAAGAAAAGCCTGAAAAACTTATATGCGAGTACATTCTCCCTGACAGAAGGGCTGTCAAGGCAGGAGAGCGGCTATTCTGAGCTCCTGAAGTGCTTTTTGTGCCCGCAGAGCCAGAAGTCCCAGGGCCAGGGGTTGGGAGGGTGCTCCTCCAGAGCATCCCCAAGTGTTGTGACTATATCCAGTCCAACATCCTAAGGAATGTGCTGCCATCGGGCAGATCAACTCTTTTCCAAGGTTTCAAGGAGAGGTTTCTGAAGGAGCTCCAGGCAGGAGTTCCCAACGCAACTCATGTCAAGACCATCTCGCCACAAGATCAGATGTAATCCGTGTGGATTGCTGCTTCCACCCTTGTGCCAGTTTAAGAGTGTTTAGGAATATGTGGCTTACCAGGGAAGACTATAATGAGGTCGGACCAACAGTATTCCAGAGAAAATGCTTTTGAAACTTTCAGTAGGACCATCCAGGAATTTTTTTTTGAGTGCCAATCTGAACATCTGGAGAGCAGTTAATAAATCAGTACAAAAATAATTGATTTATAGTAAGTGATTTTATAGCTTACTAAAGAAAGGTCCCTTGTGCATTGGGTTGAAGAAAGAGTCCTTGTTCAGAGCGTTTTTGCTATCCAAGATGTTGGTTTTAATTCTAGAAATGTGTTGATCCCTGCTAGAACTGCAAACAGTTTGTCAGAATTTTAAACACTTGAGAACAAGCCACCTCCATCCTATGCCCGTGGGCGCTGGCTCCCTGCCATCCGCCGTAAACTTCCAAGGAGTGGAAAGAGACCTCTGATGGAGAAATAGAGGGCTCAGGGGGATTGCTGACCCTTCGCCATAGCGCTGGAGATCTCCTCGAGCGGCCCGGGAGGATCTCAGAGGGGACTGGGCTTCTAAGTTTGTTTTTGCCCACAAAATGAAAATAAGTTGGTCCACCGTTAAAATGGAGCTCTCAAACTGGGAATATCTCCGTGCTGTTAGCGGCCTTGCCGCGTGATTCGCTGTGTCACATCACATAAAACATTGCCTCCGTTTGTCCATCGGTGGGATTTCATTAATATTCTAGCATAAGGACTACATGAGACTGCAATTAGATAACTTAATAGAATGTTAATTAAAATTAGTAAATTAATCAGAGAGCACAGGGTGAAAGGTACCTAGTTTGGGTTTATTCTTAGATGACTCTTGAACAAATATTTTTGTTTTCATGTCAGGCATCTAAGAGAAAGTGGCAGTGTTGGTGCCTGGCTGTCAGGGATTCTCTTTTGGGAAAGCTGGATGTGTTATTAGGAGGAAGAGTTATTCCTCTCCTGCATCACCAAGAGCTAGGGAAAGCGACAAAACAATCCTGCAAATATTTGCCTGAACTACTAAGCAAATCTGCCTCGCCAAGCTTGGTTTTTATTAATAATTCCACCAAATAAGCTTACCTAGCTTAAATACCACGGATAACTGATTGGATTTCCAAAGTGAACTGTGAAAACTCATGACAAAGGTGTGAGTTTTCAGCAATGACATTTGCATTCAAATAAACAACTTGAAAACGATGCATTTACAGTAATCATCTTTATCCACACCTGCAAAGATATGCACTGCATCCAGTCAGGCAGTGGAAAGCTCGTCATCATTTGTGAAACTGATAAGCGCTGTGATATTCATATTGTTCAAAAATTATTTGGAAAAAAACCCAAAACCTTAAGATATACCTGAGAACTTCTTGCATTTGTTCAAGAATAACATGAAAATGGGAAAAGAGCTGAAATGTGTCTTGTTAATTATTCAGTACAGCATCTGGCTATTTTCATTCAGCTCCGGAGATGAATCTTCAAACTCATTGATGCCCTCTGCTGCCTTGGGACTGATTAGTCATCTGTCACCTCCTCTCGCTGCCCTTTGAAGGATCACGACACTCCTTTCCTTTTCTGCAAGACGTTTGCAAGTGCTCTGAAGAGAGGCACATCCAAGGCCATGTTCTGCTGCCCACCGAGCCCTGGAGCGCTTCCTCGGCAGGGCGATGGGAAAATAAAACGGGCTGAAAGACCCAGCAGCGGGAGGAGGGCAGGGGAGTGGGGAGGGTTTGTGGGTGACCCCAGCAGTAACTACAGCAAGGCCCCACCTAACCCCATTTTCCCCAGTGACCAGGGTGAAAGCACAAAGCAAAGAGTCTGGAGACAAGCACGTAGCTTTCCTGCTCCGCTTGGGCCCTGCGGCTTCAGAAAGTTGAGATATGAGACTCCATCAAGTTAATGCAAGCATGCAGAGCGCTTTTAGAGCTGTTATGAAATCAGAATCAGCAGTCTTGGATCCTTCTTCTATTGCAGTATGTTACCTTTTAGCAGCCCACTGCAAATGTGTAAACAAACGAGGTACAACTGTAGACAGTTTAAATATTTTACAGCTCACAGACTTCCATATGAGGAAGGATTTGCAGTAACTTAAGTGTTTAGACTCCCGCTCCAATAATCTAATGCAAATAAAAATGCAAAAAACAGTGTGCTGGGAAGGAGGGGGAAC
The DNA here is from genome assembly GCF_963924245.1 of Chroicocephalus ridibundus. Classification (NCBI taxonomy): domain Eukaryota; kingdom Metazoa; phylum Chordata; class Aves; order Charadriiformes; family Laridae; genus Chroicocephalus; species Chroicocephalus ridibundus. Next base: position 3,470,357 of record NC_086299.1, on the reverse strand, counting down.
CTGGGCGACCAGTGCACCGCTAGGCTGTGGTCAGGAAGGAGAAAGGAAAAGCAAAAAGCGGGATAACTGTGCAAACCCCGATGCAGCCACGAAACGTGTTTGGAGAGTGACACCTAGCAGAGCTCTGTGTGTGCTTTGGATGAGAGTTCCCCCTCGCAGAGTGAGATACTGCCTGATGTAGCCAGGATGGATTCATTGATACCAAACTGGTTTTACATCGAGGCACCTGGTTCAGCTCCTCCCAGCTGAAAATCATTCAACAAACCATTATTACAGGTATGTACCACCCACAGTACTGGTTTTGCCCGGCTGCTTCCATTTACCTCTTAGACGTGACTTTGCTCAAGGACGCACAACAAGATAGCAGAAGTTGGCACGTGTTCCCTGGCTCTAGACTCGATATCAGCCTCTTCGGTCTCTTGGTCACCTTGCGTTTCCATCCCTGCACAGGGCATTGGAAATTCATGAATTCATTTATATTTCACTTTTGGATTGAAGAGGTCCGAGGTCTTAATCATTTGGGACCTTATTGCCTTGGCCCTCGTGCCATAGGAAGGGAATTGCAGGGACCCTTCCTCGGATCTATTTCCACCTGTGCTCTACCTGTCCTCTGGATACACAAGGGATTTAAATTGTAAATACCTGGGATCTTTCCCGACTCAGGAAAGCAACACCGGTCTGGGGAATTTCGGACTGGTTGCAGGGATTAAGGAGGTCTGAGTTAATTCCTAGGTTTACCAGTGATTTGTTGTGGAATGAAAAGTTTAATCTTGGGCACATCAGGCATCGGTTCCCACTTATAAACACCCTTCTTTCGCTCCATCCTTTACTTGCCCCACGTGCTATTTGGGGTAAGTGCTCTCCCTTGCTTTAAGAGCACGTATCAGCGCAAAGACCTGCGACTCTGGGGCCACGAGATCAGAAACATAAAATAATTTGTGAAGTTTGCACTGGAATTACGCAAAAATCTCAACCTGCTCCTGGTAATTTTTTCCCTCCCCCCCCAAGCCTCATTTAAGGTTCAATCCAGCAGCAGCTCTTTATTTTCTTTTAAATGTCAAACAATTCATCATTTTGCACTTTCCCCATTCCCCGTGAATTTAAAGGTTTTATTAGTATGCAGTAATGTCAGCCTGGGACAATGCACACTGATTACCCAAAACAATGCGGTTCTTATCACCCTGCCCAGTTTTGGTTGCAAGCTCTCGAGAACCGAACAAGAGCTCCTGTTCGCTCCCTCTCCTCACCATTGTCGTATGCGCAACAAAAAGGCTGGGTTCAAACATACACTAGACAAATAATTATTATGTTTATTATTCAAATCTCCTGTCCCCTGCCCTCATTCGTGCTGGGCTGTGTGAGCACGCTGCTGGGAAAGTGCGCTCACCCCTGCCTTGCGGATCACAGAACCGTAGAATCGTCTGGGTTGGAAGAGACCTTGAAGATCATGGGGTCCAACCATCAACCCAACACTGCCCAAACCACCACTACCCCACGTCCCTCAGCACCGCGTCTGCCCGGCTTTTAAATCCCTCCAGGGATGGCGACTCCCCCACTGCCCTGGGCAGCCTCTTCCAATGCTTGACAAGTCTTTTGGTGAAGATATTTTCCTAATATCCATCCTAAACCTCCCCTGGCGCAACTTGAGGCTGTTTCCTCTTGTCCTATTGCTTGTATCGTAGGTCTCGGGCAGGACGGTGATGGCCAGCTTGTTCTGAAAGAGGCTGGGTAGAGAGTGCCAAGCGCATCTCTTCAGAAGGGGCTTGGACGAAGGGAGGAAAATGAGTCCCTTTGTTTCCCCGGACACGGCGACGCTTAGGGCACAGCACAGAGTTCAGAACCGCCGCACTCACGCTCTTACCACGCAAGAGCTGACAGCCAGGCTGAGCAAGCAAGGTCAGAGCCGAATTGTCTGGGTAAATTAGGCATTTCTTCACCACCCATGGTCAGAATGAAGCGATGCCAGCAGGCCAGCGGTGTGCAGCCTACCAGTGACGGAAACACCAGCTGCCTGTAGGAGCCTGGCGGTTGGCAAAGATGCTCGGCGAAGATGCCTGGCAGTGTGGCGGCACAGAGCAGTCGCTCTCCCAAAGGCCAGCAGAGCCCCGGCACAGCAGGAATGCCTAGGAAGGAGCGGTAAGGCCAAGGCTCTGCCCTAGGCAGACTTGGCAGGGTGAAAACAAGCTCTGAGGACATTTAGAAGTGGCCAGAATGGGTGACGGGGTTACCAAAGGCAGATAAACACCAGTCCTGGAGTCGCGTTTGGGCAGCTCTTTCGGTTCATCTGCCAAGTAACTGGCAAGCCCACCTCCATTTCTCCAACTTTGGAAACACCCGGGTGAGTACCCGAATGTGAGGGATTTGATGTGAAGGAGGTAAGAACATTCTAGAGCTTTTCCCAGCGGAGATGTCGCCGCGTGGAGTAAGATGTGGCTCTGGCTGAGAGGGTCAGCAGTCATTGTACACACCCCCACGCTGACACATGTGCGCACACACACACAGATTTTATTAAGCCATTCCGTGCAAGTATTTTATATACGTATTTTTTTTTTTATTTGGAAAACTTCAGAGTGCTTTTTTTCACACACAATAAAGTTAGCTTTGCTGAGATTCATTAGTCCCCTTTCCCCCCGTGTGTAAATGGATCTCTCTCAGTTATGCAATGCAAGGGTACACAACCATGAAAAGTGCAGAGGCAGCCAAAAAAAGCATTGTTCTGAACTCGGACGTGTAAAATATTCATATTCAATAATAAAAAATAAAAAAAAAAACAGCCCTTAATAAAAAATTCACGGCGTAAAATATGCATTGTCGTCCCATCCCCAGGGCTGCAGCAGTTTCCAGCCCAACATGTTACACGGGTTTTCGCTGCCTTGTTTTACTCGATTAATTCAAAACCAATTCACTCACAGACATCCCAGTATTAGGTGCCTAAATTGATTCTGATTTCTCTAAGGGCAGTGTATCTATGGCTACAGTAATAGCTGGCAGAAGCGGTGGCTGTTCGAAGCATCCAGCGCGTAGCCCCAGCAGTGTGGGGGGCAAGGCGGTCCCTGCTCCTGGTGGCACCTCCGTGCATGGGAATGCCGTGCTGGCCGCGGACACACAAGCCAGCTCTGAGCAAGCAGGAGAGCTCTTTTTGCAGGGTGCTTGGACCACCTCCATACCCTTATTTCTTGAATGAGCAAATTAGCCAACTCTTACCGTGGCTGAGGACCTCTCTGTAGAAGAGGGAGCACGTTTTGGAGCAGCCGAGGTGCCCCTGCGGAACCACCTGCGGAGCTTCGCACGCAGGGCAGAAGAAAAGACAGAATCTCGTCACTGTTTTACCAAAGGGAAACAGAGACAGGTGGAAATAACCGCCTGGCTCAGGTCCTGACCAAAGTATGTAGCAGAGCCAGGAATTCAATTTAGACTTTTCTGCATCCCCATCTACTGCCGTAGCTGCGAGGCCAAACTGCCCCAGTATGAACATGTGCACCCCAAACGGTGGTGGGATGGGACAAGGGGGACTGAGGCACCGCACTGGCAGGGTGCACAGGTGCATCTGTTTCTGCTCAGGAAGGTGTCTCAGGCAATAGGTCTAAAGAGACGCAGCACAAGCCCTCTGATCCGAGCGAGGAGGGGCTCCTGTTTTCACCACTCAGCTCATTTTAGATCACAGAATCATAGAGTGTGTTGGGTTGTGAGGGACCTCTAAAGGCCATCTAGTCCAACCCCCGGCAGTCAGCAGGGACAGCTTTAACTAGACCAGGTTGCTCAGAGCCTCGTCCAGCCTGGCCTTGAATGTCTCTGGGGATGGGGCCTCCCCCACCTCTCTGGGCAACCTGGGCCAGTGTCTCACCACCCTCAGTGTGAAGAACTTCTTCCTAATGTCTCATCTAAACCTGCCCTGCTCTAGTTTAAACCATTGTCCCTCGTCCTATTGCTACATGCCCTTGCAAACAGCCCCTGCCCAGCTTTTCCGTAGGCCCCAACACGTCGTAGATCTCCAACACGTGCCGCTCAGCTTTGCAAAGGGTGATGCTGAAGCCCCAGGGGGCCGAGGGTCTCACCCCGGGTTCTGTCACCTGGACACTGATGCCGGTGGAAGCTGACGTTTCATGAACCGCATTTTTCACACGTAGTGGCAAAACTGGAACTAAACCAGCGATGCCCCACTTCGATGGGTGCACTGTGCTGCCTCGTGCAACCAGGGGCTGTGTTGGTCCTGCGAGCCCAGCAGCAGGGGAGAATATTAAAGTGATATTAGAAACGTTGCTATAGAAAAGAGAACTCAGGAACAAGAGGAAAGGTTCTGAACTTAAAATATTGTGCCTGGCGCTTGAATTTTATGAAGATATATGGCAGAAAAGAATGAGAAACTCCAAAACAACCAATGCTTCAGATGTTTCTTTTATCTAAAGTACAGCTAGTTAAATGTTTTACATAGAACAAGTCCCAAGGAGCATAAATCAGGGGATGTAAGTTATGTTTTATAAAGACCTCAAAATATAAGTTCTTTACCTCCCACATTCTCAGGCCAAATATTTTAAATGGAAAAGCATGTGGGACAATAAGCGTGTATATTACCCACGTCTTTAATGACCATTCCCACCAAGGTGATTCGTTTTGTGTCTGCAGTCTGATATTTACAATCAAGGAAAGAGAGGAACGGAAGAAAAAAAAAAGAAAAACACTGATGTTGGAAAAATTGTGACCCCAGTTGACAGTACGCAAGTCATGAAATGTGCTGTCATGTGGCAGCTGTCACTCATGTTTGAGATTTTTCTTCTCGGTGAAGAAAAGCTGCAGAAAGTGTTTTTTCTCACTGGAAGCTTCAGATATACTTCTAATGGGTGTCAAATTTGAGCCGCTGGGCTTCCTTAAAAGGGGACTGGGAGAATTAGGTATCTTCTCTGACTTTGAGTATCATTCTCATTTGCCTGTGAATTTTCCAATGGTTTTGGCTAATTTTTCTCCTTGAATTGTGCTTCTATGTAGTTCACATAAAGAAAAGAAAACGACCTCACCAAGGATGTAAGGGCTGCATCGCGCAAGCTAAAAAAGGCTGAAATCCCGGGCCTGACTCCTGCTGCTGGGGTGGTTGGTGAAAGGGCAGAAGAGCTGGTGTGGCTTTGCAGTATGGGGAGCGACAGAGCTGCCGAGGATGGCGACTGCTGAGTTGGCTTGTGGCTGCTCACCGGAGCGCTCTGCTGCCCTCCAGAAAGCTGCTTGATCCTCTGTGGCTGAGCAGAGGCAGAGTGTGACACGATAAGGAATCCCTCTATTTTGCAAAACTTCCTGACAAGGCGTTTCCCTCTCTCACACACACTTGCCCGCGCTTTCCTCCTCTATTTTTCAGGGCTGGGTGACAGGAATGCGCCCGAGCAGCAGGAATCTCGCTGGGAAAGTGAGCCGAGCGCTGGACCCCGTTTGCAGGCCCCGAGAACGGCGGCAGGTTTGCAACCCCACCCGCCACGGTCACCTCGGGTTCGATTTACTGTGTCTCATGACGCTATCTGCTTCATTCCCGCGTCTGAGGAGGGAGGATGCTCTGAGAGCCTTCACATGGCCGGCCACACCAAACCACATCCTCGCCGTCCCAAAGTTCAGCACATCTGTCTTAATTTGCCTGGCCCTCAGCGCTGCGCTCTTGCCACGTTTGAGAATTTACTGCTTGTTTTTCGCAACGAATCTCTCCCGGCAAGGATGGAGAGGGGAATTTGGTGGTGTTAAAAAACACCACCCTCCCTTGCGGTTCTCAAGACGCTTCGGATCGACTGTAACCCTGCCTTGGACAAAGCGAGGAACCACTGGCGAGCCACTTAGCCCTTGTAATGCAGCTGAGCTGAGAAGATTTGGAAAGACTCAGCTCTTCAGATCCTTTGCTACCCTGACAAATCCGCCAGGAAATACACGCGTTGCCAAAGTTGTTTCTATGGGTCATTCCCGAATTCCAGCAGAAAACAGCGTTTCTCAGAACAACACGGCTGAACTATTAAACGGCGCTGGTGGTCTGATGACATTCTCTGAAGTACTGTCTTCCAGCCAAAGTAATATGTATTTCCTAGAAGCACATCCCCCTAGAGGAAGAAATCATGGGCTTTTAAGGTATCCAAGACAATAGTCCAGATGCTGATTTCAGCTACACTGTTTTAATCCCGCTGTATTCAGTGGATTTACTTCGAAACTGGTTTTTTTTTACTGATGTGAGATGGTTATTCCTTTAGGAGGGGAGGAATGGATCCCTGCGCATCCAGAGTAACTGGATAACCTCCGGCTTGCCCTCTTGGGGGTTTCATTTCCAGCTCTGTCACAGACTTTCTAGGGCAAGTCACCAAGATCTGGATTCCTCCCCTCTAACCTTTTGCAACTAAAGCAAATAACTTTAAACTCCGGTTAAGGTAAACAGCGGAGAGAGAGAGACTTCACCTACCTGCGGGCTGCTGGGCTTTCATCACTCTCCATTTACTGAAGAGAACAGCTTTTGGGGCTGGATTCCTGATTTAATTCTCTTCTTTATGTCTATGAGTGAAACCGAATCCGGGGCTTTTTCTTCCTGAGCGTCAGTTCCATTTCTGTCATTTTAAATACTGTGGAAAAGATTAAAGAAATTTAGAGCATGCGTTTTCAGAGAGATTATTTTTGTTATTAGGAAGTTGTGTCTGAAGGCTGGCAGAAAACGAAGAAAGAAAAATGTTACCTAGGATATTTAAAAGCAAAAATAAGTCCAAGTAGTTGCTGTGTGGGGCGGTGATGTTGTAGGGCTGAGCTGTCTCCTGCCTCAGACAGGGCCCGTGAAGAGCGGGGGGTGTTCAGAGCCAAAGGGCCCTTAGAATCACCTGCTGTTTCATCCTCAAACAGAGAAGAGTGGATCACGCCAATAATCAGAATTTGCTCAGCCCCAAATCGCCAGTGTTATACACTCAAATAACCACTCTCAGATATCAGGCTGCCTGACTCGTTTAATAGCAGTTCCACCAGTTTGACTGATGTCCAACTGCTTTTATTTTCAGTTTATGTTTAGAGGGAAGCGTCCGTGTCGTGAGCAACTAAATGTGTGAGGATTTTCTTTCAGAAGCCACAGAAGGGATTAAAACTACCAGTAACCCATGAAATTACTTCAGAATTTTTTTCTCCTCGAATGTCCTAAGGAATTCCCCGACTCCTAACCTGTTCCAATTGGCACCATCATCCACTTGAGCTCTAATATCAGTGGAGGTTGTAATGTTTCCAATTTTTCTGGTGAGGGATTACATGAAACCGAAATAATTCTTTCCATGGGGGATTACATAGCCACTTTTGTTTCTAATATTCCAGTCCATGAGCGAGGAACTTTTTCTCGGGTACCTGTTCCTTCTTCGGCTGTGAGAGCTAGTGTCATTTAGAATATCCAGACATAAATCCATTTCAATAATTTCATTCCTAATCATTTAATTCCTAAAGGAACCTGATTAAATAGCCTATCATAAGTCCAGTCTTCATATTTTGGCTGAGCGCTCTTGGACGACTAATTTCACATAAATTGTATGACACAGTGTTCCCCATTTGGGTGATTGAAATGCATCCACATAGTTAATTAGATAAAAGCTCACCTTGAGGAACTGTCAGCCACTGATGAAAATGACTCATATTTGAGGGGAAAATTGCTACTGATTTACAAGAGTCTGGATCAAATGTCTATTCTCAAATGTGGGGTTTTTTCTGTTCAAGTACCAAAGTGCGCTTCGGGGATTTATTTGGCAGGGGTTTTAGAGCAGGAAAATAGGAAATGAACTGGAAAATTTGAAGACTGCAGCAAACAAGAAAATCCTGGAAGGAACACACTCTATAGATCCACCCTATCCATTAATAATATGGAAAGATTTCATTAGAAAAGGAGAGGGGGAAGAGAAAAAGAAAGAATGTACAAGGCAGCAGTGTTAGCACCAGGGTGTCCTCACTGCTCCGACTCACAGACGGGGCTTGGCCGGTGCCCCGCGGCCGCTGTAGGCTATGGTGGCTGTACGCAATACATACACCATGCTTCTGCGGAAACCGATAAACCCCACGCGCTGTAAATTATGGCAAGCGGCTTTTGAAGCGGTTCCGCAGGGGCGGATTTGCTGGAGGGTGTGTGGAGATGAAGGAGCACAGGTGAGATGCTCTAAATGCAAACCATCACACATGCATCTCCTCTTTGTGCCAAGTAAAGCAAATAGAATTACGTTGCTGATGGAGAAACACCCTCTGCCCAGCCTGATGGGTGCCAGGCAGGTGGAGCAGCCCCCCCAAAAGGCACGGCTTTATTTCAGGGGGGCTGCAAGAGGGCATCCTCTTACGCCGGCCCCTTCCTCATCCACTGCCATCCACTGCGAAGGAGCAAACCCATCGGGAACACGGGCAGCGCTGGGACCCAAACCCGGTCACCTCGCCGAGTGCAGCGTGCTGCTCCCTGCTCCGCTCTGCCCAGCCCAGCGAAATACACGGAGCCCAGCAAATTGCTTTGTAAAATGGGAAATAAAGTCCTGTCCCCTCTCACCTCCCTGTAGCACGTACCTGCCACCGCATCACCGCCACCTCCCCCCGGCTTGGGGGCCCTTGAAGGGCTCCCGGCGGCCAGAAAGCACCCATCACATCAAGCACTTCTGTTTGCTGTAACCAACAAACAGCGCACCGAGCTCAATGTATTTTTGTCTGGGAAATTGTTCTGTTCTTTCTTCCCTGTAACACACTGTAGGTGATTGTCTGTTCTTTCGTGTCAGTTCTAGGCAAAGTGCACTGCATTAAAACTCCCACCACAGCAAAACAGAGCAGAGCAATTTAAAAGCCCTGTTTTTGCCAAAAGTTTTTGCACCATTATGTCACATCCTATACATCAGAATTTGCTGGGAAAGACTTGGGTTTGTTGGGTTTTTTTCGGTGTTCCTGTTCTCTTCTGGAAATAGAAATATCAGCAGGCTGAATGACATTGAGTTACGTTCTACGTATTTCCACAGTATGGATGAGGAAGTCGCCTTTACACTTATGAAACATACAATCACTACAAATAAAAGAATCCAAACATCGGAAGCGTCATGAATACTAAATGTAGACCCTTTGGGGTGCCTAACGGTTAACTCACCTCTGAGACAAAATTTCTCCAGTTCCAAGTAACCGTAAATATATGAAAGGGGAGGGGATATGTGTGTGGTGTTGGGGGTGTGTGTGTGTGTTACTTGGATGACACAAGATGGGCTTCACCTGTCACTGGAAATTATTGGCAGCCCACCTAAAATTCATTAATTGCCTGGCTTTTGGCTTGGTGGGCTGAGTTGTTTCAACACGTGTGGTTTATCTCTCTTCATAATGAAATAAATCTCCATTTCTTAGGACGTGCAATAGGAATCGACCCATTAGTCAGTATGCTTGGAGAACACCTCCACAGCAGCAGTTTTATCTCCTGTTTCTCAGCCACTGACACATCCATGAAGAAATTGACTTCACGTGCCAAGGTGCCACCTCAGGGGTGACAGACACCTGTGTTGGTGGCCGCCCTCGGAGCGCGGCTCACTGGGAAGCAGAGAGGAGCAGTGGGATCCTGCTGCTCCACACGGGGCTCTCCATGGCCAGCTGACTGCCCTCATGCCGCACACCCTGGCAAAACCCAGCCCAAGACCTGATGAACCTGATTGAATCCAGCTGGCTCCACTCACCTTAATCAGAGCACCTTTGTCAAGTCAATTAATTCTATATAGGGGTCTCTGAGCCGCCTTCTGGAAGGGTCAGTTTTCTGTTGGGGGGAGGTTTGCTGCACGTGGAGTCCTTGCAGGACTGATGCATGAGCTGGGAGGCTCCACAACGTCTTTGAGGTTGGTATGTTCAGCTACGGTGGGGTGGTGAACGGGAGGGTGGCTCACGGCTACAGGAAAGGGAAGCAGAGCTGCAACAGCAAAATACAAGCGGTGTTATATTCTTGTTTTGCGCATCTCTATTGTGTACGTGCCAGTAAAGTCTGTGCTGAAAGAATTGCTCATGGGTGATGGGCAGCAGCGAAGGGCTGGGTAACCTGCAGCTCCAGCAGGAACCTTTGGAATGTTTGTAGCTTCCTTACTGTGTAAGCAGAAAACTCTGCTACTTCATGAGTTTTAGAGCCCCTGCCCCGACAGGGGTCAGGCTGTGGTGGGGTTTGGGGGGAAACTGCTCTGCTACAAGGGAATAAGCTCTTTGCTTTAATTTAATGGTGCAATGTTTCTTACAGACTTGATGGGCTCTGGTGTTATCAGCGTGGATGCCTAATGCCTGTGCATCAAGAGACACCTCTTCACTGCAGAGGAAGAAGAAAACAGCAGATGCAGACACTGTAAGTAGGAGAAAACTTGTTTCCTTTCTAGAAAATGTGAAGGATAGGAAGTTTGAAGGCTGAGAGCAAATTAAAAGAGAAGAGGAAGCAAGCGGAACTTAAGAGCTAAGGTAGAAAGTGGTGTGGGAAACCTGAATTACTGCAAGGGCCTCTGTCCTCCGCTGTGATCGAAATGCTGCTATTTCTGGGGTGGAACATGGTGTGCATTCAGCAATTCTGAGAAACAGCTTTGGTCGGGAATTTCAGGTGATAGTATCTATTGGAAGCATCAAATGCAGGTAGCTGGTGGCTGTTGCTGGGTTAAGAAGCAGAGACTGCTGCTCTTGAGAAGCGCAGCCACCAAGACTCCTGAGCTTGCCTCAGTTGTAGTATTTTGTGTATGTTCAGATGAAACGCTGGAGAGATGGTGTCCCTCTGAATTAGTTATTTTGAAACTTCTGGCTCCTGGTAGGATGTTGTGAGATTTTTGTGAGGAGGAGAGAGAGCCCTTGGTGATTTCCAGACTGGGTAGTCACAGGAGACCCTGAGGTTTCTCTCCGAAGGGAAGAGGTTGGATACAGACGAGCAGTCAGGCTCTGGTTGCTGCCTGGTGGTGACAGACCTGACCCGGCTCTATCAAGGAGAGCCAAGTATCTTCCCTGTGCAGCCCGGGGGTAACGTGCAGACGAGAGATGGATAATTTGGTACTGTGTGTGCAACAGAACTTGGAATTTGTGCTCAGTGGTCACTGGAGCTAACCTTGAAGCTTTTTGTGATGCTGGAGGGCAAATGGCACCTGAGCCAAGGTGCTGGAGGGTGAAGGAAAACTGTTGTTTCAATCTGGGTGAGAATTGTCAGGATTTGTCCTTTTCTCTCTGAGAACACAGCCGTGTCTGAGCTACAGTCATCTGCCTCTATTAAAGAAAAATACAGCTGCTTTCGTACTGCATTTATTGTTTAATTCATTCATGCTGCTTGTTGGAAACACCATCGTTAAAGTCCTTCTGGGGCACAGTTTGTTTTAAAGAAAACTCTCCATGGAAAAGACTTTCCTTTAAATTTAGTACAAAAGAAAAGCCCAACTAGTTTTATTTATAGATCAGGGCATGAGAGATTTTCGCTTTTAAAGCTAGCTCTGTATCTCTGTTTCTCCCATAAAAACATGTTTAACATTTTTTCTCATCCTTCCAGAATAAAATTCTTTTATTGTGATTTTCTTTTTTTGCTAAAATGCAGCCACTAGAGTGACAAAAAATGTTGGGTTTACCCATTGAATGGGCAGTCTGTGAGTTGTGATTCTATTCTGGGATGATGTATTCTGGATCTTGGTTATTCTTTAACAGACCATCTCTTGCTTCCGTGAGTTTGTGACAGTTTATATGCCTAAAGTTGAGTGTTTTCCAGATCTGTACTATATGTATGATTATTTTGGGGTGTTATTAATACAAAAGCGTCTGAAATTTCATTGGGCAGTATATGCTTGTATGAACAGTGAGAAAATGGCTAAATGGTGAAATGGTCAGAAATATGACTTTCCGATAAATCCAATTAAGCAACCTCAGTGTTAGTTCATGTGTGTTTAATGGGGGGGAAGGCTAAACTGGTTTGGGTGGAAAACCAGCAGTGTCTAGGTGAATGACAACACTGAACATAAATCTTGTTTTCTAGTATTTATTTTTAGTAAGATGCAGAGTTTTGAATGGCTTTGTTTAAAGTGATAGTTTTCCCTTTTCTGGTGGAAGTGTGGCTGTGATAAACAGCTCCAGCTGTAAAAAATTAAAGGCTGAGGTGATTGCAATGCAGAAATCCGGAGCTGCTTTGCTGCCAGAGCTCTTGCGAAGCTGAGTGTTTGTCTCCAAAAGGGCAGCAACTCCTAACTTTTTGAAAAGAAGTCAGGGGACACTGGTCATTTTCCCTCCTGTTGTGACTTCACTGTGTTTTACTACTTTGTGGTGATCCTTTACCCCCTCGTGCCCTGCCAGCCCAGATCCAGTGGTCAATATACTCAGCAATAAAGTGTTTCACTGCCTAGACGGTTCATTCAGCTGAGCTTTGTGACAAAATAATTGATTAAGACTCAAATTCCCTTGAAAATGTCAAGTCCTTTGTGATCTTTAATTGATTCACATTCTGGGTTGCTTAAGAGTGGAGTTAAAAAGCTGTTAGTAATAATTTTATAGAAAATATGTTCCCCGTGTGAATGAGCAGTCCCCCTCGTAATGCACCCAAGTGGCTGGAACTGAGAAAGCCTCCTGTTCCTCAGGATGTACTTGCTAAATGCAAGCACTGCTCTTATTTGAGCCATTTAAAATCACTGTATGGGTGATCTCACTCCATTATTTCTAAAGGAACTTCTTAGTTCACTCTATTTAACTTTATACTTCAGAGAAATGAAACTATTTCCCCATCTCATTTATACCGAAGGAACAAAACTGCAGCTGAATGGTAGTCAAGCAACGCATGATGCAGCTGTTTCAGGGTACTAAAAGAATCTGGAGTGAAAACATGAGAAGGTCTTGAGGTACAGACCAGGAAGCAGTGCTGTATGTGAGATCGTAGCGAAATGCTGCGAAATACGCGCGTTTCTCCCGAGCGGAGGGCAGTGTACGGCAGTGTTGTGCAGAGCTTCTCTGTAGGGACTCTGATTTCGGAGAATACCCTGGGTAACATCAGACAGCACACTCTGACCACAGGACTTGGGGCCGGAATATTTGCGTTGCTGCCGAATTTGTTCTGGTGCGAGGGGCTTGTCTGCTCTCTTGGCTCTTTGCTGCTGTTTACACGGCAACTCCGGAGACGATTTGTTCTGAAACCTGGGAGCTCTTCTTGAGCGTCCCGTGTACCTTTGTTGTTGCATGGAGAGTATAAGTATCCTACCATAATACCGTTGCTCTCCTACCTTCTTTCATCAGTGAGTCTGGAAGCTGCTCTTCCAGCAGTAGAGTGGGGAACTTTGGTACAATAAATGAATAAAATAAGATTCTAAGAAAAAGGCCTGCAAAAATGAGATGTCCTTTCCTATTGAATGGATTCAAGTTTGCTGCTTTTGTATAAAACACACTTTGTACTTTTGGGGGAACTTCGTGACGTGGTATTTCCTTCTTTTAGTGGTGACAACCTCATGAGAGAGCTCTGCCTTCACTCAGCGGTGTATTCTGCCAACCAGCTGGGGAAAGGTAGCAATTGGGACTCCCTTAGTAGATGGATCAGGGCGGTGGGCCTGGCTGGAAGGTATTTTGCTTATTTTTAATGGGAAGTGTTGCAATCTGTGACGATCTTTGCCTTTTGGTGTATAGAAATGATGGGGCAAAGTGGGTGTGAATCCCGAAAACAGTGCCCATGTGGATCCCTGAGCTGCCACTTGTCAGACCAGCTATTACCTGGAAGGTTCTGCATCTTTGGTTTTTCCACTTAAAGAGAGTAAATAAATACTAACCTTAACGCTTCCAGACAGTGCTGGAGGTGACTGGTTTCTGAATTTCCTTATAATTTGGGTGGAATTGTACCTGGGGGACTCTGCCAACACGGACATTTCGTAGCTGTTAAATGAGATGTGCTAGAGCTGAAATCACACAGACGGTGTCTACAAAGCGAGAGGCTTGGAAAGGCATCCCTGGCACATCCCGGAGTGGTGGGCGGTGGCAGTCGGAGCTCGTGGGCAGCTCTCACCTGGGGCTTTTCTATTGTGAAGGTAGGGAAGAAATTCCCCTGCGGAACCTGGGACCCTGCAGCAGTCAGACCGGGCACATGGTTTTGCTTGCGGTGTGTTACTTGGGAGCTACCACTTGGAGACAAAGTGATTCTGTGATAGGTACTTAATTTCTTCTTGAATTCAGCAAATACTACCTGCAAGCGATGCTAAGACTTTTTTTTTTTCAGGGAAGTTTGATTGGAGGGGCTTCAACAGATCAATAGAACGAAAGTAAAGTTAATCTGCCATGCCTTAGCTAGATAATTTATCAGTTTGTTTCCTCCCTGAGTGTATTCCTCTAGGAAGACTATTTTTTAGGTATTGAGTAAACACTATTCTTCAGCAAGACTTTGTTTGACCTGGGTATCAAATTAATTCTTTACTTCTAATGCTATACCAATTGCAAAAGCCATTCCCCTACATGGGATGTAAATCAGTGTTTTCATTTTTTGACAGGGAATAGTGGGTATGTCTGGTGCTTTCCAAAATGTAGTGTTCCTTCCCCAAAAGGTTCTGCTCTTTCCTCTGTTTTAACACGAGTCTTCACAGGAATGAGCCCAATGGAACATGAGTCACTGTCGGAACAAGCGTGTGGGCAAGGTGGGCTCCTGGCTTATAAATGGTACAATTGTAGATACAGAAGTGCAAAGACTGCGCTGGTTGGAAAGCTGGCTGGAAAATAGCAGTCATAAGGTAGACAGACATTTATATTCAGAGAAACCATTGGCTAGTTTGTATATATTTGCATTTCATTTTCTAACCGCTCTTTTTCTTAAATGGAGCTTGGTTTTTAACCGTTCCTCAATTAGCTTATCACCAGCTATGCCTCGTGGTTCTAACAACAAAATACTGGGCTCCTCTGGGACTGCCACAAGTTCTCTTGTAGCCAATTTGTGGGCTAAAAACCTAACAGTGAGGTTGAAAAGACTAACGATCTGCCTTCTAGATGTTTGATATGGTCTTTGTGCGTTAATAGAGGTATGGGAGGGTCTGTGTGAAGCTTTAGCTCCTGAGTGCAAAGACCAAACCCCTGACAGGGCGTTAGTATTTGTCTCTCTATTGCTCCCATCACCGTATCCTGAGATTTCATCCCAGATCTCTCCAATTAAGTAGTTTATTCTTCCAAGTGTAAAATAAAACACCGTTACCGCAGTGAGTGCGCATGTGTGATTGGAGAAAGATTTCTCTATCGATTACTTAAACATGCTGCTTTCTCCTCTGCAATGAATTGCATCCCTCAGTGTGAGAACAGAGCTGGTCAGGAAACATTTCAGTGGCTGCAAGAATTCCCATCTCCTCCATGGAAATTAAACCAAAACCTTGCAAAGTTTAACACTAAATACGTGAGTAAAGGAGAAACAAGAACCAGCAGCAGGACAAACGGCCAGGAACACAGGCATTTCTGCAGAAGAGCTTCTATTTCTTCCTCCCCGTGCCCTAACCACTAAACTGTTCTTTCCTGCACCGGATCATGTTGTCTTGTGTGTGTGACTCTGTTTGGCTGAATAATTACTTGCAACTGATGTGATATTGGGGGGGGGGAGGAATATATATTTTTCAAATCACTATTTTCCAGTGATGAAAAAGATTTTTTTTTTAAAAATCCCGTTTAGCTCTGTCTAATGCATAATAACACTGAAGATCTAATTAGCTGGACGACAGTACATGAAATGGGGGGGAACAAGATGATCCAAATTATGCCCAGAGTAATTCACTTCAGTGAGTTTTACTCAAGGAATGAAGTTGACTCATTCTTCCTGGATACAATCCACCTCTCATGGAAATCGATGAAATTCTTTCTGGTGCGTTTTAACACATGTTCTTACAGTTTCTTTCTACAATAAGTCTTCATTAATTCGTAAATCTAAATGAACTCTTGGTTCCCTAGAGTTAAAAAAAATAATAATTTATTTTTGGTCGTGGTGGCTTTCTCTTGGACTGGGATATATGGAGGCGACACCAGTCACTTAAAGGGTGCTATTAAATACTTTCCCATCTCTGGTTATGATCTACAAACCCGAGGACAGGAGCCCTTTGTACTCCGTGCACACTTATATTATTTCATGGGAGGATTTATACCGCTTTTAAGGTTAGCGGGGGAAAGACTCGGAGCTGCTGGTGCTCTGCTGAGGCAGGAGGGTCTCCGGAGATGGAGAAATTGGGATGGCCCCGAGCGGCTGCCTGGGTACGGGGGGGCAGCGGGATTCTGGGGGGGGACACTCAGGTGAAGCTCGGGGGGGGGGGAATCCCCCCAAAGAAAGGGGTGGCCGGGGCTGTCCCCCCCCCTGCTCCGGAACACGCATGGGGCTGGGGGTCCCGGGGGGGCCGGGGTGGTCCTGTCTTGCCCCCACCCCCCCAGCCCAGGCTGCTCGGCCGCGGCCGGGGGCGCGCCGTCCCCCCGCACCCCGCGGGGCGTTGCGCACCCTCGCTGCCGAGCGAAGGATCACGGCAAAATCACATCACACCCCATAAGTTGTTGGGTTGGTTGATGTTTTTTTGTTGGTTCTTTTCCCCCCCGGCCCTTGAGTTTTGCTCTGTGCCACGGTTTTTTTTTTTAAAGTGGTTTTTTAAAAAAAAAAAAAAAGCTGCTTTGTATTAAATGAATAAAATATGTGCGTGTCCCGTCGGGTCCCTGTTTGCTTCCATTATGCACCTTTATAGAAAGGAGTTAATCATAAATGGGTTGCCACTGGCTTTTTGCAGTTTATCGCGTTCCCAAAAGGAGTTCTGCGTCCTCAGCTCATTGGATCATCTTCTTTTAATCTTAAAAAAGAAAAATGCGGGGATGGGAGGGAGGGATTTGAAAGCAGAGATCCTGTCACCCTTTAAACAGCTTTTGAAAACCCAGGAAGAATTGTAATCTGCGTTTATTTTATGCTTGCAGAGATGCTGCTAGCTTCGCCCGGTGTGAGAGTCTCACTGCTTTAATTTGTTCTGCTGTAGATGGACAACATCTATTCAGCACCGAGAATATTTTCAGGTGTATTTGTAACAGATAAGTGTTTCCGAAGAGGAGAACTCTGTTAGTGTTTAAAGGAAAAAGGAGCATTTGGAAAGGGGGTTGATTCTTTACTTTTCCTGTTTGCTAGGAAAAAAAAAGTGTTCTTAATTATGACTTGGGGGGCGGGCGGGATGCTTGGAAAGCTCTTCCAGAAAAGTAATTCTAAACAGTGAAAAAGGGAGAGAAGAAAAAAAGAAACCAACAACTCTATGATGTTTTATTTTAATAATCCTTTGCAGGCATGTGAGCCGTTCTCTGCAAAAAAAAAAAAGTTTCAGGAAAAAGGCACGAACAATACAGCCTTTAAAACCAAATCTGCAAACTTCTGAGAATATGCCCTCTTATTGAATACACCGGATTTCTCTCCCTAGCAAAGGGGAAGGTTTTGTTCGTTTGGACAGTCTTTGAATACTGTTCTAAAACTTCTTTCAAGTGGGAACTGAAGAGAGAAATGTTAAGTTCTGAGAGGAGACAATAAGTTAGCATCTTTGAACGGAGTCCCTTGCATGCAAATCAGGCTTTTGGCAATTTGGGGGAAGTTTAATTGGAAGGTGGAAGCGTGTAAAGATAAGGCTATATGGAAACTGAGTCGGTAAGAAGAACCCCACTGCTCGATGGGGGTGCGGAGCGGGGGGAGCCGCCGAGCAGGCCGGCCCGTCGCTCCTCACCTTTGCCGGGCACCGGCTCGGCGGGGCGAGCGGGGAAGCCCGGCGGTAGCCCTGAGGTAGCCCCCGTCGCCCCCTGCCCGAGCTGGACATCGCCGTGAGGCGCTCGCACCTCTGCCCCCTTCTCCCCGCCCCCCCCCCCCCCCCCCCCCGCTCTCGAGTGGCAGCCCCCAAAGGGATCTCGTAAATAAATCCATCGGTTTAAAGTTTCTATAATTTTCACCTAATGAATTTTTTTCGCTAATGCTTCCCCCGCCCCCAGGGGCATTGTGTCAGGCCGGGCCCAGCCAGCCCTGGATGGCTTTTTCATAGCTCTTGGCTGTGCGCAGACCCTTCTCGGGATTAGTGGTCGGACTCCTCATTTCCCATAGCCATAAAAGGTCTTGAACTCAATTAATAGCTAATAATTATACAGCTAGCTCCGCTGCAGCCGTCGGTAGCCGGGGGAAGCGCAAGCAAAGCGGGCGCGTAACCCGCGCGGGCTCCGCACCTGCGGAGGGCGGTGAAGGCGGGGGGAGAAGCGGGGCCGCCTTGGCCCCCCCCACATCGCCGGGCTGGCGAGGGAGCAGCGCTTCGGGGACTGACCCCCCCCCCCCGTACGCACAGGGGGACCGGGAGTCCCTGTGGGAGGGATCGGGGAGCAAGGGGGGGGCTCCTCCGGGGCTGGGAGAGCATCAGGGGAGGGAGGGGGGGTATCACCCCCAGAGCTGGGAGGGCACCGATCTTCGGCGAGTGAAATCTGGACGGGTTTCGGTTCGCTCACCTCCCCCCGTAACATTTAATTACAGAAATTCTCCTCCCGGGTCGCACCCCCGGGGCTGGTGCCCGAGCTGCTGGCGGTGGCTCCGGAGCCGCTGAAGAAGGGCGGGGGGGGGTCCCTCCGGGGCAGGGGGCGTCCCTCCGCCGCTGCCCCCCACCAGCCGTTACCGTGCCCCGTCCCCGCCGCGGGTTACAGCTCGCTTGGACCTTTCAGGCGGGGGCAGTTCTGTTAATTTCGAGAAGAAAGGCGAGAGAGATCGTTTTAGCGTCTTCCAAATACCCGATTTCGGTTGCAAAATGTTTGATCGAAAAATTGCTCGCCGAATACCCGCTTCCCCGTGTCACCCCCCGCGGCAGGGGACCGTTCCCGAAGCCCCAGGGGAGGGAGAACCCTCTGCCCTGGGACGCCGGGGACTTGGGCTCCTTCCATGACAGAACTGTTCGCAGAATTACAGCGCCCATCATTTCCATTTTGCTTTCATTTGGCAAGCGTTCTCCGGGCAAAAATATTTTGATCAAACGTCTAAAAAAATTGCTATAACTCCTTAATTTCCCTTCATTCCGCGAGACCGTCGTGATTAAAACTGCTGTGTTTACATCCTCCGAAAACTGTCTGTTCATAGGCTGGCGTCTTAAAGACAACAGTGCACTATCTTTTACGATTGTAATTATAATACTGTTCAAGTTAGATATTCAAATGTAAATGTTGCTTTTCTTTTTACGACTTTTCATTTTAGGACATGCATTTTTACCTTACCCTGGACCAGCAAGGCGTAGCCTTGCATGGTGGAGTGTAACGAATTCGAAGGAATTCTTATAGCTGAACATGTTTTTTGAAAAATCTTAAATGGCAATTTACACGGTATTTTTTCATGGCCAGAGGAGCCAGTGTTTTCTTCTAGAAATAAGGAGGAAAAAAAAAAAAGTCTGATAAACGCATATTGATGCAAAGACCGATTTCAGCGTAGCTTAAGTATCAGGAACGTGAGCTGCAGGACAGTAACATACATGCACAGATTTTGCAATGATATTAATATTATCCCCCCCCCCATGTATTTCATTGCGAAGAGGATCGGTAAGGGTGACTTTTTTTATGTACAAAATGCGGACACTTCTGATTTTCTCGGAGTGTTTGTTCTGGAGCTTCTCAAAGGTTTTCGGGTAAAAAATGTTTTTAAACCAATGAGTGTGCAAATAGGTTTCTTCGGGAAAGGAGCCACTCGGGTGTTTGGGTGACGATGTCCCTCCCCGGAGCGACCCTAAATCACTGTTTACCTGGGTGTAAGGAGGGACTGAGACCTGTTCCCGCACGACTCCCTCGGGGGGTGTCGGCCCCTCCAGCCCGGCTGCGGGGATCCGGCGAGGCCGGGGGGGTGAGCCCGGCTCGGGTGCTCGCCAGCCCGGACTTCCTCCGGCTCG
Organism: Chroicocephalus ridibundus; assembly: GCF_963924245.1. NCBI lineage: Eukaryota > Metazoa > Chordata > Aves > Charadriiformes > Laridae > Chroicocephalus > Chroicocephalus ridibundus. The sequence goes on along the minus strand of NC_086299.1, from coordinate 3,450,540 downwards.
TAACCCCGGGCAGGCTGTAGCCAGCCTTTGATATTTTAATTTTTTAACTATTTTAATTTTTTTTCATTTTTATTTCTCCTTCCCTTCTCCCGCCGCCTCGCCCCAGCCGCGGAGCGCCGGCAGCGGAGCCGGGGCTGGGAAAGCAAACAAACTTTCTCCCCGCCGGCCGGCTCGGCGGAGGGCCGAAGGCTGCTCGGTGGGGGCACAGCCCGCCCGCCCCCGGGGGGCTCCCGGCCCCGCTCCCGCCGCTGACCCCGCGCTCCCGGCTGTCCTTAACTGCCCCCTTGCGCCAGCATCACGCAGGGAACGGGGGCTTTAAACCGCGTCGGAGAGGTGTTGAAATTCCTTGGCACCGGCGGGGATGAAAGGCAAACTGCTCTTTGATTGCGTGGATTTAAGGCAGAGCCTAATTACAATGTGGCGGTTGTGTGTGTGCTTCCTCCGCTTATTAATGGCAGATTAGAAAGGAAAAATCTCTAGGGAAGCGTGTGACATTCTTACCGCCTAATCTGGCCGGGGCTCGCTGACCCTAACGGAGAGCAGCCCCGTCGTATGCCACGGGGATCTTGCGTAGTTTAAAATATTAATTCTTGGTCTAATCTCCCCGCGACGTTGCGCAGAAACAATAAGTAATTTATGCGAAAATCCTTGGGAAGGGAAAGGGGTGACTCTGTATGTGCGGCAGCTCCCGGACAAGCCGGACTATCTCAACCATTTTAATCTTCTTTACTGCTTAAAAATGCTCGTGCATAACAACTCGCAAAACGCCTTTTCCCTCCCCCGTCCCCGGTTGCCGGACGGGTGACAACCCCGAGTGCCCACCCGCACCCCCGGGACGGACACACGCAGCGCCGTTACATCTGGTTTGGAACAAAATCGATCCGGGAGCGTTCTCACGCAAAAGTTTCACCTGGAGCAGTATTTTTCAAAGCTGGCTTCATAAAATACCTAGGAAATGGGGAGGGGTGTGTGCGCTCTGTAGCGAAAATACCAGGCAACCCACCCGTAAATTACACCCCTCCCGCGCCCCCCCGCCTCGCAGCGCTGGAGCCCCCTTGAAACGCATGTGGCACGCTGCGGCGTTTGCGTGTTGAAATGTCTATTCGCCGGGCGAGGAAGCGGAGATGAAGGTGCAAACAGGAGCGAGGGCGGATGACATAAACTTAGAACAGGCGCATTTCACTGCCCTCGGCTCGCCTGCCCCCCCAGACCTGCCCCCCCGCCCCCGACTGGACTCTGGTGGGGTCCCTCTGCCCTGACACGCGTGTGGCGGGAAGTGGAAAAGCTGCTCGTTTCCCCGGGGGACATAATTATCAAGGTTCGGCGGAAAAAGGCACGCCTCCGGGGGGTCTTCCCCCCCCAACTCCCAGGGTCGCCGTGGGATTTTTTCCTCGCAAACTCGCCCCGGGTTGGGGACCACTCGTGTCCCCCCGGGCGTGCGGGGCCGTGGGCTCCCTGTGCCAGGTCCTTGGCAGACACCGGGGCTGACCCGGGGAAGGAAGGAGGACGGGGGAAGGGAGTCGAGAAGCTTCCTGGCCCCTCTCCCTTCCTCCACGCTAATTAACTTGCCATTTTCCGTGGAAGCGACACTCACTCAGACAGGTGCAGGCTGTAAAAGCCGGTGGCAGCCGCAGGATGCTCGGCCGGCCAGGCAGGAACGCCGGGGGGAGCCCGGGGCCGGGGGGGGCTGCGGGGTTTTTCCCGGCCCCCAGCTGCACACCTTGCTGGGGGGATTTGCTGCGCCCACCCTCGGCAGCCCTGCTCCTTCCCCCTGGGGATTCCCGTCTGGAATGCAGCGAGGCACCCTTGGCAGCCATGGATCAACCTCTGTAGGCGCAGGACGGAAGAGCGTGTCCCGAGAGGGCACACTGCCCCCGGAGCACCCCCCCCGCCTCCGGCTCCTGCCCTGGCTCCCAACCGTGTCTCCTCGAGAGCGTTTTTTCCCTAAAACGAGCTTGTGAAGCGGGGCCCGTTGCCGGGGGCGGGCGGCCGGTGCCGGCGGGGGACCCCGCTGGCGGCCCGTCGCCTCCCGCACGCCCCGCAGCCAGCGCTCCCCGACACCTCCCGCTAAAAATTCGTTCCTTTTTTTTTTAATTTCTTTTTTTCCTGCTGCCTCGATAAAAGCGGGCCGAGGCGGGGGGAGCCCCGCTCCGGCCCGGCGAGCCGTTCTCCTCGACCCGGGAGCAGCGCGGCCAGAGCGAGGGGAAAGGCAAGGGGAAAAAAACCCTAATCCTGATTTCCGAGGCGAGCTGAGGGCAACCCCGACCCTCGGCTCGGCAGGGCTGGCGCCAGGTCGCACGGTGACTTTTCGATCGCTTCTCTGTGGCTTCGTTTGTAGAAGCATCAGCTAAAGGGTTGTGGAACCCCCCCGCCCCCTCCGGACACCCCCGAAAGCCTTTTGCGTCCCCCAAAATATCTGCGAGCGGGTCCGCCGGTGCGCGCTTATCTCCCGCGGGAGCTGTTTCCCAGGGGGAATCTGAACGCTGGGGATGCGGGAGGTTTTGGCACGAAAACAAAAGCCGGGCTAGTGGCGGAGGGCGGCGGGCGAGCACCGGCCGCGGGTCCCGGCCCGGCGGCGAGTGGCTCGGGCCCTCCGTGCCCTTTGTTTTCCCGGCTCGGGGAGGGGGACGCGGCCAGCGGGGCAACCTGTGCTGGCTAGCCGCGGGCTTCGGGGCTTGGCTTCGGGTCGGGGCTGAGCAGGTCCGGGGTCTTCTGCCAGAAAACCACCGGAATAAATAACCCGGGACGATATTTTCGAGCTGAAATCTGTCCGTCCCGCGAGGGGCTCGGCGGGGTGGGTGCGGGAAGCAGCTCTAGCGCCCGAGGTCGTTGGGAGAAATATTTCAATGGATTGGGAAACATTCGAGCTCCTGTTTCACCGGCGGAGACCGCAAGAGCTTGTTTTTCCGAGCTCGGGGTGCCGGCCGTGCGGTGAAACGGCTACCTGTGCCCCGCGCGTCCTCGGGGAAGGAATTCACGGGCACCATTTCAACATTTTAGGCGACACGTGGCTGCAAGTTCCCTTCAAACGTATTTATTTTATTTGGGCTCCTGCTCCGCCACCCTTCCCTTTAGCGCTGGCTCCCAGGTAGCATCTGAAAGGGCCCTGCTCCCATTTGCAATTAAAGAGTTTATTGAGGAGGGGAAAACCGGTAATTAGCAAGAATATTCCCCCCTCCCCTCCCCAGTTCCACCTGCAGGGCAAAAGTGCAGCTGGCAGAATGGCTTCCAGCAGAGACCTGACGCACCCACAGAAGTTTTGCTTTGTTTTTGCAATGCCCTTCAGGGAGAGGGCTCCCGGTTTTTCTGCTGGCTGAGCCCCGGTCCGGGTTAGCACCTCGAGCGCAAATCAGAGCGCTCTCCCCTCGCCCGATTATTTTATTGAATGTTTATGAAGGCGCGCGCTTTCTCTCTCTCTCTCTCCATATTAATCTCATTAAATCCTACCTTTCAACCTTCTTCCGTGACCATCTGACCTGGCCACTTGAATTAAAATAGTGCTTTCTCCGCAGTCAAAGACAGCACATCAATCATCGGGCTATTTACACTTCGCTCCTTTCTTCAAAGCCGGGGCTCTCTCTACCTTCGCTGCCGGGGCCGGCGGGCAGGTCCTGCGGGATGGCTCCGGGGTGGCTTTTCCTTCCTCTCCCCACTTTTCCCGGGTCTCCGCGCCTCTCCCGGCTTCCCCCGTCCCTCGGGAAGCGCTTCCCAGCGCGCTGCCTTCCACCTGAAAGGCAGAAGAAAAGCGGCACGGTACCCGCTGCCCGCGGAAGCTCCGCGCTGCCCGGCGGGGAGCTCGGGGCCCGGGGACCCTCCACTCCGCATCCCGGCTCGGGAAGCGCGGAGCTTCCGCGGGAGCGGCGGCGGCCGGTCCGCGCTCCCCGCTCCCGCCCCGCAACGGGAAAAGGGGAGCGAGAGCGTGGGGTTCGCGTTCTGGGTCAAAAACGTTCATAAACACAGAGAAATGGAACCGCACCCGCTTCCGAGCCGGTGTTGAGCTGAAATACGCCGGTAGAAACGCGAGAAATGACGGCGAAACACAAAAGCGCAAATTACGTTATTTTAAAAGTTATACACACGCACACACCCCCCTCCTCCCCGAGCCGAAGGGGGCAAGAAAGGGGGAAAGGGTAAAAAGGAAGAAAATAAGACAGACACTGATTGAAAAGTTACTGTAAATAAATATTTTTCAGATCAAAAATAAAAGCACGTCTAAAATCGGTACAATTACAAGATGACATCCATTAACAAACTCTTTCTATAGCATTGCGATTTAGTAGTAGTAGTAATAATAAGAATATAATGATAATCACCTCTTTATAGGATGGCACCTTGATCCTTAAATATTGTCCAGTGTGTAAGGTCAGTGTGCGGAGGGTTAGGAGCGGAGAGGGCTGATTTTTCTTAAAGGGGCAGATCAGGGGAAGGCTGTGATGGTGCCGGGAGAGAGGAGGGGGGAGAGATAAGTGGTCTGAAGAAGAGGATAGGACAAAAAAAAAAAAAAAAAACAGCCCACCGAAAAAAAAAAAACCAACCACCCTGATGATGATGAATACATTGGAAAGTTTTTTTGGCCCTGGTGAGGGTGTCAGATTGAATGCTCTGTGCGCATGTGCGAAGGTGTCCAAACTGACAATGCTTGGGAGATGAAGATAGTGTGTAGCTGCTTCTGGGCTCAAGGAGGAGGAGAGGAATCCACAAGCCGACACGATGAGATCCAAGGCGCGGGCGAGAAAACTGCCCAAAAGTAGGTCCTTTCTCTCCATTCTTCCGCCTCCCACCTCCCCGGCGGCCGGGGCGGGAGGGCTCGGAGCCGGGCCGGGGGCTGCGGGGGCTGCAAGACCCTCTCCCTCCCCGTCTGCGCGGAGACCGGGTGTCCCGCGCTCCTCCGCGCCGTTCCGCGCTGCTCCGCGCCAAGCTACGGCGCGCCGCGGAGCAGCGCGGAACGGCGCGGAGCCGGGGGAGAAAAGCGAAAGTTAGCTGGAAGTTGACGAAAGGGGATAGCAACTTTTTTTTTTTTTTTTTTTTTTTTTATTGAGTCGTTCCAAGTCTTGTGAAATAATATTCCTGGCTTTTGAAATAGTGGGCGCTAGAGGTCTGTGTTTGGCATCTGCCGGAGAGACTTAACGCTGGAGGGAGGGGGGGGGGGGGGAGAGAGAGAGAGAGACGGGGGGGGGGGGGAAGAAACCCCTTCTAGTCTCGGGAACAATTATCGAGGAGAGGGAAGGAAGAGAATTTGTAGCAAAAAAATGGATCCGCTCTCAGTGAGGGGCTTTGGATTCGCAGGTCCAGAGGGAAGATCCTGAACGCAGCTCGGGTGTCCCAGCTGGGGGTTAAGAAGGTCTGGGGGAGGGGAGTGTGGGGGAGTGTCTTTAATTTTTAATTTTTTAAAATTTACTTGGGGGTGGAATTGCAGCTCGTAAGTCTCGCGCAGCTTTTTCCTCCGTCTTCCACCGGACCCTTTTCCCTTTCTGTCTTTTCGAATCGTTTTTAGGCTGGATGTTCAGAGGAGGAGAGTGTGGCTTTTGTAGGAAAGACGGGGCTTTTTTGCCCCCGCAGAGTCCAGCCGCAAACGCTCGGTCTCTTTCCTCGCCGATTCACTGTTAGGCAGCAGAGGATCCCGGTGCCCGGGCAGCCTGTCTGTACTCCTCTACTATTATTACTATCGTTATTATTATTATTTAGTTTCTGTTTCGCTCTGTCTCTGTGCGAAATATCTGGAGGCTGCAGAAGTTCCAGCGCAGTCTGCGCCCTGCTAAAAACTCTGGTGGTAGCGCTCGGAGAGGAAGATGAGGAGAGCAGCGGCGCCCGGTTGGGTTAAATCGCTTTCGGAGGCTTTCGGGCGGACGTGGAGGCGTTAAGAGCTGGAGGATGCGGTCGTGGGGGGCTCCCCGGCACCCCACCCCACCCCCCCTTGCCGCAGGTCGCGGCAGCTCGGCGGGGATCGCTTCCCGCACCGCGTCCCCGGCCCTGCGGGGAAAAACGCCGGTTTGGGTTAAATCCCGGGCGCCGTTTCAAGCCCCGGCTGGGGAAGGGTCAGGGGCGGCGGGAGCGAACGCAGCGCGCTCGCACGTGGGCTCAAAACGTTTGTTTTGTAATTCAAGTTCGTTATTCGGGAGCCTTTTCAGCTCCTCAAGGTCAGCGGGCATTTCTTGCTGCGGGTCTTGGTCCCGGCTCCCGGTGTAAGCGGCAGCACCCCCGCCCCGGAGGGGACACGGTCCCTGCCCGGCAGAGCACAGCCCGGTTTGCTTTAAAAAAAAAAAAAAAAAAAAAAAAAAAAAACAAAACAAACCTAAAACGGCTTCGGGACCGAGTTTGCTGGCGGTCGCCAGCCCCGCGGTGGCCGAGCACCCACCGCCGCTCCGCGACACGATGCGGCGACCCCGAGGCCGCGACGATTTGCCTTAATGTGGCCGCATTTCCCAAAGCGCCCCGTTCGGGTGCCCCCGCTCCCCACACCGCCGCGGCTCTGGGGGACACCCGGACGCCTTCCTGCCCCCACAAACGCTGCTCGCGGGCGGGATGGTTCACAGTCCCCGTGATCGACATTGTCACCACACCGTTGCCACGCCATTTGGGAAGTTGTCTTGCAATCAATCCTGGGATTTTTAATTTTTTTCCCGATACACATACTCTTAAAACGGCCCCGTTCAAATAATAACTTTTTTTTTTCCCCAAAAGAAAAAAGTCAGCACTTAATGTTTAGGTTGTTAAGGAAAAGAGTAATTTTTAGAGCTCTCTTGGCTGTGAAAGCGAGGTTGAATAGAGTGGAATATTTCTCTTTTTTTATTTTTCCCTTTTATTTTATTTTTTCCCTCCTTCTCTTTCTTTTTGCGTCTGCAAAAGGCACGGATTTTTTTATTATTATTTTTTGCAGCTGGGTGCCCGTGTGCCCAGTGCAGGGTCCGGGTTTTTTGCAGCTGGCTGCCCAGCGCGGGGTCCGGCCGCGTCCCAGCGCGCTGCGAGCCGCGCACATTGCGCCGGCCTCCCCCCGCGGTGAGCTCCCCTGGCTCGGGGGCGGTAAGCGAGCTTCTGCCGCTTGAGGACTGGGGGGTTTTTCAGCGCCTGGCTCTCTGAAGTGCTGGGGAGATGAGCTGGGACTTCTGCGCCTGGGAGCAGCCACTTCCCTTCAGCAGCAGGAGCTGCAGCCCCCAAAGCTCCGCTCGCCGAGTGAGCGCTGCTAATACCGACTGGAAGTGTCTCTTTGGAAGGCTGAGCTCTGATTAAAATCAGGTGTTTAATACAATACAAGGCCCAACGGTTTATGGGGTTTCAGCTGAGGATTTTTTAGGGATCACAGTTCAAAACAGTAGTCCAAAGCTAAGGTTTCAATATCCCAGGAGTATTTATTTGCAAAACAGATTAAACACGGACACGAGTGTACGGATCGTGCTGTATTTACATCGGCAAGGTAGCGAGAATTTGAGTTAGGGCACGAAATAGCTCCGTCCTTGCCCAAGCACCCCTCTCCGCCCGCACTTCGGGGTGCTGCAGCCTCCGCCGGCGTGCGCTCCTATTGATTAATGCCCGCACATATCCCGGGAAAAGCGACGCACGGCCGGCGAGCCATGCAAGGCAGCGGTCCACAGTATATTAAAAACACAATATGTTGTAGAATTTCATTTCATTGGACAATATTTTAAGCAGATGTGAGGCTCCTCTGGGAATTCGACTCTATTACCTGGCTTGGGAAAGGGAAGAACGTGCGTGTGCGTGCTGGGGTGGGGGTTTGGGTGAAATTCTCGGGAATTTTAACCCGGCTCCCCAGGAGAAAGGCAGGTACCGGAGGCGGCGGAGCTGAACCAGAGATGGGGAATGGTTTTCGCTGGCTTTATCGCTCCCCTCTGGGGGTGGAAGTCTTTAGCGATGGCTGTAAATCAGGAGCGGGGCTCGGTCGGGGTGCGAGGAGGCGCAGCAGGCCCATGGGCGCTCCAGGTGAGCGCTGCCGGCGGGCGGGCACCCCCCGCACCCCCCTGCACCCCTCGGGCTCTTCAGTTTAGGAGGGGCCCCGAAGGCTGGTGCATGTGCCCGGCGCTCCTGGGGGGCTCGGCGAGCCGGAGCCCCGAAGGGGTTTCTGCTGGAGCAGGCAGGTAGCAGAGGGCCATGCCGTGCCCCTGCGGCCGGTGGGCCGCCTCCTCTAGCGAGAAAATAAAATACTGGTGACCGGGGAGAAGCTTCTACAATAGCTGACGGTCTCTTTTGTATTGGTGAGAAGGTGGAGAGGCGGCAAATAAATGGGTTCGGCGCTGCACGTTTAAAGGAAATTCGTTCCCGTTCGAAATCCCTCAATTACTTTTGCAGAGTACAAATATAATTCCGACCCACACACGCGGGTGGGAATTTGTTGGGTCTCAGGTTCTAAATAAATGTTGGTGCTGGAAAAGGCTGGCCAGTGTTTCTGCAGTCCCGCTTTTGCCTTTCGTTACTAGGAATAGGACAAAGTCAAAGTTTCGAGCCCGAGTTTTCAGCCAGCGCTGCTGCATCCTCCGGGGCGGGCTGGAGTGACGGGGAACCGGCGGCGATCCCGGCCCCGGTACCTGCTCCTCGGCTGCAGCCTTCGCCCTCGGAGGGGACCGGCTTCCCGCTCGCTGCTAGTTTTTTTAATTAAGGCTGATGAGACGGTGGAGGGACAAGGGAGCGGGAGAGCGGCGGGGGCTGGGTCTCGGTACCGCTTCTCGGCGTGCGGCTTGTTTGTGCTTGAGCGGACGGTTCCCGTATCGGAACACGCGGAGAGCGAAAATTTGTGGCGGTTTCGGGGGTTTTAAGTATTTTTTTTTTTACATCTCCAAGCCTGCCGCCTCCTCTGCCCAGAGCTCCGGGAGCCCAGCTCTGACAGCAGACGGACAAACCGCCCCCGGAGGCGGCTGAAAGGCGGCGAGGAGCCGCGCTGCCGCCGCGGCCCGGGACTGGGAGCGCCGCGCCGGTGTGCGCGGAGCCCCGCGCAGCGCTCCGCAGGTGCGGGATGGCGCGGAGGCCGCCGGCGCTGGGTCCCCGCCGGCGCTTCGCCCTCCCCCGCCCTGCCCCGGATCTCTTCAATTAGGCAATTAGGGATGCCGGGCAGGGAAAGGGATGGGGGGGGTGGGGGGGTGATCCGCTAATTAAGGTGATGTGTAATTAGCGTTTCAACAAAAATTACCGAGGATTTAAGATCAGTTTAGTCTTTAAAAAAAAATAAAATAGGAAAAAAAAATCCAAATTCTACAAATATAATTTATCAATTCACCCGCCCTCCCTGCTTGATGTATTTGAGATAGAGCAGAGGGAATAACTGCAAAGCGCTTCCTTCTCCCTTGTCCTGGGAAGGAACTTGGCAAACGGGAGGAACGAGCTGGTTATTTGACGTGGGACACACTTTGAACTTGCCCGCAGACTCGCAGGTTTAAGGTGCCAAAGTGCCAGAACTGAAGACGCAGAAATTGGGGACTGAGTTCTGGCCTGCGATAAAGTCAATGCTCGCCAGTGTCTGTGCAGTTTGTGTGTGAAGTGCGGGTCACGTTTTATCCACGTGTGTTTGCATCACATTTGTGTGTGCATTTGTGTGTGCGTATATAAATGTAAGTTTATAAAGTGCATCAAAGAATGGTACGTTATTCCAATTTCACTAAATTCCTGTGTCCTCTAAAAACACTGTGTGGATGCAAAATATGTCTATGCAAATGCATTTGTCTGTCGGGCTGACAATGGATGTACAAAGGTCTTATAACACATGGTAAAATCTCAGGTACTGTGTGATCATGAAGCAGCGTGTTACTTGCAGGAACTGTGACTTGTATTTTACAAACTTTGTTTAACAACAAATAAAGCTGCCTTATTTTTAGACTTTGTATTGGAACTGCAGTATAAGTTCAAGTTCAACAACAGCAAATTAGGTCTTTAACGAGCTAAGGGGAAAAAAATTAAAGCAAGCGTATTTCTAAAGGTTGCTATTAAAAATACCTGATGAAGACACAGATCGGAAAGAGCAAAGAATTGCTCTTCTGTTCCCCGCACAGAGACACCGGCCAGTGTTCAGTCATACATTACTGGTCTAATAAGACTTTGAAATGGGCAGGATTCTGAACCATCCAGCGGGAGAAAGCCAAGTGTACCTGCGGCACACACAATCTCCACTCGCTTCTAAGGCAAAATGCACCGCAGGAGCTAGGATTTCACAACACAGGAGCAGTGTAATTCATCGCTGCTGCTCACTGTAATCATACCCCGGCTCCTTGGTCGGATGTAACCGTTCCATGACCGGTGCTGGAGGAATGCTCCCGCCTGCCGCCGCACAGGGCTCGCACCTGCCTGCAGACGGGCTCGACTCCGAGCCCACATACCTGGAGGGAATGACAAGGGCGTCTTCTGTTCAGGAGGGAAATATCCTTCTGTGGCACGGCTGCCTTCATTAATGTCTGTAAAGCACCCTGAGATTCTCAGACGGAAAGGCCCTATTGAGTAAAAAGTATTATTATTGTTATTACGGCTATGATTATTATGGATTATGTATTTTATAAAAGCCCTGTGCTATTTAATACAGTGCTTCAAAGACAAAGGCCTAAAGAAGTTTGCAAACATTAATGAGGCAAAGCTCAGTAGCCACCCTGACGGTGGGGACGTGTGTTAGTTCCGTGGCAGAGCTGGGGAAGCGGAGGCAGCGTGTGTGATGGACTTGATCAGGAAAAAACCCCACATTTTTCAGATCTGCTTTTGCCCTTCTAACTGTAAAACTTAAATTCTCTCTGTTTTATTCCCTCCCACCCTCTGCTGCAGTAAACTGCTGTATGAAATGGTTTAGTGAAAGAAAAATCTGTATTTACAATCTAGGCCTCTTCCGTAGCGCAAGGCTGATGGCATCTAAGGCTGTACGTGCTCTCTGTGGGCCAGGGCAAGCTCACGCTTTGTTTCTACAACTTGATGGCTCTCCCGCTATTACTGGATATGTTTATTTTTTTTCCAGTTAGAGATTATTTAAATGATAAACTTGTGCAATTCTGAATGCTAACTGAAAGCATCAAAATCTTAGCTGAACAATGATTTTCTCCTGCCTATTTCCCAAAAGATATTTTTAATCCTGTTAGGGGTGAGTACCCAGCATATCAAGAAATACATAGGCATACGATGTCCGTTGGCAGTTAAGAACGAAGACATCTGAAGGATATGTGCAAACACATTTGTTTCCACTCTCTGGATAACAGCCTGTTGATATGTCAGTACTGCACGGCATTCCACACCAAAATTACTGCTGTGTTTTCTGATCTTAAATATACCTCATATACCTCTCTTTTTTTTTTTTTTTTTTTTCTGGAGGAATTTCAGGTCAGGGATGTCATAGTGGAAAAGATCTATGACCTTATTATTTCTTTTATTTTCTTAATGGATTTTCATGCATCACCGCTACCTACTCATGGGCTGTTTATTTATATTTTTATTGCAGTAGGTTGTGCATTATGTAGCGTCCAAATCTGTAACAGAGTGTCCCTGTCCTGAAGACGCTTTTTTTTTTTCCTTCTCTTCACTCAGTGAATAATGTGACCCTCTTTGCTAATAAAAATGAAATATGATTTTCATCCCTGGAACGAGTGTACTTCTTCGTGCTTCTGAATGCTCATACCCTGGATAAGCAGCTTGATTTTTTTATTTTTACTTTTTTGTGATTGGGAAGAAATTTCCCTGCGGTAAGGGTCGTGATGTGTGCTTGACACGGGCAGGTAGGGCTAGAACCTGAACTCCTTTTTCATGGAGCAAAGGGCTTCTCTGTGCAGAGGTGCCGGTTCCCAGTTGCTCTGTTCAGCAGTGCTTGGTGTGCAGGACAGCGGGAGAAAGGAGAGTTTCTCTTCAGAGGGTGGACGAGCTTTCATCACGTCACCCCAAAAGACGTGCTTCACCCAGGTTTGGGACAGAAAGTGAGTAAAGACATTTTTTTTTTTTGTGCCACCAAACCCACTCCTGCACCGCAAACAAGGCCACTGGCCCTCTCAGGGAGACATTTTCCAGCTGAAAATGGAGTGAGACAGCCAAATTATTTCCAGTAGGCCACAGAATAATGCTTCTATCACGGTAAATCTCGGTCTCTGTTGAGCTGGTGTGGAAAGACTTCATCTTCTCTTACCCATTTGCTTTTTGTAACCCCACGGGCAGAGCTGGGGGAGGCTGGACCGCGGCTCTCCGGGAAAAGCGACTTCCCAAGCGTTTGGGGTGAAGTGTCAGAGCGAAATAAACTGGGTGGCGATTTATTTTTTTGTGTCTCGATAGTTTTCCATCTTTCAGGTGTTTTGCTTTAAGGTAATATTTGGATGCGGTAGGTTTTTTGCCGGTCTGCTTTTTTTGGCTCACGAATTCTCTCACCAAAGCTCTGAGACACAATGCCCCGGCGTCAGTTATTGGGATCAATTTAGCCATCATTATTAGATAACGCTGTCAGCCCGTTTGAGATACATATTTGTTTAATAGTTAATGTTCTGTACAAAATACAGAGGGTGGGGAGAAGTCAAACTGTAGTGAATGCTCTGCTTATTTTATATCCACTATAACTGTTTTTGTCCATGAAAATTGGCTTAATTATATCAATGGAATGTTTCTTTTTCAATTCTGTATGCAATTAGTCCATCTTGCTGGCTGCAATTTATTTTAATAAAAAAATAAACCGGTGGCGTGTTCAGTTCCTCATCCCCTGGGGACAAATGCGATTGGTGTGTTTAATTTCATTAACTACAATGCGGCCTACTGGAAAAATGTATAAAATCAGCTTTATACAGCTTAAACACTGGCATTTGAAACAAATCATTACTGCATTAGCTGTCACACTGGTAATTCTAGAATCCAAGACAAAAATATTATAGCTGTTTTTATAACCCTCTGCAAATACACTGTTAAAATAATTTGTAATCATTTTTTAAACATGCCCTGATGTTTTTAGTTAAAATATCTTATCACCACCAAAGAAGGCTGGCTATTCATTATCGCGTGTATGTTTTATTGAATGATTCATAGGTTGCTTCCCCTGTAGAAAAACCCCGCCTGTCTGTCTGACGCTCCCCAGTTTGAAGATGGGCTGTTGGGACCCAGTGAGACACGCTTCCCTCGGGAGTTTGTTTTTAACTGAATTTACTTGTACCAGTTTGCCAGGCCAGCTTTTGGGAAGGCGAGTGCAAGGAGCAGTTTTTCCTAGCAGCGCAGACGAAGACGGCGATGAAATCCAGCATAATTTCAAATACCGCATCCCCCTTTTCTTTATGTGCTGCCCGGTGTGCGGCATCTTGTAGCACTTCTGAGTTTTTCTTTGGTCTCCTGAGGGTGGGAGGGGAAGAGGGGAGGGTGCCCGCATCCCTTTCCCGGTATGTTCCCAAAAGTGGGTTTCTGTTGGGATTCCATGAGGTTGCGGCAAAGGCCAAATGCAGCCCCTCTCCCGTGATGCGGAGCCCCCCAGGTCTCAGTGGGATTCCCACCCCCACCCCCGCCAGTGCAGGGGACAGAACTTGGCTCTTTCTCTCGTTCACAACTCGATTTCCTGCACTTCATTAGACAAGGCATTTTTCAGACACCACGATTTCGCCACAAAACTGTTCTTTACTGTTTTCGTTAATACGTACGTCTTTCATATGTAAGTGCACCCAGTCTGGGGTTAAATGCATGTACAATCAGTGAATAAGGCTGAGCAGAACACATGTGCCTAATTCTCTTCTGTGAAAACTGAGGTTAAACTGACAAAAATCTGGATTTTTTTTTTTTTTTTAAATGAGAGGCCAGATCCTCAACTCATGTAAATCAGTATCAACATCAATGAAACTAATTTTCACCAGCTGAGGACATGACCCAAGAGGTTTTGTGTGTATGTGCATAAAATATCCAAATATTGGTATATAGCTGGTTTAAAGGGATCCAGTTTTAGCATCTGCAGATCGATATCTGATGGAGAAATGTAGCTTTTTTTTTTTTTCTCCTCAACTTCTGGAATGATCAATTATATAACCTCAGCATATTTGAGACAGATTGCTGTTTTCTGGAGTGGCATGGACTTCCTTTCCAAAGGAGTAATATACAGAAGATGGGCCATACTGGATATAAGCCATCTGTTCCCTTGCATGCATGGGTTTTTTCGCCCCCCTCTTCCACTGCTGTCATAAACAGTAGTTAGTTTTCTTTTCCATATCTTTAACTTTATAGCGGCGGTGTTTTGGTAGAAGTGATATCGAGTTATTGCTTTATTGGTGTTACAGGGGGAAAAAAAAACAACCCAGCTTTATTTCCTACTTGATATAAAATCACTTCAGGGGGGACTAAAGAAGGTAAATGAGGTTTTCCTCATCAGGCAGAGGAAGAAACTGGGTCTGGAGGAGGCAGAGGCAGGAGACCCTTGTGGAGACCCACGTAGCCGGGGTGGGGATGGGACCATGGCTGTGTCTTTGGTGTCTGGTTTGGGTGTCTGTCCCTGCCCTGTGCTGGGGCTCGGTGGGATGCAGAGGGAAGCGATAGGATGGGGGAAGAGAGCAACTCTTCCCTCATTGCCACATAAACCTTCCTGGCAGAGCAGCTTCACCTGGGGTTTGGGCACAGGATGGGGCCGGGGCCATCCCCGCTCCAGCATCAAGGCTGTCTTTAGCACCTGTATTTATTCTCTCAGCCCAGCATCGCTGTGCTCTCAGAGTGCGATTCTTTGGCCGTAAGGAAACATGGAAAGTTGGATGTGAAGTTTTGCTCCGAACATGGAAAAGTTGTAGAATTGTGCAGGAATGGAACTGGGGGTGGGGTCCTGCCCTGCTATTATTAAAACAAAACAAAAAAAAAAAACCAAAACGCTCACCAAACTTGGAGCGTATTGAAACGAGATTAGTTGATCAGAGGTTGGTCTGGGATGCAGAAAAATCATGAGTTATGTTTTTTGGCTAAGCTACTGAACAAACTTTACCAGTTTAAGCAAATAATTTACCCTCAGCTACTTCATCTGTAAAATAGGCGGGATATACATACCTGCCCTTGTGATTTCTAGATAAACGTCTCGTTAATGATCTTTGTGTTTGTTCCAACTCCCACTGAGGTTGTTGGGACGTTTTTGCTGAATTTACTGAATCAGATTTTTTTTTTTTGCATGTTTCAGATTTGACTAAAATCTTTTATTCTGTCTCAGATACTTATAAAGATGCTTTTGTTTACATGTAGTCTGGCATTTTCTTTCCTTTCAGGATAGTACTTAGTGTTTTTTATTTCACAGTGAATGGACCTTTTGGGCTCAATCACGTAAATTAATTTTTAAATGGCTATGCTTGAAGTTCATGTAGTATAAAATTGTTTTACCATTTTTTTATGTTTATAGAAAAGGACTGGTTTCATTTTATATTTTATTACATAAATGTGAAATAAAGAACATGCACAACTTGCAAGTGATCATGTATTTTATTTTAGAATTATCACATAGGAATAAAATAAATTTAAATCCATACATGGCACAATAGTCATATTTAAAAAGCAGTTGATACCTCACGGAGAACTTTGAAAAGCCCCCTGCTCAGAAAGAGTTCTGCTCATATATCCCATATATAATGAATAAAAAACAGATCTTTGTTACTTGGGGAGTTCTTAAATTCGTCCTGCTAGAATGTTCTTCAAGTATTTATCCAGAGAAAGTTCAGAACAGAATGTGGTTCTTCGTTTTCTGTTCGTGACAGTATGTATCAAGGAGCGATTCATCGGCTGCTCGGCACCCGCGGCTGAAGGTGAGCCCTCGGGGAACCCAAGTTCCCTTCAGGGATGTATCCTTAAGGAAATGCCTGCGGAGCGACCGATCTTCCCCAGGCTTTCGGAGACGCGGGATTTCCCAGCCCAGCACAGTGTCGGTGCAGCTGAGGCCCGTTAGGTAAATTCTAGTGCTTCCTCAGATCGTTTATTGCGGGTGCTTTATGATTATTTATTAATACATTTAAAACAAAGCACGCACCTGTGAAGCACATTGGGTATCGACCCGTTAAATGTGCCTCGGCAAACTCACTTCTGCCTTCTCTGTGGCTCTTTGGCCAGGCAGGTGGATGAGAGGGATGTTAAAGGCCTACCTGTTTCGAGGTACGTGTTTAATATCCTCTTTAAACTTACGTATTACTTTTTAACTCCCGTTTCAGATAAAACAGCATTTTTGACTAGTTCTCCGGCCAATGCGTAGATCTGTGTGTCCTGAAAGAGCACAGAGGCCTGGTGCAAACCGTCGCGCGCGTAGCCTCCAGCCATAATCGGAAAGTTCCGTGTACGATCCCGGAGTCGATACCCTAGCTGAGTATTGATTTTCGTAATAGCGCTGTCTGTTCCAGTAGATCAGGAAAAGGAGCCCGCGTTTAACACCTATCTATAAATCTATTTTTACCCAATGGACAGTAACTGGTTTGGGTGTTTTTTTATGAAGTATCGCTGTTAAGCAGTTTGTCTTGAGGCATTAACCAGAGAAATGTCCTGCCTCAGAATTAATTCTATTAAGCGTCTTTTCTGCACGTCTATGCCCGCGCTATCTGGGTCACTCGTGTTATATTGGTGAATTTTGCTTCTCAGCATGAAGTGGTGGCAGGAAGTACCTGCTCGGCTTGGCCGGGGAAGGTGAGGTTCCCATAGGTCAGTAATTCCGCCCAAATCCACACCTGGAAACCGAACACAGAGCTCAGAGAAATGGTCCTCCACACCCAGAGGCTTCCCCCGTCGTTACTGAAAAAGGCAGAACTTTAATAAACGAGGTGGGGGGAAGAGAACGAAGCAAAAACCCGTGAAAGATTTCTGGAGCGTTGCTTTGGTTTGGAACCCTCCTCTCTTTCCTAATGAGAATTCTGAGGGCATAACTTAGGGCAAATTGATGCTCCTGTCTAACTCAAGACCAGGAAATACGAATTCCTTGCCTTTAACTTCCTATAGCTGATTGCTGTCGGAAAGGAACCTTCACCATAGCTGGACATTTACTTCCAAAAGCAGCTTTGTGGCCTCGCTGCTCAGAGCCTCAGACCTGCTGAAGTTCACGGTAGTCTTTCCATTGACTCCGCTGAACTTTGGAGCAGGCCCTCAAGGCGCCGAACTCTTCGGGGCATCAATGCTATTTGCATATAAAGATTTTTTTTCTTATATCTGAGTTTGCATGTAATGCTCGTTAATGATTAGCTACCAAGGGTCTGGTATAAGATACAGCTATTTCCACAGATGAAATCAGACGTGCCTTTGTCTCTCCTTCTAAAGTCCTTTTTCTGGTGTGACCTGGCTTTTAAAAAATTGATAAACAAATAGGGTTTTTCTACCTGTAATTTGAAGAGCTGTATGCCTGATTCTCCTCAAACAGCCTAGAGGATTGCATATTTACTGCCCCTTCAGAATCCTAGCCTAAGTGGAATAATCCCGTTCCGTAGTCACATTTCAGTAACTGAAGACTGAAGAGACAGCTTTGAGGACTTCCCTGTCGAGATATACATGTATATCTAGTTCACAGTCACAAGCTGTAACTATGTAAGGGGTATTCTTCTTGTTGATAATGACAGATTCTTAATCTTTCTTTTTAGTTCTTTCAGTGAAATTCCATCACACGTGTTTGAAATGAGAAGAATCCCTGAAAACACAGACAAATATCTACCTGCTGATCTATCTGTCTAGAGACTAAATATTGGACGAGCGGTCATTTAGATCAATCTTGTGCCTCAGTGCTCGCATTAGAACAAAAAAAAAAAGCACTCTTGAAAAATTACTGAATTCTCCTTGCAGTGTCAGGTTCCAAGATAATGATGTGTCTGTGTGTGAAAATATTAAATTGCAATAACATGCAGAGTGAGTGGCTTTCTGAATGGGGTATTCAGTTCACAGTTTGGACTATACATAAAGCTAGTGAGTGACAGAATACAAATGGTGTCATAAAACATCAGGGGAATTTACAGCCAGTCTCAATCTTTTTGATCTATATTCTATCTATGGAGCACTCTCAATCTATCTATCTTTAGTTAATGAAACAGTTAAACATATTTAATTATTTATCACTGTTTAATGTCAAGAGTTATCAAAACAGATTGTTTCCCCCCCACACACTTAAAGGTAGTAGGAGAACCCTAAATTGTATGTACTGAAGTCTGGGATGTTTCCTGTCCAAAGATAATGCTTTAAAATGCATCTCTGCATGTAGATGTTTTTAAATCACAGTTGTTTGGTGAAAGCAGACCCTTTTTTTTTTTTTCTCTTTTTGCCTGAGAGCATGCTTTATTTCTAAAACTTTGGTTGTTTCTTACACAAACGGCTTTTATTCTTCATAGGAAAAACAGGGAAATGAGAATTTGCTTTCACTCAGGATGAGACATGGAATAGAACGGGGCAGTTCTCAGAGGGTATATATGTTGACCCACCTCTCTGTTATGGCCCAACAACAAAGGGCCAAATTGAAAAATCATTCAAAAAGTAAGGCTGCCATGGCCACCCTCCTTGTGTCTGGAAATCTGCCCCAGCAGGGTTTATAGAACTGCGTTAATGATCACGTCTCAAGACTAAGAGCTCCTCGTCTTCTTGTGGCTTACCCTGCCTGGGTCTTCTCACGCGTGTATGTACGTATGGTAGATATTTTATGGGAGTTCTCCAAGCAGACCCCTGAAGCTGCTGCCCGTCGCACGGCCAACCTCGCCTCTCGTGGAAGGCAACGTCAGCATCCCAATCCTCCCAGGCTGTCGGGCTCTGCCTCTCCTCCCTCCTCCCCTCTCCCCCCCAGCAGAGGTGTTAATCGTCACCCTCCGAAGGTTGTGCCGAGCTGCTAAAAGCCACTGGTTGTTACTGAATCTCATCTGCTAATTCTGGGCTGGAGGTAGGTGTTTGGGATGCCCCTCTGCCATGCCACCTGGGTCTTCTCTATTGGCAGCTTGGATAAGAAATCGTTCTTTCTTCTCTACCTAAGCTCTCTCTTTACCAGTGGTTTTAAATTGCTTTCCACTCCTGACAGACTACCCTCGTTCAAAGAGAAATGTGGAGGAGGTGGATGGTTCTAGTAAGTATTAGGAGTCCATTACCAGAGGACTGAATCCTGTTGGGATCTCTTGGGAGACAGCCCTCCTTGGCCCACCAAACAGAGTGTGGCATTGTGAGCGGAAAGGGCAGGGGGATAAAGGAATCCCGCCTCGCTTCTCTCTGACAAAGAGACCTCAATACTTTTATTCAGTGGAAAATGGAATAATACTTCTGGGTTTGCTTTGAAAGCCACAGCCACTGGCTACTTTCTGCACTGCGGATGGTTTCTGTGTGAGGAAGAGCTTTTTTTTTTTTTTTTTTTTAAGGGGAGAGGACTTTACATGTGAAATGAGATTAAAGGCATCTCTCTGCCAACATGTTAAACATCTTGGGGTTTACAAGAAATATCAATGTTTCATTGCAGGCATGTGCCAGCCAGGAATAAACCCCCCCTGCACTGCCGCACAGCACCGCTCACCAAACAGATGTGTGGGAAGCAACCTATCCTGCTGGAAATAAAAGTTTTATTATATGTCACGTTCCCTTTAAAATCCACCATGCAGTAATGTTCTTTGGGTAAAGGTAGGTTAGGGACTACTTTGTGTGTTACAGCACTAGCTTCTATTTTGTCAAGAAAGGGGAAAAACTCACCAGTGCATCCACTGGTTCATTGTATCACCTTTTGTTATTTTTGGTATTGTAGGCCAAAAATTCACTACGCTGTTAGATTAATTAGTGTATTAGATCGTATGACGACAGATGATAAAGAACAAAATTTTTAATGCGAGGTGTCGGAGCCAAAGGAAAAGTTTTTAGTATCAGAAATAAATGATGAGGCACTTCAGATAAGGTTTTCTGCCCTCAGTGTCCTGCAGGTAGTTTAATGACGGTAAATCTGGGGTGTTGTAGATAAGTGGGCTTGAGTCTGAAACGTGAGGAATCCCCGTTTTCCTGTGGGGTGGGAGTTGCTGGGACGGTGTCTCCAATGAAATACCCACAGGGGATGAACCGGGCAGAATGTTTTGATGACTGTAGTCCTAATTTCGCTCCTGAACTCCTCAGCAAATGTGTATTTTGGAGCAAGTGGCATTATTTACAAGGGTAAAGTTATGCTTGCAGCGAAACATTTGTGTAATGGAGCCCGAGCTTATGGTCCTCTGTTTTCCCACCTGCCTACTTCTTGCTCTCAAGAGAGCAGGGAGAATAGAGATAAGGGAGGGAATGGAGAAAAAGGCTTCGCTCTCAAAATAGCTATTTTATGCACGCATTTTTCTCTGAATTACATAGACCCTTGTTTTTTCCAAGTCTTTCTCGCTACCCTTTCTTATCTGACTTCCAAACCCCATTGCTAGTTTGTGTTTTAAACAATATAAAGTTGTGTTGGGAAGCGTTGCCAGTTTTTAAATGCAACTGAAACGGTTGTGACCTTTAGACCCTCCAAAACTGGGCCTGGGAGATCTGGGACTGTTTGTTCGCGCTGCTAGCTTCAGTCTTAAAACTAAATAAATGTACATCTAAAAATCAAATTTGATTTTTTGAAATGCGTGAGCTAGGCCACTTGTATTAAAGTGAAACAATTTTTTCTGTCCTCTAGAATTGATATTTTCATTTCTAGTCCTTTAAAATCTGCAATAATTTTGGTTGTCGCGCCCAAGTTTGCACACAGAAATATGTGGTAAAAGTAAGCGCTGATCTCGCAGCTTGTGCTGCGCTGGGCCTGGGGGAGCTCCTCTGCTTGCATTCCGAAAAGGAAAAAATCACCAGAATTTTGTGTATGAGAGAGATATCGGGCTTTGGATTCCCTTCAGACTGCAGCCATTACTTCAGTGGGTCGCGTTTCCTTTTAGCTTTGTCCCTTGGAACCAAGACCCGGTTCTTCTTAAGACAAACGCTTCAAGAATATTATTATTCCTCTTCATCTTTCTCTCCGGTGGCAAAATGGAAATGCTGAGATCCTTCGCTACAAGCTTTGTAGCACCTCAAATATTAAAAGATGGGAACAATTGCTGTTTGAGACACCTGCCTGGAGGATCGAGTCCTTTCTGATGCCATCTTGGTTAAAACAGGGTGTTTTTTTCCTGTCGAGCCCTGGTGCCTGGAGAAGGCAGCTCTCGGCACCGGGTACCTCACCCACAGCGTAAGCCGTGGTCAGGATGAGGAATTCTTCCAGCTGTTCAAGCGAGTTACCTGCATTACTGCCACTGGTGTTACGTGGAAATTGCGGAGCTAGTGAGAAGAAAGGCATATCGTGACACGTGCGTGTGCCGGGAAGTTCTTATTACCAAAGGAAGGTCAAAAATACACTTTTGGGTTTTTTTCTGTGCTGTGTTACTGATACTTTCACTGGACAGTTTGAGGTATCTCCCGCAATCCAGCCTTTCCCCTGTGGTTCTCAGGACCTGTGTGGCACCGACCAGATCTGGGCGTTTCAGACCTTTCTTTCAGAGGTCAGCCCTATGGACGGAGCTTTCTCCGGTGCAGTAGGGGATTATTTATAGTACTACAGATGTCTCTGTGGAAGAAAAATCAGAGTCCATAACGTCATATTAAAAATATTGATAAATTATTGATTATTATTTAGCTCAGGCTATAAGTGCCTGGTTTCCATAAATCACCTGATTCCTCCAGGACCCCAGTGGAAGGGAATGTCGCTGTTGCGGCAGGTCTCATTTGGGAAGTGAGAGTCTGGCTGCGTTTCAGAAGGCGATGAGTGAGGCTGGACGCCCGGTGCCAGCTACCGGGGCTGACACAAATGCAGAATCCAGATGCTCGACCTGTTTCGCTGCTGCGTCTCTGCCAAGACAGGTGATAATTTCTAAACGGTTCTGATGTTTGAGTAAAAGGTTGCTCAAAATAGGATCTTTCACTCAACGTGTTTGTAAGGCTTAAGCACGGGGCGGTTGTGTCGGCGGCGATGCTGCCTCCAAAAGGCCTCCCAGTTCAGAGCTCGCGGCTCACTCACCAAGAGCATCTTTAGCTTAAAGATGAATGAATTCTGAATGAATTCTCTCTACGCAATTATTGCAAGAGCAGTTTCTGGCAAAAGGAGCTCTTGCGAGCCAGATACTGGGATTTTAGAAACAGTCTGTCGGGCTGCTATGGAGCTGATTTGCACTATGTGATAAATAGACGACATCTAACTGGCGTTGTAGGACAGGGACAGCTGGAATGACAACAGATACCAGCGTTAGAAGGCAAAACTCTGTCTGCAAGGGAAATGAATTCTGAGAGTTATTTTGCAGTTGCAGAAAAAGCCCAAATTCTATCCCTATACCTTGACCTACACATTGTTACAGATATGTAAGAAGAGAAGTTAGAATTAAAATTAATGCATGGCTAAAATGAGATGAGAACTTTCTCATTTTGGTGTGAGCAAATCTTTCTTTTTTTTTAAGTGCATTGCTCTTTTCCTTAACTCCGTCATGCAAATAGCTGTTAAAATGTTAGTGATTTTTAATTTTAAGGCATTATTTTATATTATTTTATCCCGTGCTAAACTTCAAAACAACCATATTAGTTGTGAAAACTGTACAGAGGAGGAAGCAAATGAAAGAAAAAAATAATCCCACCATTGACCTAAAAGTCAGACATTTATTCCTGTTCTTTCTCAGTTTCATTTCTTGCTTCTCTCCTTCATTGCAAGAATCTGTCTTCTGTTCGCTGTTTCCACACTAGGAGAGGGAAAGTGCTGTAATGTCCCTGTGTGCTACCGATTGATTTTTATCAAAGTCCCGTCACCCAGAGTCACTTGGCTGCGTACTGGTTTTGCTACATACAGGAGAAAAACCCCAACAACAACAAAACAACCCCAAAGCCCACCGCTGCAGTGAACCAAATGGATCTCCTACACTTTATCTAGATAAAAGCCCTGAGAAAACAAACTCAAACTGAAAGCAGAGCAGCTTTCCTGGGAGAGAGGAGATGTTTTAGTAAGGAACTGCAGACGTGTTCCACGTTGGCATTGCGATGTGATGCAATATGCTGATTTAATTGCTCTTGGCACGAGGTGGAGGGACGGGCCATGCCCACCTTCCCTCCCTGACTCCCACTGTGGGTGTCGCATCCCCGGACACCCCCACGCTCCCCTTGTTTTCGACCACCCGTACCATTTTGCAGGGACCCGGTTCACAGTTTTGGAGGCTTTGGGGCTGACTTCACTGCGAGAACGTTGTGTGAGTGACTCCCAGCGCAGGTTTTTTGCAGGCCGAAGAGGTTTGGAGGAATCCCGGCGCTCTGGCAGTTGTCGGAAGCAAATGCCAAAGCTTTTGAAGTTTCCCCATTTACATGCGGCATGAGTTTCCCATTTGATTAAACAAATGATGCTTTGCCTAATTTGTCTATGTTGGCTATTTTTATGAAATATGCACTTAATTAAGTAAGAGAAATACAGAAACATGTTTATTCTCAAGATTTATGCGAAAAATGAGAACCCCACTGAAATTTCCAGTAGTGAAGCAATTAAGTAATGGAATTCCACAGTATAAACATAGTATAATTCAACTATAAAAACGTTGTCTAAGTAATGTTAATGAGCTGACTTGAAGCTACGAAAGCTAGAAAAGTTCACAGTTACAGATGAAAATTGAATTTGTTCAGGATTAGAACTGAAATAAAGTTAGTTTGTGTGAGGAATAGTCTGTGGTCCAAGCTCTGTCCGTGTGTACAATATGTCAAGCTAAACGTCAGCTGAATTTCGCTGTAGTGAAACTGGTCAGGAGCGTCTCTGGGTTTTGTATGCGTAGCTCTGACCCATAACAGCATTATTATACAAATTATAATTTGCTCCACTGATAAGCAGCGTTTGCCGAGAGAGTTAAGGGAACAGGAGTTGTGGGAAGAAAATGATTTTACAGTTTTACAGGGCTTCCTCCAAATTACCAGGTCCAAGGAGCAAACAAGTCAGGGTCTTAGTGATTTCTTGTTGCAAGTTTGCATAAACCACTAGCCCCTAAAAAAAAAGAAAAAAATAAAGCACCCTCCCTGGCCCTCCAGAAAACAGAAGAAAGCAACCCTATTCCTCTGCAGTCACAGCCCCCAGACAACTTCCCCATGGTTTGGACTGACACTTTGCAAAATTTGCAGTTGCTTGTTTAAATTTTTTTCAGAGTAACGACAAATAGAATATTTATTCTATTTGCTGAAATACAGTGCAGACCCTGAGAGCCACGAACCAGTAATCATGTATGTAGGAAGAAGCTCGAACTAATCTGATACTTTAGCAAGCTTCCAACTTGAAAATTGGCAAAATGTTTTTTTGGATTTATGTTTGAACTCTGAATTTATATTGAAATTTGGCAATGTTGGAGCAAACTTTGTAGCCGTCAATTTTAATCTCGGTTTTCTGTATAATCTCCCCCCTCACAGCCCCGTGTTTGCGATGGCGTGTTTCTGTAGCACAAAGGGAACAGGGACGCTGTGATGGCTCCTTCTGAGAACCTGATTTTATTATTATTTATGGTTAATTCTCACCCGAGGTTTTTTTCCCCCCTTTTCTAAATTCTTATCTCTTTTGGAAAATTTCTTTGAAATCCTTTTCCAGAGTATTAATGAAGCAGTTTGCTGGGAAGGTGTGTGTTTACAGCGCTGAGGTAAACTCTACCAGCCACGGCTCTGCAAAGCTCAGGCAAACGTTTCCTTTAAATCCGTGTTTTTAGCCAGGTCCCAGGGGATTTTGCCGCACTCTGGCCTCCATGCTACATTTTCCTTTCTTTTCTCATTCCACTTCAGAATGTTGTTTCTGTCACCTTCTCAGCCTAGTAAATAGCACGCTGAAGATTTATGATGTTTAAACTTTTAATGCCATAACATATTTTATGTATTTTTTACAGTATTATTCAGACGTGTTATGTTATGGTTAGTTCAAGTTCTAGTGCAACTGCTCTGAGGAACTCTTTCCTTGTGGGTAGTTCCTCGTTGCCAAACAGTATTTGCACTTGCTTCAGAGGAGGAGGAAAGGAATGTTCCATAAATGTTGCACAGGATTAAAGTTGTAGATGGCCAAACCGTTATGGATGGAGACTAAAAGCCTGAACCTGCAGCCTGGAGGAACTAGGAACCAGAGTTTTCTTTTGCGGGACAATCTGTGCTCGCTGCTTTTAGGCTTTCCTCGTCCAAATTTTAGTGCAGGATGATTCTACCAGTGTCGAGGGAGGATGGTAAAGACAGACCATACAGGGGTCCTGAGGAGAGAAGCAGGCAAAGAGGTGGTGGGTTAGTTCAGAACTTTCCCCGTATCCCTGGCAGTTTTGCTGACTGCCCCCTCCCCAAAGTGGTGCTGAGCATCCTCCGTGCCAGCGGGCAAAGGGTCATCGTGGCTTTGCTGCTGGGGTCACCCGCTTCTGCTGCTGGGAGGGTTTTCATCATGCAAGCGCGCCGGCAGACACACAGGCAGAGAGGAATAAGCGACACGCAGTGCTAAGAAGGGCTGGATTCAGCTTTCGTTTTGGGAGAAGTCTCAGTCTTTTCTTACTTTGTCCCTATTGAATATATGACTATTAAAAAGAAAAGAAAACAAGAAAACCCACCTAGAATTAATTAATTGTGGGGCACATCTGCCTGCCCTGAGTTACTCTCACAGTGATACTAATTCTTCTGTGAAGTTTCATGAGTTTATAAAACATTAAGTGCTTCTACAAGAGCAACAAACATTGTTCTCTTCTCGCACAGGTCCTAAAACCCCGCTACCAGATGGACCAAGGCCCGTACCCAGCAAGGGAATATTAATTTTGATGGAGAGAGACTTAGTGTTCTGGGTATTAAATTATATGCCTTGGGAAATGCAGCACAGTAGATGTGTGTTTGTACTGAGTAGTGTCTTTGTCTTTCATATATAAAAACACTAATTAAAATATAATGTAAAAAACTGAAGTATGCTGGTTACATTTTAGTATGCTGCTAAGGTAAATAAAAATGAAACAAAAGATATATATATTGGGTCATTAAAAGTGCATTGTTAAATCGCTTTATGCCACAAAATTTCCGAATTAAAAGCTGAGCAGAAATACATCTGGAATTGGACACAAAAGCAGATTACTGTTACTTTATCCAGAGTTCTGCATTTGGTCTATGGTTCATTTGCGCTGCCGGTAACCACTGTGCAGAGAAACACAAGCAAGCACAGCTCCTGGAACTCTACCTTGCAAAATTTCCTTTTTACAACATCTCCAGTGGTCCAGCATAACCCCGAGCAGTTTTACCCTAAGGCTCGGAGAGCTGAACTCCATATGCTGCCTGGTGCTTTGGATATAAGGTCCCTTTTAATATGTTCAAAACAGAAACAGCTTGGAATATTAACTTAGCTGTACCTCACAGCTTACAGCGTGTAATGAGAAAAGTAGACAAGCTGTCAAAGTTAGCAATTAAGACTGATCCTTTACAATTTAAAATGTGGAATATCGCATATAAAACCGAAGTATTTGATGTTGTTTAATCAAAGCATGTTTCTGATGGCAAAGCAGCATGGGTTTACAGTGCCAAATCAGCACTAGCTTACTTCGATTTACCTTCTGTGTAAGTGTGTGACCTCCCTTATGCTTTTCGGAACCGATGTACTGCATGCGTTTCATCATT
Source organism: Chroicocephalus ridibundus (assembly GCF_963924245.1). NCBI lineage: Eukaryota > Metazoa > Chordata > Aves > Charadriiformes > Laridae > Chroicocephalus > Chroicocephalus ridibundus. The sequence continues at coordinate 3,424,059 of NC_086299.1, read as the reverse complement.
GCCTAATGGCCAAAGCCAGTGGCAGGGGTGGAGAGGGACCCGTCCCCTCCCACTTCGCAGGAGGTGCTCCAGGTCTCTAGCAGAGGTGGTGGAAACCTCTTTGGGATGGAGCACGTGCCTGTCACGCATCCAGCAGGCTCTGGATCTAAAGATCTTTCTATTAGAGTCATCCAGTTTTGGATTTGTTCTTCAGTGTGTGAACGTAGTAACTCATCCTGGGTATTGCAGTATCGGCCTCCTTATTAATAAGTGTCTGTCTGGGCAGAAATCCAAGGTTCAAGGCCTAGGGTACAATAAAGGTTACCAAAGGTTGCTTTATCACCACTCTATTGCTTTAACGGTATTTATTTAAGTCCCCTCCAGAATCTTCTCCCAGTCTTCCTGGCATAGGATATGGCCACCTTGGTAAGGAGAGAGGGGAAAAAAAAATAAAATCTTTCTTTGTGCCACTATCCCCCTGAAGAAAAAGCTTAACATCTGATTTAAGTTTACTGAAATAACAACAGATGTTTATCTTGTATTGTATGGCACATGGCACTACATCTCATAAACCCCCTCCTGGAGCTTAAAGCAGAGTTTCTGGTCCCTCATTTGGACACTTGCAGGCTTTGTGCTCTTTTTTAAATGTTTTCATTTCTCTGGAGCTTAATCTGCTACCAAAGTATTTATAAGTATCACGTTATAAACCGTGAAACGAGGAATAGCAAAGGAGATTTTCAATACTTCCTTCCACTAAGCACAGGACTATGCAGCTACTTACCTGCAGCCTCAAATAAGGAAAAAATTGTGCAAACTTTCTGCAGTTTTTCATTAAGAAGGATCCACTTTGGGGTATGGGATTCGGGACAGATCAATAAAAAAATCATGCCTTGGGAAAGCAAAAGCTGGGAAGGAAAAATGTAGAAAAAAAAAATCTGTTTTTGTGGGACTTGTGAAAAGGGAAATATTTTCACTTCTAAAAATCTATGTATGTTTTACCGTGAAAATAGTGAATGGCTGTAGTTGGTGTAATTTTTTTCATATTTATACACATGGATACTTAATTCCGCTCGTTGCAACTTTAGGAAACTCTGCTGCATGACAGAAATGACAATTTTCTTCCAGCACTAACCTGTAAGCGTGTTTGAAAATGTCAATATTTTCATGGAAACAGTAGTGAAATTCAAACTGGTAATTTCACGCGACTCTTCTTGATGCATTCAAGGTTTAATGCTGGGTTAAACAGACACTCTATAGTGTCAGAAGGTAGGCTGCTGCTAGTATTGCATGTGACAAAAACAAATAGTAGGGATTGACAAGATGTACCTAAAGAAGCCAGTGCCCGGGGAAGAAGACACGTAGGTGAGCGTCCTGATACTGCGAGGCAGGTGTGGTTCTGGTAAACCCAGCACCGAGTCGAAAAGGGACCTGTGATATCTCAGAGGGGGTAAAGACGTGGAGGAGAGAAAGCCAGAAGGAAAAGAGGAAGCATATCGCCTGTATGCACGCATTCACTGTGCTGTAGGTTTAATCGCTCTCTCCCAGCAAAACGAGTGGCTGAAAGGCAGAGCAGGCGAGATGTCGGTTCCTTTTGACCGTGTCTGCACATCTTTCCTTCAGGATCTAGACAGACAGAATCTATGGAGCAGATTCCTTTCTCTCTGCAGAATATTCTAGAGATGCCACACCACTGTCTCCAATTGGGACAGATTTTTTGATATTTTCTAGATTTTTCTGTGCTCCACTGATCCATAAATACTGTGGCTTCTTTTTTTAACATACTCTCTGAAGGCATGGTTTATTTTATGTTTGAATAAATGCAGTCCTCCTTTGTTTCCTCCGCCGAATTCTTTATTTATTATTTCCTAAAATGATTTGATTTTCCCCCTCCTTCAAAACACATATGATTGCAATAAGCAGATACAAAATAGAACCAAGAAACAAAAGGCTGAACATGCTGATAATGTACATTTGGTTTGTATTTATCGTTTTAAGATGTGTTTTAATTGGTTCACTACCAACATCCTGTAACTTTCAGTCAGTCAGAAGAGAAACCTGTTTCATTTTAAAGTCAGTTCACTTCTTCCCTCTTTCAGCCGAGAGCAGCGGGTAAGACCCTACTGTAGTATCTTCAAATTTAATTTCATTAAAACATTTAAATAAAGAGGATTATAATACATCTTGCTTTGCTATTCTCTGCTGATGATTAGGGGCTGGATTTCATTGTGAAACGGGTTTCTAAAAGAGCAACACAAAACACATTTTGTTGCTTTGTAACATAAGCCTTCATGCATAATTTCTAATGAAAACGTGCAGCTATAAACCTAGAAATAAACAGTTTGCCTGTTATTCCAGAAGCTTAATCGGTTTAGTTGAATGAAGAGAAAGTGAAAAGGTGACATGAATGCCATCTTAAAGTACTTAACTGACAGCACAATTTGATTCAATAGACTAAAGGTGTGACAACACCCGATTTAATACAAACCTTTATTTAAAAAAAAAAAAAAGTAGGAATCAAAGACAAGAGGATGGGAGGAGTGATGTGAAAGACCGACCTTCCTGGAAAACGGCAACACAAACTTTACCTGTTTCTGCCGGATGTTTGCTGAGTTTTTTTTAAAAACTGCCCAGGACAGTGCTTCCACACTCGGACAATTTGCCAGTGACTTGGAAGTTTATTGCTTACAATCTAAACACTGAGGTTGGATGCCTCGGAAAAGTTCTGCATGCACCAAACAGGAATTAATTTGAGGAAGTCTCGTTGTACAGGAGGTCAGCCTGGGAAACCACAACACACTCCCTTTTGACCTTGCCTTTTATGAGGTTAGTGCCACTATTATTTTGGACCATCAGCCTCTATCTTCAAGCTATAATTTGGGATTAGCAGTTTTCATAAATATTTCGTATTTTAAAAGGGTAAAAGCGTTCTTTTGCTCTTGCTAAAACCAGAGCTGGAAAAAAGAAAGCTAGGCCTGAAAGAGGACACTTTGCGTGTATGTCTGTCTCCTACCTCATTGTAACCAAAAGTCTTGACTTTTTTTTGTAAATGGTTGTTCTGAAAGCTGCATATATACACAGAACTTTCGGGTCTAGTCAACCCAAAAAGAGAGCCCGTGTCCAGCGGGGTTTGCAGGGTGCTTTTAAATGTGGATTAATTACCACAGCTGAGGTCAAAGTGAGACCTGTGTGGATGCTGAGGGTCCTCCCTCATCATCAGTTTTGGCCTTTGTCCCCAACGGCTTTGAGATGATTTCATAACCGTCAGGGTCTTCTCCCGGGTAACTCGGAACCCGAGGTTCACGCATGGAAACTTGCTTCTCCATGGGAAAAAAGGTGTCCCTGAGCAGCCACCCTCCTGTGTGATGGTGAACGTTTCTGCTGCTGTGGCAAAACTGTTTCATGTGGTTAGTCCAAATCAAGAAGTTTATTAACAGAAGTGGTGAGGTGGTGGAATTACCTGGAAGTTTACCTTGGTTGGTGTCACACAGTGCTGAGGGGACCTGCAGGAGCTGCCGGAGCCCAAGCAGGGCACGAATGGGGCCGGGGCTGGTTGGGTGATGGAGCACAAGGGAGATGGGAGTGCTTGGGGTGAGCTGGGAAAGATTTGCCCCTGAAAACCAAGCAACTTCGGAGGTTTCAAAACTAAGGTCTTGAAAAGGAGTTTTTGTGTCTTTAGGGAGGGCGTGCAGTTGGACACTATTCAGAAAAACATATGGAAACTTTTGTTTTAAGAAACGTTACAGAGTTTCTCTTTTCCGTTTGGCTACTGGAAATGTGGGGAGGGGGAAAGATGGAAAAAGATTCATTTTGTTTGCTGGCCAATTCGGTCAAAAAGAGTAAAAACTGGGAAGCGTTCTTTTTCCTTAGAAGTTCTTGTGGAAAGCCTCTGTCCAGCTCTGCCGTGACCGAGCCCCGGCTCCACAGGGAGCTGGAACCAGGAGACTCCCATCTCGCCCAGATGTTTCTGCAGCGTTTCTGTGATTTTGCAGGAGAGAGAGGTGCAAGAGCAGTGAAATGAGCCCTGATTCAAGCCACGGTTTGAAAGGCCTGAGTTAAAAATGAAGGGCCAATATTGCACCGCTGTGGTATGTAGAGTTGCTCCAGGAAAGAGTTATCCCTCGGGTGCTGTGACGGCAATATAAATAGTTCTCTGTGCTATAAAACAAATACAGAATCACTTATTTAGTTCAGCGTACTGGAGTTTTGCCAAGTCCGTGCTAATTATATTGTCTCTTGTTTTTATCATATATATTATAAATGATTTGTTATGCCAAAACGGCTGGACGCTTCTTCCCCAGTATCATCTTACTAGTTTAGGTTTCTGACCATCGTCTCGCTTGTATTGATTTTTCCTGTAGTTTTCTGGAAAACAGTCTTGTTCGTTACCTGCTACCATAGCAATGCTGCCCATTCAGGTTCTCTAAAAGCGTGTAAGGAAGGACGGAGAAAAGGTTGAAGCGCATCATGAGACAAACGCACCCCGCAGTATATCAGTCTGTGGCTTACGTGTATGAACCTGTAGTATGTGTTTTCTCCTTTGGAAATAATACAAGCTTTACTGCCCATGAAAATTTTGCAAAGAGTAGCGTTAAATCTAGAGCAGCTGTACAATGAAGGAAATAGCTTTTCTCTTGTAATATTCAGTGAAGAGGTAGATAAATGTCTTTGAAAGTGGAAGGCAAAGGAGGGGTGGGTTTTGGGCCAGAGCATTGCAGAACTTGGAGAGAGAAGAGCTGAAGCGATGGAAGATAAGACCAAAGAGGATGCAGAGTATGACCAGATGCAAAAGGAGAATAAGAGGAAAAAAAGGTGGCTAGGACAAATCGGGTCAGAAGGGCACAGAAAATAAGAAGTGGAGGGGAGGGGGAGCATTTCTATGCTACAGGTTATCAGGAGATTTTTTTAAAACAGGCCTCAGTTTAAAACATTAGCCTCAAAAGCAATCAAATTTTATAATTTCAAGGACAGATCCAGATTATTTTTTTTTTAAGTGAAACTTTTCACCTTGAAAGCTTTAATAGGAAAAGAAGTGATTCTCACTGCAGAAGCAGATGATGCACAGTCGCCAGAGGTTCTAGAGCGTTGGAGGGCCTGGAGGGCTGTGCTTAGGCCGGGTGTCTCTCCTGGGCTACACAACTCTGCTGCACAGTCCGTGCTTCTGTGCAGAGAGCCCTTTGTCGATAGCAGGGATCAGTGCGGGCGCAGAAAACAGCCGGAGAGTTTTGCAAAGGAGAAGCAGAACTTCAGTGTGGCTCAGGAAGAATAACTTTGCTGTAACTACCCATCAGATGCTGTGTGCGTATCCAGTTCACCCAGAGATGACAAAGGGCTCCTTACTCTTGAGGACTGAGATGCTGGTGAAACGCTGTTTGAACTGTTTGAGGTTTCTTTGGTTTCTTTCTTTTTCTCCTTTTCTTTTTTTTTTTCCTTGTGGGTTTTTGCTTTCTTCCTAAGAACAAAAAAGTAACGTCCCATGCAGATCTAGTCTCTACAGGACAAGGACTCTTTTGAAACTATTTTACATCCCGTCCCTATTCAAAGGAATCTTCTCGCAGCTTCCGAAGGAGCCCTGACAATATTACATCTGGGTAAAGACAGAGCGAGCCTCTCCCTTATGAGGAGCACAGTGGCTACAACGGACCAAATCCCACCGCAGGCATTCCTGGATGACAACGGCAAGTTTGCTTTGCCGGATTTCACTGTTACCCAGCAGTGGAAATAGGCCTGAATACTGAAATTCTCATGAATTTTAGTTTACTCATCTGAACATACGTGATAGAATTATTCTTCATTAGTATTAGTCAGGGTTACGCTTTCTATTACAGTAGTGTGCGCAACGTCGTGCTGAGTCTGAGGCCTCTGATGCCGAGAGCCACGTCCAGAGTAGAAGAGATTCCAAACTGAACTGGTCAAAACCAGTCTTGTTTTCCATGCAGACTTCTCAAATTTATAGTTTCTTTAGCAAAGAGATTAAATCTACTCCTATTCAAAAAAAACCCTATTTTTTTCTTCTGTGGATAAAAATAAATAAAAATAAAACATTTTCAGATTCCCGTAGGATCTGAACATCTGGGTGGTTGTTCTTTGCCAATTCTCCCCTGAAAAAGTTTGTATCCAGAAGGAAATTGTCTTTGTGCAAATTTATTTAGCCCAGATAACTTTGGAGGGTGAAGCTCTATTGAAAGCTAAGTAAAGGGTGACAGAAAAGTGATACTGAATATGGCGAAAATGCAGAGATATGGGCCTTATCAGCGAACACGCTGTTATTCTGTTTTTTCACGCGGGGAAGCAGTACCTATTGCGGAAAAAAGTGCAGCGCTTCTGCTTGGCAGGGTTATTGGAGATTTACATTAATGGAGACAAGACTAGTTTATTGATGATTTTAGATTGCGAGATGATTGCTGCCCTTCAGGAAGCTTGCTGGTGGATGTACAAATAGAGTGAGCGTTTGCACTGAAACAGCCGAGAAATCTAATCCTCGCAATGCGGAGGGTGCCCGTGCCAGCTGCTCGCCAAGGATGCGTTTCATCCCTTGCAGTACTTAAGGCATGTTTAGCAGGTCAGTAGATGGTTAGCAAAAGCTTGGTTTGATAAGAAGTTGCCTAAATTAGGCTAATGATGGGTTCTCCTGGGTAATGCAGGGGAGAAAAAGTTCAAAGCCTGGTATTTATGTGCACAAAGTCCAAATACCTGCCAAGTCTCTTTGATGAAGTGTCTTTGTCAGAACGATTAAATGAAGGTTAAAAAGGCCAGACCTTTTCTCAACATATTTGACTTGCTCTTTCTTTCCTCTCTTCAAGGTGTCTTCATGTTACATTTATTTGCTTCATGAATTCTTTATTACACTAATCAGTCCTGATGTACAAACTCATTAGAAAATGAGCTGGAAATGTAAGATCTGTCAAATTTCAGAGACTTCTGACATTGTTAGACTCAAGGGCCTTTTTGCAAAGAAAAGAGAGAAAGGAAAGAAGCTAATGAGGAAATGTCAGATAATGTAGAAGTCAATCCGTTTGGGGATGAAGTTTTACAAAGTTCAGAGAGAAAAGTTGTAGCGTTGCCAGGGTAAATACCTAATTTTTTTTTAATGTACATTTTGACACAGAGGAATTTTTTTTCTTGCTGGTGTTACTGAACACTTCTGGTTTGGTTTTGTAATCGGCATCTTAAATCATTTGACCATGTTATTTTTTTAATGATGACACAGAAATTAAGGGAAATAATTATTTGAATGGGATTTCCTAATTACATGAAATACTAATTTGCATTTTGGGTCTTGTGCCAGTCTCAGCTGAAATCACTGTCCCAGCATGCAAGGTGCTGTACGGACGCACAGTGAAATAAATGGTGCTGTAAAGCAGGCTTTGGTCCAACTTCAAAAATCAGGTGGTCAAAGATCCCACCATTAGCCTAACCTAAGAAGAAAAAGGTGAAAAAAGCAGCAGTGGCAAAGAGAGAAGTAACTTGCCTGCGGTCATACGTCGGTCTGTGGCTCAGATAAGGAGAGTCTCAGTTAGTGCCCTGCTCGCTACGTCCCACCTTCTCCCTCTGTCTGGTAACTGCTGGGAGAAGTGCAGTTCTTCTTCTGAACCGTCCTAAGAGTGAGGAAAAATGGATGATTAGCAACACAGAGAATAGTCGAATACTAGTGGAGGTAGTGGCCTGCCAGCCTTTATGCAGCTGTGGTTGCATTTGCACTGGTAGATCAATATGGAAGAGGCTTATTTAAATTCTTTATTGAGAAGCTCAGGATACTGTTGGGAAAATTGTGAGCTACGCACTGCGCTCTCCAAGGAGGAATGGTGGTTACTCCGTCCGTTCGGGCAGCACAGCGAATGGGAGACTGGTTAGATTTAGCTGTCAAATCCTTTTTTTTCCTTGTCAATTGGAACATGGAAATGTCTACTGTTTCCATCGTCTGCCTTATGGACATCAGACTGTCAACTGGCAAGGAGCGCATCTGTACCGGTCAGCGACACTGTTACGCACCTGTGAAACTTAATCATATACAAGAGGAAGAAAATGAAGACTATCACGTCTGACAAGGTGGACTGGGATGCAGGACATCTGGGATCTGTTCACGGTCTTGTTATGAACTCCCTGTGTGACCTTGGGCAAGTCTCTTCATCTTTCTCTCTTGACACAGGCTGCGCTATGTGGCACTTGCCACGTACACACGGTACTGTCTCAATTACAGCTGGGCCTCACAAACAGCAATTATAATACAAGCATCAAAAATAGATTGTTCTTGCTTTGAGATGAGTTTTTTTTTTTTCCTGAGATGGCTATAAAAACATCCCCCCTTGGATTCCACCTGGGAGATACCGAGGGGGGCTCAGTTTACTGAGTACAACTGCTGGGGAATGTCTTTAGCCCTTGAATGAAGTTGTATTTCCACATAGAGCGTAGAGCAGGCAACTCGTCTGTTCGTATAAAGTAGGGCAGAGCTGTATGCCAAGAGAAACCTTTCTCCAGAGCCTGCTCTTTCCCCCTTTCATTGGTAAGGAGCCAGGTGGCAACTCAAATGTTACAGGTCCAGAAGACTACCTACTTCTCGGGTTGTGTGAAGCTGAGGGTCCCAGCTATGGGTCCCCAGTTGCTCAGCCAGTTTGCGTATTCCTTAAGGACGCGCACGGCGTCCTTCCTCAGGGTCTGCTTCTTGGAGGTGCTGAGCTGAGCATCCCTGCCCTCCTACCTCCGACCGCAGTGGAGGCGAACAGGAGCTGTGGTTGCTCAGCACCTCATAAAAATCAAGCCCCTGTGGGTTTTGGGGGGATAAATGAGAGAGAAACTGGGCTCAACGACCAAGATAAGTTTGCTGGCAAATTGTTAGTAGCAGTGAAAGCAAAACCTGAGGCATTTACATACCCATTAGAGGGGGATTTCAAACCTGGACTCTGGCCTGCTTTGAAATCATTGGTCTCCAGGGGCCACCTCACCGTATCCGGCAGACGCTGTGCTGGAGGGCAGCTGCCATTTGTGTCCATCCTTTTGATGGCACTTTAAGGGCCTCCATCCCGGGCTTGGCCAGGGTTTATGGCCACAACTGCTCCCGCCGTGCCCTGCGCAGTGCTGGGGAGGTATCTCTGGAGCACGGCGCAAAGGTGAACATGCAGAACCCCTCGAAGGCGAAACTGTGGCAGAGAGCGATGATTCATTTCAAGGAGTTCTTTTAAAATCAGATTAGACAGGGTAGGCTAGCGAAAGGGAAGGGGGTATGTTCTGCTTTGCAAATCTAACTCCATCAAAAAGGTGTCAAAGAACTGGTACTTCCTTCTTAGTTCTTCCCCTCTTTCCTTCCTCTTTCTGTCTCTAGCTGTTGTCTTGCCATTTTTGCAGACAAAAACCGCATCTCAAATTCCTCCTCTTTGAAGCCTAGGGCTGGTCAGGTAAAGCGATGTCATTCGGCCCTTAGGAGAGAGCCTTGGGTATTTCCTTTACCCGGGGGATGCGGCTCTGACTTCTGAGGAGCAGTCTAGGTTTCTCTACGGCATCAGACCCATACACACAAGATCTGCAGGGCAGTAAAACGTGAGGAGCGCTGGATCAGACTGGCTGCTAGCACAATTCTGGTACGTATTTCTGTTTGCTTTACTGAGCATTTTGTTTTAAAAGTCCCTTTATTCAGGAAAAAAAAAGAAAAAGTAGGTGTTTCTGTACACAAGTCTGCTTTAAATCATCCTAAACTCTCCCCTGACTGTATCACATCACTGTGGTGTTACCAGACGCATCTTTAATTTCTAGTGTTCTGATCAGTACTGGCTTATTTGTCTTCCAGCATATCTGCTTGCTAGCCTCTAACATCCTACTGCTCCAGGCATTTCTCCTGCCAAATAAAAACCACTTCACTGCAGGTATGAAATCTAAATGCACACCTCATTTGTTGTTGTTGGCTTTGGTGTTTTACAGCCCTTGGCAATCCTTCATTTTGTCTTTAGTCTCAGTTAGAATTTCTTTATTAGTTAGTTTATTCCTTGCCTGTCTTACCTGCTCTTCCCTCGTCTACCTTCTGCAACTGGGACAGCCAGTGATGGGAGGTTGGTTAGACGTTGCATAATCTTTTGATTTAGATTTGCACCAATTTTGTTTTTTATTTCTGTAAATAAATAAGCAGTTCGCTATCAAACCAATTACATTTATATGAAAAATCTTCTGATACTCTCTTTTATTTTTTCCCCTCTGTTGTTCTGGAAGGATACCCAATATGCTAATCTTAACAGAGTTGTTCTCCTCTGAAAACTTAGAAACAGTATATGGAAGAAAAAAATATTTTTTTCCACGTTATCATATACCTGGGTTGCCTTTCTTACTCAGAATCTGAGGCTGAAAGGGGGTTTTGACTCCTTGAGACATCTTTAGCCGGTTTTTCAGTAAGTTCAAACAAATTTATGAAGCCATATATGGGGAAGTTTACATTTCTGCCAAGTGCGTGTTGATAAAGGGGAGACTTTGATCCCTCGGCCCGTCAGTTGTACCTCGTATGTGGTGGGTCAGGACAAAAGTCTAAGTATATTTCCCTTAACAAATGGATTACGCTGCCTCTGAAGCACTGCATCTGTGTAACGATCAGTAGTGAGTTGGCATGATTACGTTCTGAGAGATTTATCTGGGGGAAAATCCTCTGTGTAAGAACTGATTCATAACATCTAACATTAACCAGGTTAATATGAATTGTCAAACAGCTGACTATGGGAAACAATCTCTCTATTTATAGAGACTCTGTAGATATTTAGAGGCAAATGCACACACCTGCATGTTCCACTGAAAGGCCCTATAAATAGAACACCTGACACTATCTCAATTAGGAGTTGTGTTAGTGCAGTGACTGCAGCTTATATAGACAAGGCTTTTTCTATATATATTTAAGCGGATTATTTCAGGAAAAGAAGTAATTTCATGAAGAGTTAGTGCTGCTGCCAAAATGCAGCAGTTTTAGAGCAAAGAAGCTTCCTGAATACTCGTGCTTTTATGTTTGCCTGACCTGGGGCTTGGGAAGTTAAGGATGCTTGAAACAAAAACCTATTAGAAAAACAAGGTGAGCTTCTATGTATAATAGCTATCGTGTCATTTAGTGGCTTTGGGCAAAGACTGGTGAAGGGCAAAGGGTTTTATACTTCTTGTTAAAGTGCTTTGTGCTGCTAAACTCCAAGGCAGCAAACAAACTGCTAAACTAGCTTAATATTAAATGTAACCTATAATGCAAGCAGTGGATGCTGAGATTTTATTTAATTCTATTTAACACCTTTTTGTTTGCACTCGGGGCAGAGGTGCGTGGTTTGGACCAACCTGTTGGTAGCTAGGATAGCTTTGTGTATTCAGGAAGGAGAGATTTCTGGCTCTGCTGCTACCCCGCAAGACAACCTTTGCGTGGTCATTTCTTCTCTTTGCACTAGTTAACAAGCAACATAAGGATTTGCTAGTTCTTCAGGGAAAGGACTCTCTCACTAACAAGTGGTACCGTGTCCAGTGTCAGTCCGAGGCCTCTGGGGATTTCTGCAGCAGAAATAATAACCTTAGATGAGTTGCGGCGGTGTCAGCTTGGTTGAGCAGTATGTGTTAATTTGCTTGTGGGCAGTGCTCCACTTGGTCAGAAATCCAAACCAAAAATACCCACAAGCAGCATAAGGTGGGGTTTTTTTTTCCCTTCAGGTCTTGTCTCCCACCTGGGTCACCTGGATCGCTGGCTTGACTTTGACTTTTAGCTCTGGAACCTCTCTGTGTAAGCGTGCTAATAATAACCTGGGGACCAAATAGAAACGTGGTGCCACACAGTGTTGAGTGAGTCCCACAGATTTGTCTCGGGAATTGTAGAGGGTGTGCAGAGCCTGGAGAGCGGAGACCTCCGTAAAGTGGGAGCAATTGCTGGGGAAGTGGGTCTGATGTGATCCTGACCTCCTCTCTCAGCAGCTCCTCAGAGCAGCCAGCCTGAAGGAGCTGAAAGCAGCCATTAGAAATACTTTCTTTAAAGTCAAGAGGGTGAAGGGACGCTGGTTATTGCAGATGTGTTGCTTTCCTTCCTGAGAGGAGCACCTCATCCCCAGAGGGCTCCTCTGAAGGCCGTGGTGAGCTGGTATTTGCCATTATCACAGGGTATTTTGACACCTACAAGTGGAAAATCTTCTGAGTTGCCCAGTTCAGGGGCAGTAACCAGAAAGACATGCCATGCCGGACTGTGCCACATTGCCGGTTCTTGTACAATGTTGCTTGTTCAGCAGCCTTGGCCTCCCAGGGTTGAGCTGGGGTTCAACCCTGGCAAATGGGAATCATGACTTGGGCTCTCCTGGGAACAGATGCAGCTAAGGGACCACCAGGATATGGCTAATGTGATGCTGACCTGTCAACTGAATGACATGGTAATGATCAGCAGACTCTCTGCAACGATGTCAAATATCTGACACTTTGGGGGTCGAAGGTATCGCAATGTCTGACTCATCAGGCTTGCGGCACGGGCTTGGCCCTTTGGGTCTGAGATTACCCATCTGGAAGCAGGGGAACCCGTTGCCCTGGGTCAGAGCCTGGTACGATTGCTGCAGGAATTACTTCACGTTTTAAAGGGCATCAGCCTGTCTCCACACTCACTGGCCGCTCGCTCCTGTTGTTGCTGGCTCCTGTGGGAGTTTTCCCCGCTCGCTTGCCCGAGAGGATGCCCTGGCTCAGCCCACCGTGCTCACAGCCCTCCGCCACTGCAGAGGGTCTCCTTGGTTGTGGTCCTGTTGAGTGGGGACCTTGGTGCTTGCTTTGGTGCTTGTACCGTAAATGCGAGAGTGAGGAGGGAAAGTGTAGCTTCAAGTAAAGGATGCAAAAGCCCTTGCTTTTGGTTCCAGAACCTACTGCAAAGATATCTCTGAAAGAAGAAGGGGGGGGTCTCTGCAGGGTGCAGGAGCTCCTATGGTTTGTTAACCACCAGTACATCCCTTCCCCATACAGCGATGGGTACGGCTGGCTGTGGGGACCAGAGTGGTTGGGGGGGTTTCAAAAAGAATTTGATTTTTTTTTTTTTTTATGGTGGATTTCTTCTAAATGCAGCTCTGTTTTACCCTACTGCTGCTACCACAAAAGTCCCTCGTAGTTTTCAGGAAGCCTGTACAACATAATTTTCCTGCTACTTTCCCCACTTCCTCTAAATGCTGGGCCAGACAAAGGTGCTGTAAAATTATAAGCCACAGTTTGATCTCTCTAAGTTAAATGGAGTGACTCTGGGTTCACCGTGGTTGAGACGACATGGGAATTGGGCCTTGACATTTGTTTTTCTGTGGGCTCCCTATATGGTCTTTTTATTTTAATCTTATTTTTGTTCCTCTCGTGTTCTTTCTTCCCTCCCCTCCCTCCTCCCTTGCATTTACCATTTAAAATAGAACAGAAAAACACTGTTTGAAGTAGCTTGGAAGGCAAGACAGAGAAAGTATTCCAGGATGCCTGGGTAGCCCCAGTTAGCAATTTTCAGCGGGCCCAGAGCTGCTGGTGGGTCCCAATGCTTTGCGGGGGAGGAGAAAGGGCCGTGTCTGCCCAGCTGCAGGCAGCATTACTCACTTGCCAGAAGACACTGGTCTCACACACGCCGAATTTACATAAAGTGATGTGGAAGACAAGGCCTTTATCTCTTAAGAGAGAGGTGCAGCAAAAGCAAGGCAAAGCCCTTCCGCGCCTGGAGCCTGCTAGGGGATGTACAGAGCAGCTCAGCACGTTAAAGGCCTGTTTCAGCTCCGTATAAAGGTGTTGAAAAGGCTCCCAGGAACTACAGTGAGCCCTCAGAGGAGCCTTAAAGGAGTTCACAAGAGTCAAAGACAAAGGGAAGAGGGCGAAGAGTGCAGACAGGGAGTCCCTGGTACGAGATAGTGGACTGTATTAGCTGTTTAAACACCTCTTGATGGCATTTGCTTTATAGACTATAGGCTTTTTATTCCACAAACTCCCCATTCCTGTCCTGAAGGGTCCCGGAGGCATGTGCACAGAAACGCTGGCAGGTGAGCAGTGGTGGGCTGGCTGTCCCCAGCGTGTCCCACTGTGCAGATTGATTCTCGTCAAATTCAAAAAACCACAAACAAAAAAACCCAAACAAAACCCCCCAAAATAATCCCAGAACCTTCAAATATTCTAGAAAACCTTTTATTTTCAACCCATTTATATTTAAAGGCCACTTAAAAATTAAAAAAAGAAAGAAAAGTCACTTAGCTGATCTCATTAAAGAGACTAAAGAACTTAAGTGACTCCTCAGGGACTTGAACTTGTGGTTGAAGGAACTGAGAAGTCCCAAATACCATGTTAAGGAAATCTTGAACTATACCCTCTAATGGCCCCATATTAATGTGTGTTGAGGCTTAAAGGCCCTGATCATTTTCCATGTTAATTTTCTTAATGCAGAAATAAAAACAAAATAGTAAGGAAAAAAAGTCTACCATGAAGGTGCGTTTAATAGCAATGAATGGTGTCATGTGTAATTAACGTACCAGCTTCCGTCAGCTGTATTGCTCTGAGACTGCTCATCTCCTGCCTTGAACAATCTTGTAGACTTCTTCATTTATTATTTTTTTTTGTTGATAACTGAAACCTGGAAATTCAGAAACGTGGAGATTCAAAAGATGGGAAAAAGGAGGCAAATGACTTGTGATAGCCGAGGCCATGTTTAGGTAGCAGTGTACACGAGGCCCCGCAGACGAGGCTGAGCATCTCTGCTCACTGGGGCTGTTTGTCAGAGCCTCCGGGATCACCCCTCAGGGAACGGGAAGGCACATCAGTGGCAGCCCACGCATGTTGTTTGGTTTCCACGGCTTTGTCCCAAAAAATTATTCCAACTGGAGAGAATATGGTAGCAAATATTTCTCCTCACTGTTTGCAAAGCCCCCCCAAAGCGACCACCATTGCAAAGCCAGCCATGGGAAGGGGAGCGCTTGCATGAAATAGCACCATCTAGTGATTTCCCCCCCTTTTCTCCTCTTTGTAAAGCAATAAACCCTGGGTCACTTATTAGTGCCATGTTAATTGAAATAGTAGCCCCCTCTCTCTTAGTGGACTGAGAGAGTATTCTCTGCGGGGAGGAATTTGTGCCGTCCTTTGGGCACCCTGTGTGCTAACCGTGGGCACGTCACTCTGTTGGTGGCCTGGACTCAGCTGTGTCTATTGGATTACACACTCCAGGCTCAGTGCAGGGAGAAACATATGCTTCTGCTTTTTGGCTCAGCTGCTCCCAAACATCCACATCAACAAAGGAGAATGCTGCACCATTTATTTATTTATTTATTTATTTATCCCAGCTGATTGAGTCATCCAAATATGCAGTCGTGGGATCAGAGAATGAACGATGTGCGATAGCTAAGGCAAAGCACCTCTGAGCCAGCGCACGGGCCGCGGGGAAGCAGCTCCGTGTTGGCGCGCCTGGCAGAGCGACCCACGCCAGCTCACACCTCCGGGCTCGGGCTGCTCTGGCTGGGCGAGGGCAGCACCTGATGCTGTCGTGGTGTGGCCATGGCCGACGTCTGCAGGTACCACAGTGCAAGTGACACGATCTGATGGGACCGGGCCAGTTGGGAGTAGGAAACCTACAGAAGAGCCCTCCATCTACCTCTGTAGAACCTCTATCCTTATGTTACGCAGTTTCCTCGATTCGTGCAAGGCATCCCCAGTGGGCAGGTCTCAAGACTGAAGTAAATGATTCTTCTTTCAAAAGTAAACATGTCATAATTTTTCTCTTTTAATTTTACAGCCGTTTCTGTGCAGCAGTTCTGTTCCACTTGATACTTTGCTTAGTGTCTCAGGTAGTAGGCACCAAATTAGGATCGCTAAGGTATTTATCAACTGCAACCGCCTGAGCCTGCAGAAGGCTTTTATAGGTCTGATCCAGTGCCCTTTGAGAAAGTCGAAAGGCTGGATGTTTACTCCCCTTGCAGGCCTGAGCCTTGGAGAGGAACTCCTCGGTGCCGTCTCCCTGCTCGGTGTCACACGGGCTGCTGTCATCTCCTGTGGGAGTTAAGAAGCCCTGTGACAAAAGGTGCATATAGCAATCCAATTTTTACCTTAAACAGAACTCTTAAACGCAAACTGACAACAAAATGCCAAGAAAATGAAAAATTACATGAGTTTGACAGGAGCTTTTTCCATGTTAAAAGATCTGGACGCTGCAATGCCTTAATATTGACCATTACAACTGAATTGGCACAGAGTTACTGTAATACACATCCACTCGGAATAGCGTGATATTATTTTGAGGCTAAATCTGTATTTCTGCTTATTACCACAATTGCAGTATTGGAGTCCGCAATATTTTCTTTCAGTAAGAAGGATGCTAAATGTTTTTTTGTCACAAAGACTAATTTAGAAATTCGAGTAACAGCAATGGTTGCCCCTCAGTAGGGATGTGAAAACTTACTGGTGCTTTTTCTAATGATGAAATAGCCTTCATCAGTAAAGTGAAATAATCTATAGCGCTTTGTGCAATGCAGGTACGGCGATAAATGCCTCTCTTGCAAGGTGGCGGTGTTTCCGATGCACTGGCTCTCTGTGTGGTTGTCTTCTGCTATGGTATCTGAGAAGCTTTGCTAGTAAAGCGCGGAGCTTCAGCTTCTTCCTCTAAACTGCGAGCGCGGTGGCCGAGTTAAGAGCAGGCTTCAGAGCGTACTTTGATTCCTTCCTTTTTAGAAAAGCCCTTATGCTTAAATTTAGGCAGCACGTATCTCAGGACCAGTGGATTCCAGCCTGTGACAAGTGCTTTTCTAAATAAAGACCATAATGAAATAAATGAGGAGCTTCTGTTTGTTGAAATAAAGCAATAGGGCCCTGCCCAGCGCTCTCCCAGAGGTGACAATGCCAGTATCCATCTGCTTTGTCAACCAGCCCTGCCTACTGCAGATAGCGCTGGCATCTGTCTGGGCCCAGTCTACAGCATTTCTCCTAGATGAGTTAAACTTTTCCCCCCTCCCCTTCCTTTCTCTTCTTCCCACCTCCCTCCCTCCCTTCCCTGGTCCTTGACAGAGGCGCAAACACTCTTAAATGAGAGATAGTGGCTTCCATCCAATGGAGCCCCGGTTAATCACCGAACATCGTGGGAAAAGCACAAGATGAGGGCCGAGAAACAGCCCATTGTCTGGGCAAGATTAAAGCCCCAAAAGCCGTATTGTCTACTGAGGGGATAAATCTTCCTGCTGTCACTCAAGCACTGAATTAAATTCCCCTTCATTTCTAAAGGGGCTTATCTGTACTGAATAGGCTGTTGCGCCACAAGCGTAAGGGAACGTATTAAGTGAGCTCCTGTCTTGGGCACCTTCACAAATAGACGAAAAACAGGAGCAAATCTGGAAGGGGCGGGTGGGAGGGGGAAGAGCAAAAGTGCTTTGGACTGGGGAAAAGAGGAGGGATGTTAATTGTTGTTGCAGGTCGTTATTACTGGACGAGAGGTAAATGAAATGGCCATTTTGCTTGACTCTCCAGCTTCCTCGCCATTGAAATAAATATGAGGTGGAGTATGAGGAATGAGCATCGCCCGGTGCAAGGGTTGTTCGGGCAAAGGGACGTCCTTGCGTAGTCCAGGGAGTCCCCGAATGACAGGGTGATCCTCTTGCAGGGTCCCCAAGGGAGGGACCAGCCTTTTGGTGACGCACGGGCTATAGGTGCGCTGCCAGAGACCCTCTGCCACCCAGGTCGTCTTGGGAGGGATGGCTGCAGCGGGCTCCAGGGAAATATTTTGCACGGGTTTTGTAACACGTTTGCTCAGCTGCCGGAGCTGGCTTCCCCTTAGCAGGCGAGGGGCTGGGCTCTGGTGGGAGCTGCAGGAAGGAGGAATGTTTTGAGCAGATGTCCTGTCTCAAGGAGCCCACAGGCAACACCACCGCTGCTGCTTCTCTGAATGCTTCCTCTGGCCTTTGGTAAAGGCCCAGCACTGTGAGGATACAGGACACACGCAGTCACTGCTTGTATCACTGTGATCCTCTCCTCTTCCTCCTCTTCCTCCCCTTATGCTCACCCTTACTGCATTCCTCACCAAACACTGGTGTGCTGTGGCATCCCGCCTGTAGATACCTCAATGGGAACAAACATTGTCCCATTATCTTCGGTGGGTCAAAGAAGTACTTTTGCAATGCAGCAAACAGGGACGTGAATGCTTCGTTGGTGGACCAAGTGTTAGATAATGAGCTTGACGTGTTCGGAAAAAAGGCATTGTGCGGGGGTCTGTTGTTTGTGGGATCCTGAAGGTTGGGTACAGCTTCCTTTGCGCTCCAGGTGGTGAACTGTCATTCTTCTCCAGGATGCTTATAACCCAGAGAAAGGGCAATCAAACGTTTAAACAGACATCAAGCATTTTTCATGTTAGCTGTTATTCCTTACTGCCAAATTATAATAAACGCACCAAACCCATTTTTAATATTTGCTAATTGAGGGTGATTCATTCTAACTCTGTGTGGTGAGACTGAATTCTGTCTCTTTGATTTGTTTTTTTTTATGATTGGAATTTATTTTTTTTTATGAAATATTACTTTGCCTTTGGTGATGATTAGTGCGCTTGAGGTTGTGTTCATCCACAATCTTTATTGGTAGCCAGGTCAGTTTATATTTCTGCAAAATAAAGCGCATAAGGAAGAAGTTCTCTGTTGCAATTAAAGGTTGGACAGTAACTGTTCTTCAGTCCAAACTGCGCATAGTACTGGTCGCACACGCAATGCAAACGTCAAAGGACAGCAACATTTGTACATTTCTATTTTAAATGTGAAATATTAACTATGCAAAACGTGCTCAACATAGCGATCAGACTTCTCTGTTTAAAAAACCAGCTGATTATACTTCACCTTCGTGTTGGTATATTGGATTAGAAGCAGACTGCATTTCGCATTTGGTACGATTTGGTAAGTGCTAAACAGGATTTTCTGCATCCTGAGTGGAGTTTCCTCTTGTTGATAGGGTTTAATGCTCCCTTGTACAAATCTCTTACTGTGCAAATATCTCCAATCTCTCCTTTTAGCAACCCAAACCATTGCTTAAGCAAGTGGGTTTACACCTGCTTACCAGATTAATTTAATTAGCCAAAAATAGAGTGAAAGAACTGGCTTGAGAACAATAGTTTGCAAAGAATACTTTTTTCTATTTCTTGTTGAATCTGGTAATCTATGGAAAGCTGGATTGAAATATTATTCCTCTTAGTTTCCTGGCTTCTTGGTTTTATATACTAACTTGAGAAAATAAACTGATCAAAATAAGGTTTTGAGTTTTTTGTATTTGAAATAATACAAAAAACTTTTTCTACTTTTTCCAGCCTTCGTATGAAAGAGCTGATCTAGCCCTTTGCTATTCCAGGAAATCCAATTTAATTGCTGTCTCATTTCTGAAGTTTTGCTGGAGGAAAACCTCGAGCTGATCCCTCACAAAACTTGCGTTGTTTCCAGAAGCCTGCATTAATGCAGAAAGGTTTGTAATTACGTCGCTAGAGCTGCGATGTGTATCGTGGTGTCGTTTTGTACCCACTGCCCGCTCGTGTGCTGTTGACCAATGTTGACCGCGGGAAATGGAGTTTGGGGGCAAAACTGCCGCATCCACCCTATAGCCCAGCACCGCGCGGTGGCTGGCGGTCAGTGCTGTACCTTGCCACAGCCAAGAGAGGTTTTGTTCTCTTTCAAGCAGTCTGAATTGGGTTTGAGCGTTTTTTTTTTTTTTTAAACTGCAAATTGTTAATTGTTTGAAAAAAATGGATTTTGTCAGTAGAAAGACGTTATTTCAGTAGCCTCAAATATTTATTTCAATTTCACCCTTACTTTTGAAGACACTTTTCCTTACAAATCAGGCCTCTTGTTTTAAGCAGACAGCGTTTTGCAGCAAAAAAGGAGCTGCATAGTAAATGTCAAACGGTCTTTTCACACTGATCCTCCTTGATCTTTTAAAATTTTCATAAAAAGACACCAGAAAAATTCTTGTTTTAATAAATCCCCATTTTCTAATAAATACAGTTATTTAGAGGTACGCTGGATTGGACAATTGTAAAACCACCGAATTACATACATTAATTTGGTTAGAAATCAGCTGGTATTTTCCTATTGAATTGAGATCACGGACTGTTCCATTCATTATTCTTCATATTCTACAATCATTTGGAAGAGGCACAAGATTTAAGTAAAGCACCTTCAGAGTCCTACATAATGCTACTTTTAAAGTAATTTGTATTTAAAAAATAATAATAACAAGCAAACAAACTTGTTAGCCCATAGGATGCTTCTGCCCTGTGGCTTAATGGCACAGGTCTTTATACATCCAAATCCAGCAGCTTTCAATAACAAAGGATGAAATTCATGAAACGAATTGCTCCTCTCTTCATAAGTCGCACACTCATATGCCAGGGTAAAGATGTGTTGATAACATTAAAATAGTTTGGTCGCCGATGAATTGTAAATTCCCACCGAGACTTGGGCCTCGCAAGTGAGCTGCTAACAGCATGATGCTGGACACAGAATGCATTCAGATTGTGGTATTCACTACTTCATTTTTTATAATATTTTTAGGATAAGAGCTAAGGAACACCACTGGGAGATTTTGGTAGGCAGCCTTGAAGGGAAAAAAAAGAGCGAAATACGCAGAGGCGATTTAATGAACATCCACGGTTCTTTAGTGCTGTACTGGTGTAAATGCGATCTCTGCCGACTGTGACTTTTGGGGGCAAGGGAACAAAGGACAAATTTACATGAATTTCCTTTCTGACAAAAGGTAGCACGTTGGCACTCTTTAAGCAGAGAGCTGCTCTTCGTCCACAGGAGAACCCTACGGAACAGGTACTGCTGGTGGCCGCCTCCTGCAACGCTCCACCAAAGCGTCTGCTTTGGGAGGAGAGAGAAGTTTGGTTTTTCTGGCCCCTTGGGACTCTTCTGCCAATGCGAGTGAAGGAACACGGAGGTGCCTGAGACCCGGACCACGGAGCTCCCAGCTCCTCTGCCCCCAGGCACCAGAGAGCTATCAAATGAGGGTGTCCTTGGGTGGTATTTGCATCTGCAGAGGCTTGGCGGGGGGACTCTGCCCGTGGGCCCCCACGGTGCGGTACAACAGCCCTGTCTTTTCCAAGGTGATGTAGTGACGGCTGGTGTTAGTGTCTTGCTTGAAGAGCAAACCACCTCCCGTGTAAGTGTGATGGGGTGGAGTTGTCCCAATGCTAGGACAGACCCGTGCCCAGGACATTTGTTCGCAGGATTCCACACTGAATCCTTGAGGAACCACATATTTTAAAGAAACGAAGGAATAATGCTGCAGTTCTGCTCTCTACTTTTCCCTCGTTACTGTTTTAATCAGATCTTTGAATTATCCAGCACAATTTGAACCCGACCGATTTACAAGTGGGGAAAAAAAGCAGTAATAGCTGGCTTGCCATGCCAGTTTTGGTGAATACCTCCCTAATTTCAGCAGGTTTGGAGGACAGCATTCAGCCTGCCCTCTGCAATTAGAGCCCTGAGCTCTGCCGGGGGATGCTGTGACTTCAAACCTCAGGCAGGGGAGGGGGACCCAACAGCCTGGAGTTCTTTGCGCAGGTCAGGACACTTTGGCAGGACCCAAAAGGGTTAACAAACAAACTGCCTGAATTGCTTTGTTCACTGGAAATCTAATCAGATGTTAACCTACAGTCTATATCCAAGCAATCCTTTCCTTATGATAGTGATTAGTATTACACTCAGAATGAATAGACCAAGGAAAGATTCCTATGGTAACCTTCAAAATGCATTCCATCGGCAGGCTCTGCCTACTCACAATAATTACATTCTTAACTCGTCTAACAAACGGCATGCTAATTAGCTGCTTAACCAGCCTCAGCTCATTATTACCAAGGTTGGGCAGGCTTGAGTAAAGTGACCCAGAGAGAACAAGCCCACTTAAAAAAAATAATAGTAATAATAAGACATTTGTCAGATTTGCCATGAAGATGGACCTCCTCCGCTGGGACAGGCCTCTCTTTGTGCGGGGATTGGCCTTTTGGCCAACTAGCGTACCCTCGGCAGCACGCTTCGGCTTCCTCCCAGCTACGCCTCCCGCGCTGCATCTGCTGGGGGTTGGCATCTGCCGGTCTCAACAGTGAGCTACAAGAGCGTCACTGGGGATTGTCCCAGGCTCACTTGTCCATGAGCAATGGCCTTGCTCCAGGACAGGCTTGATGCTTGTCCCCAGATGCGGCTGGCCCTTGCTGTCTTAGCTAAGCTCTCTCCACACCTGGGAAATCTAGGCGAGTTGTACCATAACCATTGAACGCAGGTGGTTTTTGCTTCCACGTTCCTTCATATTTACCTCTGGAAAACGCCTAGTTTTCTCTGAGGGCTGAACCCAGCACCCGGCGTGGTTCAACAAAGCAAAGGTATCTCAAACAGGGTTGAGGCAAACGTCATCCAGATCCGTACCGCAGACTAAGGCTGTACTCGCTGGTTCCCAACAGTTTTAGTTGGAAGGGATCTCTGGAGGTTGTCTTGCTGCCTGAAAGATATTAGTATCTTATTGAGTACATTTATAATACCAACATGTAGAGAAACTGTTTTCTGAGGGTTTGTTTCATACTGGAATTTGTGCTAATCTGAGTTGTCTAGTCAAAGTGGTTTTGTTTTCCTGAGGATCGGTTTAAACTGAGCTGAAGTATTTCATGGACACTGCTATTTCAGATTAATCCAGGTCTGGCTTGATTTAGTTCAGTCTAGCACAGGTGAGCTAAATCGAAGCTGGATTAGTGAATAAATCACGCCTTAGCACAAAGGGCATGTACAGAAGGAAACTGAGTTTCCTACGTTCCTGAAGCACAGCAAAAGCATGAGGATGCTCATCCCATCGGGCACCGTGCTCTGGGTGCCCTCTGGTTTCAGAAGGCTTGTTGTGGTGGGTTTTTTTTCGGGATAACCTGTTCAGGGTCTTTCCCTGGGTGCCACCTTTTGCTCCTGACAGCCATACTCCATCTCGCTCCTCCATTCGTTCTCTCTCATCTATTGTGGTCCATCTTTGAGGAGGAAGGAATTTCCTGTGGTTTGGGATTTCATCCACTGCCTCCAGATTTAGGCAGGGTAGGAATGGGCTCGTCACCTACTGAAATACACGCGCCATCGTGCATCTTTGCTGTCGGTTTTAGGATTGTCTCTTTCATCAGAAAGACACTAATCTGAGCCTCACCTTGTGTTTCATCAGCTGTATTTGCTTTGTTTGCTGTCGTTGTTTTCTCACAAAACGTTTAATTTCCTGCTGGCCCATTGCGGTGATACACTTTCGGCATATGGAGAATGAGGAGAACAGTACTTTCATCGCTTCTTTTGGAAAGGTGTGTGTGGGGTGGGTTTCTTTTTCTTTTTCTTTTTTTTTTTTTTGTTTTTTTTTAAATGTTAACACCTGAGATGTGTGGAAGTCCCAACTGGTTCCATTTCAACAGCCCTTGCAAAGGCAGTCTCCAAACAGGAGCGCGTTTGGGAGGCTCCTGCTTAATAAAGGACTCGAAATGCAGTTGTCTTTATTGCTGGTCAAGTTAGCTTACAGTAGCTAATGTGGTTAAGAAAAGATCACAAAAGTGAGGGGTTTTAAAACTCTTTTTACAGTTCTTCAGTGTCAATCCACAAAGTTAATCCTAATGTAAACAAAGAATAACACGATTTATATGCCGCTAAATGCAAACTTGTGACATTGCAGAACACTGTAATGGTGAGGTTTGCTCTAAATACAATCTGTTCCGTTTTTATGTCCTTACACCAGCTGGAAATGCAAGCTCTCTTACCGTGATTTCAAATATTGATTTGGTTAGCATACATCAAAACATTACCTTAATATATTAAGCAGAATGTTTATTTTTGGGTTTCACACTTTCAACCCTTTTAACACCTTAATGTGCTCTTGCATTTTGTTGCGCTCCTAATTATTTTTCCCCTCTTCACCTCT
This sequence comes from Chroicocephalus ridibundus, assembly GCF_963924245.1. Taxonomy (NCBI): domain Eukaryota; kingdom Metazoa; phylum Chordata; class Aves; order Charadriiformes; family Laridae; genus Chroicocephalus; species Chroicocephalus ridibundus. The sequence continues at coordinate 3,400,227 of NC_086299.1, read as the reverse complement.
GCAGTTTATTCTTACATTGTTGAAACCTAACCATATGAATAATGAAACAAAGCCAGGCACGCTGCCTCCATCAGAATACGGTTTCCTCCTTGTATATGCTTACAGAGAACCACGGGCCACAGAGTACAGAATTCCAGTAGAAGAAGTAGCTGTGTTTACAGTTTGAGTAATGCATTTGACTGTCCCCGGATGCTCTTAGGTTGAATGTGAGGCAATTTCATACTGCAGTATAGGTATATACAGCTTTAACTTTTTAAAATGTGTACTTCTCTTATTAACAACAGTGACTTCATCTTTACCTAGCAGTGTTTATCAGTAGAACAGAAATGCACGTGTCTTAGAACAAAATATATTATTATCTCTTTTCCTATTCATAAAATGTTGGCAAGCTTTATGTCAGAAAAACCTGGAAATGGTTTTTGTCCCCATGTGTGTATGTGCTGATTTTTTTCAATTGCTAATTCACGCCCTTCTTTGTAAAGATGGGGTTGGCAAAGAGGTGTGTACAACTCTCTAGGCAGATGTTAAAAGGATTAGGATTTGCAAAGTTTCAAGGAGTCGGACACCTTTTAACAACCCCGTAGGTGCTCTGTGTTTTTACTGTTCCCATAAGCAATGGCTATTTGTGAACCAGAAAATATCAGTCCCAGGACCGTACAGACAGACCGAGAATACCTATTTTGGTCATCAACTTATTTTTCTCCAGCGTAATACTTAATTATATGTATCATGCTAGATTTATCTTTATCTTGACTGGATGGGAAATACATCCTGGTGATGGTTTTCACAAATATCTGCTTGGATTCTGACTGTGTTTAGCCCTTTGGTTTTCCTTGTTAATGACTCTCCCACTAGCTGGTCTTCCCTGCAGGTGGAGCAGTGTTGGGCAATAGTGTGTGTCTGTGGTAACAGAACTTAAATTTCTATTCGACCATAAAAAAAAATCCCCAAGAATTTACGTCTGAGTTCCTGTATATTCACCAATTGCAGAGTAGAAACGACACCATGTGAGTGATGCATCCAACCAAAAGAGAATAACGGAGCTCATATTTCAGCTCTTGTTCGGAAGCTGCTTACTGCTGCAAGTTGAGACCTAGGCAAGCAAAGCGATGCAAGGAAATTATACATTGCTTTCAGGCCAACTCACATGTAGAATTATTATTGCATGTGACTCTGCTATGAGTGCTTGGGTCTGCTTCAGCAGCTGCAGCTACGCGCCGTGGTACAAAGGGGAGAAAAACCTGATTTTTTTGGTTTTCGTACAAAGCACAATAATTTTACCCAAGTTCTGTGTTGAACGGTGAATATGATTTTAACCATTATGAATGGAATGAGTAGTAACCAAAGGTTTCCACTTTGTAAAGAGTCCCTATCGGTCAGTCACAAGTTTGACAGTTGTGGTGGCTCCTCAGCGGAATGCAGCTTGCTGAATTCCCGTCTTTCCACTGGAACGTAACAAAAGCTCAAGGAACGTGGTCAGTGGAGAAAAGTCTTTCAAAAATCATGCAGGGAAATATAAGCTTTCTTAAATGTTTGGGAGGGGGCTGCTTGTGTTTTGCGTTGGTAGCAAGTAGGGCAGATGGCAGTACTTGCTTTTTGGAAGGCTGAGCAGGTTTGTCCCTTCCAATCCCTACCGTTCTGTGATTCCGTACAGACGTAATTCTGAATATTGCATTCATGTTAGATTTGCCATGGACCTTCCAAAATATCACTGGTCTCTTCAAAGCAGTATCATGCCCCCCTGCACCCTTGAAAAACGATCTTTCCATAGAGCCATGAAAGCAGCAAACTGATAAATTCTACCTGGTTAAAAGAGAAGAGAAAACAAAGTCCCTGGCTTGACCAGATAATCAGAACATCCTCATATCAAAGGAAGATTAATTACATCTGTTCTTATCCGGGCTTTGTGTGGTACAGCGACGTGGCATGAAAATCTCTTCTGAGAAAGGACCCATGTTCCGGTAGTGACAAGAATCATGATATTTCTCTATTTCCCACCCCCCGGAGGCATACAGTTTGATGCTAAGAACTTTTTCCTTACTTGATGAGTGGCTTGCTTCTGCCTACCGTTGCTCCTCTGTCCCTTAGGCTTGATGCTGATATACGTAAATCATTGCATTGATGCACGCGGGCTGGTCCGGGTCACGCTAACAGATCCACCGGCAGGGTCGGCAACCCAAGCCCCTGGTCCCCGGAGGGGGCAGCGCTGGCACAGGTGGTCCTTGGCTCTGCCAACGCGGGCTCCTTGTGACAGGGAGGGTCGGAGTAGATGTACCAACTGGGATGTGAAGGGCTTTTATTTCTTCCAAGTCGATGCGAAGTGTTAGAATTGTGCAGCGTACCATCGAGAATAACCCAGTGAACAGGAAAATAAACAGCTAAGTGGATGCAGAAGACTTCAAGTCATCTGGCCCCAGGTTTTTCAACAGTGCCAAGTGATTTTTGTATCTGAGAAATTTCCTTTCACTGCTGACTCGAGCAGTGATGTGTGTTAAGAACCAGCTGAAACTTTTGCATTAAACCCTGCAGAATCTCCTATTATTTTGGAGAAATTCTCTCCCTCTCCCTCAGACAAGCTGTACCTTCTGAATTTCCCAGCCCTGCTGGGGAGGGAAAGTGGAATTACGAGTGAGGAGATTCTTAATTTTCTAGAAGTGAACCAGAAAGTGCTCGAAATCTTCCTCGCTGCTCGAAAACTGGTGGGGTTTCAGGGTGTTTAGCTGTCAGTAGCCAGGGCCCTGCAGATTTGGGGTGCTTGTTTGAACGGCACCTCCAAAGCTACTGGAGTTATCCCTCCTGACACAGCTGGAGCCGGTGGTTCTGGATGAGCCGCGAGCTCTAAACCGGGGCATGTTCACAAACCCACCCCCACTTGTGTAACGCGGGGAAGGAACAAGGAGTATGAAAACACAGCTTCTGAGATCTCTGTGAAAGATTCTTATTATCCTGCCCCAGATGGCACCAGCTGTACTCCTGGCCCAATACTAAATGACTGTGGCTTGTGCCAAATATGTACTTGAGTGGGTTGTACATGCCCTTTACAAATAGAAGTTGAATGTTAATAGATACTGAATGAAACCCATTGCCAAACCAAACAGAGCCCCTGGATATATACAGGGCATGCAGGGAAATTATACATTTCAGCAACGCTTGCTGCAGACTGCGTGCAAAGGATTTCAGAGTGTTGGTGGATTTAATGGGGTCGTTGCTAATTCTCTGTATGCTAATGGCTGCGTGAAGATGCAGGAAGAAGAATGAGGAAAGGTTAAAAGACCACTGCACTGATATCATGTAAATTCGGGACAGGGTCAGCGTATGGTGTTGTAAACAACATCACATCTCGGAGTACATGGAGTTCTGATCCTTTCAGGTATTCGAGCCTTTGTCTGCTGATATAACGCTTGCCTGTCAGCCCCACGGTCAGAGGCCCAATCTTTTTTTCTTCAGTTGCTGAAAAGGTCCCAGCGCCACATCGGGGCAACATACTGGCTGCCTATTCTCCTTCCCTATGGAACGCAATCACTGGACAACTCTGCTATAATTCACTCCCTGGCCAGCCCTTTGAAAAGGTGGGCTGCCTCAGTGCTGTTAGCCCAGCAAGATAAATCATGTACTCGAAATTAACTTCCATTGAAAGGAAGGGGTGGAAGAAAAGCCGACTGGTCAGGCGGAGCATGCTAAAGAAAAGATGACTAGAGTTGATAAATGTCATTGCGGATAATTTGGGGGCTGTGATTAAGATCTTATCTAGGTAGGAAGTAAATAGAAAAGACTTAATAAAAGTCCTACCCAGGGATCCGTCCTTATGAACTTGTGAAGTTTTAATTTTTTTTAAGTGAATATTGAAGAGAGCACCAGAAAGGTCTTCATTAAAGGGAAAGTTGTTTTCTGGGCGCTTCCTAAAGAGATTTGAAAAGCGCCTGGGTGAAACTGTACGTCTTCTGCCCCCCCCACTCCTTTTTCTTTTCCAGAGGAGAAAGAAAGCATCTTTGTCTAAAAATTCCTTTAAAAAGTTAAAGGATAAACAACTGGGGGAGAACTGATGAGGATTTCTGGGTAACAATCATCTGTTTTTTCTCTTCTCTTCTCTTTTTCTTTCTTTAATGATTGGGCTTTACTGCCATAAAATTCCCTACAAATAAAATGTAACCTTATCCCCAATATGTGTAAGGGAGAGAACGCAGAGGCCTGTTTGTCCATAAATTCACATACTGTTCGCTCAGAAAGCATAAACTGCCTCCTATTTTTATTGTACTGGCTAGAATGTGCTTTTATTATATTATTAGCAGTAGTTTGCCTTTTTTTTTCTTTTTTTTTTTTTTTTTTGTTCAACCAATTACTCCAGCAACCTGCAGCAGTGAGCGGAAAGCGGCAGTAAAACGCGGTTAACATCTGGGAGCGGGAGCGAGGGGCTGCGGAGCGCGGTGCGAGACGGGAGCCCTCCCTCCGCCCCCGGCTGCAGCGGGACACGCAGCGCCCGTACAGCGCGGGGCCATCCCCAACAGCTGGACAGCTGTTTGCCGGGGCCCGACTTCTGTTAGCTAATGAGAACGTTTAAAATTTTATTGAAGAGTGTATCCTGTGATGTGTAACCTGCCTAATCCAAATCTCTAAGGGATATTGAACTGCTAGAGGTTTCCAGAACCCTTGAAATGCCACCTCCTAAATTACCCAGGCTTCTTATTTACTTCCTCCCTATCTTTTTACTACTTTCCCCAGCATATACAACATATTTCAATATGAAAACCGGGTAAATTACTGTAAAAAAAAAATATTAAAAGAGCAGATAAGGGCACATAGAAAGGAGATGTGAAGAGCCAGGGGTGCTGTAGTATTGCCTAGACTTGAGCAAATCAAGTTTGGAGAATTTGGGAGATAGAAGATGATGTTGGTGTGTCTCTAATGCCTCTGTATCTTCCTGTTCTTCCAAAAACAAACGGGGGGAAAAAAGCAAGAGCGAGTAGTTACGAGTGGTATGTCTTTCAGAAAGACTCTGATATCGAGTAAATTATTATACAGTAGTGAAGGACAAAAGCAGAACCTGCAGTGGCCAAGTGCTGTCGCTGCGCATTGGGACCAGCAGCTGCACCCCGAAGGAAGCTTTGGTGCGATGGGGACACTTCTACAGCAAATAAGACATTTCCAGAGCCGGGCTGAAGCTGGTCTCCAACCCAGACAAATTTTGCCGTGTGTGCAGAGGTCAGTGTGACCCACGCTGTGCTTCTGTTGGCTAAATCTAACGTTAGAGCCCCCCACCCGGTGGGGAGGGCCGGATCCCGCGCAGGGAAGGCAGTGGAGACACTCTGCGGAGCCTTGGGAACGGCCAGGGATAACCAATATCGTCAGGCTTTTACGAGCGCTGTACAGCTTTACTAGGCACTGCTGGCGAGAAGGTGCCTTAGCGGCAGCTCCAGCCCCTAGACGCCTGCAGCTTTCTTTGTAATTAAACACTTACTTAAGTGTGTGACTGCGTCCTTGCTTTCTTAGCCTGGGGAGTTGTCTCGCTTGTATTTATTTTAAGATCCTGCAATAACAAAAACTTGTGAAGTTCCAATGGAAACTGCAAATCTAAAAAGTGCATATTCCGCTCCACAAAAACATTGAATTATTTTGTAGGAGCAAGAGCTGAAAATTTAAGTCTTTTCTTTCCGTTTGTAAATTCCCCGTGCGCTGATGCAGATTTTGATACGTGTAGTCGCTATTTACAAGTATGAGCCAAAGTTTAGAGTTTAGCGCTTTATTAAGGGAAAAGTCTGCCTCAGGGAGTCGGTTTGGCACTACTTGCCATCAGAGTTGTCCTGGTCACTTGAGCCGCAAGAGACTCTGCTACTCCTGTATGGGTTATCTGCATTAAAAAAAAATAATCATAAAATGGCTATAAATGTTGGCTATCAGTTGACAAACAGGTGCTGTTCTTGGGGTGCTTTTCATGCCCCTACGTGTAGAAATACCAGTGGTTGTGGTAACAAAAATTTCTGTGCAAGCTAACTACCGTTTATAAAGGTAGTGGTGAATGGTAAGGTAATGAAAATGACTTAATGGAACTTTCATCAGATTTTGGGGAGGAGTTTTGTGAACTGTGTTATGAGATGCAAACATCTCTTAGATATGAAAAGTAAAAAAGAAAACCGCGAGTTTGTTATACACCAAGCACACAACGTGCTTCCGTGGTTTATGTATCTGACCATCGTCTGCAAGCTGTCTGCTCCGCTCTTCACAACTGAGCTAGGGCAGGTATTTCCATTCTTCCTTCAAAGCAACGTTGAAGGCAGTTACTGAGCTGACTGTTTTTCTCGAGTGTTCTTACTGATTCACTCACCGGCCAGTCTTCTGCTGGCCTGTCGTTTGCACGTGTTTGCTGTAGAAAACTCAACGTTCTTCAGAGATTTCTCCACTGAAATCTAGTTTCGAATACAAAACCCACCCTCGTTCAAGACATATTTGGAGTCTAACTCGTGAACGCTTTCCAAGCTATCGACATCATCATTTTCCAGTGATCTCATCAGCATGTCAAAATCTCCCTTGTTAATGGCTCTGAGAAAACTGTGGACCCAATAAACTCCATGTCAGGTAAAGAATACAGCGAGGATTGGAAAGTGACAGATAAAGCAAATATCCTGCTCCTAAACAAACACAGCAGGACAGGAGAAGATGACAAATGATGGGATTGTGTCAGCTTGAAAACAGATTGGACTAATGGCATGCTGGACTTTGCACTCCGGGGGATCGATACTCTATCAGGCAAGAGAGCTCGAGACCTTGTGAATAGCGTTTGTAGGGACAGGAGAGAGAGATTTGCTGATAGCGCGTGCGCTCAGTGCTCGCACCGCGCCGCCTCCAGCGCCCGGCGGAGCTCGGCTGCGGGCCGGAAAGGGAAATTCTGTGCCCTGTGGATCTGTACGGGCTGAGGGGAACTGTTTCTTCTGGGGGTCCGTCCCTCAGCGCAGGAAACAGAGATGTGGCAAAGCTGCTGTCTGTCAAGCCTTCTCTTTTTGTTTTTTTTTATTTTTTTTATTTTTCTTGGGGGCAGGGATGGGCAATTGAGTAGGTATGGAGAGAGGAGAAAAAGGGTTGTTTCTTGGACTTTAAGGGAGGCTGTGCGCATAGAAAGAATACATTTTTTACTTTGTCCACTTCTGCTCCCAAAATCTCACGTTGGTGTAAACCAGGTTCACTCTATACAGATCTCAGAAAAACGGATGGGATGTGATTTTTCTGTGCTATTTAGCTGCGTGATGCAGGAATATGTCCCTTCTTCAATACAAATATGCTTTTACATAAATATGAGGGAAGAAAATAGCTGAGAGTTGTTTGGGATAGGCAGATCTTGCCGTATGTCTGATCCCCAGACGGCGGGCGCAAGGCGAGAGGGGTGTCCCAGTGCCAGCACCCAGGAACCCTCCCGCTGCTCCCCAGGCGCCGTCTCCTCGTCCGGCAGCATTTCTCTGCTACCTGGCCCTGCTCTAATTTTCACCTAAAGAAACATGTCCGCTAGCGGGGGTCACCAGAGGTGCAAGGCTAAAGGTTTGGTTTCGAGAGCCATGTTCCTTTCAGCTGCCGGTTGCACTGAGGACTTAGAGTTTGTGTTAAGCATTGTGCTGCTCCGTCTCCCGCCAGCGAGGGAGGCAGGGGACGTCTGCGGGGGCTCTCAAAGGGAACGGTCCTCAGAAACGAAGAGGGGAGTTCCCGGGGGATGAGGTGGAAAGCAGTTTTAGGGCTTTCATTGTTGGCAGTGGAGGAAGAAGAGTAAGAATGTGTGCACGTTTACGTGCAACACTGAAATGTCCCTGTAACAAAAGGAAGGGAAGAGTCTGGAAAACGCCTCGAAGTGAGGGCCGTGGAAGGCACCCGCTGCCTCGGAGCAGAGCCTGCGACTCCACATCTCCTGGTGCCGGCAGGAAAGCTCCGACTCCCTCTCCGCGGAGCAGCCTGCACCTGGATATACCAATTCCTGGTGCTCAGGAGCCTTTGGCGTAACTCTGTCGAGCTTTTAAGTTTTCTGCCCGCCGCCACCCCCAGCTGACACATGTTTTTTTAGGGGCCATTTTGGGTTTTTTTTGTTGTTTTGTTCTTAAATAAGGCTCTCGAGACTCCTCCCCGAGCAAGTCCAGAGTCCTGCCGCGATTGCCACCCTGGGCTGCGCCCTTCCTTTCCTTCCTTTTCCAGGGGCTGTGGGACATCCCCTTTCCTTGCACCCCACCGAGAGCGAGCGGCCACCCCCGGCGCGGGGATGCTGAAGCCTTACTGGGCAATTTTATATGTTAGACAAGCAGCAAAGGGATCAAATCTGAAGCTGAACGCTTCCTGATGGGCCTCTTTGGCGTTTGAGCGCTCAGACTCAGTCCTGTCCATCCTCTTCTCACACCTCAAAAGCCTCCGGCAGCTTTGGGATGCTTTTGGGAGGGGGTTGCCCGGGACCCACCTGCACCCTGCAGGGGGGGAGCGCATCTTCTTCTAAAACACACCTAAGCTGCTATCTTTGAGTATGTTTTATTAAAAATACATGTTCCTGTCGTTTTGAGAATCTTCCCCTTTCATCTGGCATGCTCGAAAGGGTTAACTGTTTTCTGATAAATGGCACTCTCTTTAATAGCTATTAGTTGTTTACCTGAGCTAATAAGATTAATGTCGTATTGAATATGGGGGAAAAAAAAAAAAGTCCTTTGGACAGACCAACACATGCTTTTAGATTTATATGCTAATCATCACGTGCATGAAATTAATGCTAAGGAGACATTGCAGGAATGCTTTTGCTTGATCAAGAAAGCAGAAAGAATTAACAAACTTCGGTACGACCTCCTGTATCCCGTCCTACAGCTCAGGCTGAAGGGCTCCCAGGAATGGGATCAGTAGGGCTGCTCGTGTGAGCGAGGGTTTGCAGGAGCAGCCTTGAAAATGTGTATTTTTAACTTTGAAAGGTCAGGTTCAGAACCCAGGAGATCCGTATATTGCTTGTGCTTTTCCAAGGTGTTTATTCAGCTTTAAAGTCTCTTCTGAAAGAGAAGGAAAGAAAGCCTCTTGTGTGCCTATCAGTTTCTCTGTTGATATTTCTCTCTACCCATTCGATATTTTAGATAAATAGGCATTATCTCATCTGAAGGAACTCTTTGGAAGGCAGAAAGTATTTTTTAATAGAGTCTAACAAGCTGCTATTTTAGAAATCATATATATATAACTATGCTATGGAAAGGCGGGGTTTATATGAAGGCCATTTAATAAAAAAAGCAAATTAAATTCCAAGCAAAATAGATAGAAATAAATCATAGAGATACTTAGCTATGAACAGTGTAAATATTTTTAATGGTGTAGTATTTAATTAAAATCAAGTACTCTCAGTTTGCGTAGAGGTATTAGAGTGAGCGTGAGTTGCAATAACCTCTATGGACACTTGGTAAAATAAAACAATTTAAAAACAAGTGCATTTTGGCCTCTGAAAGGGTGTGCACATTCCCCCTGCTGTCCTTGTCTCGTGGACACTGATGCGATGCAAATTTAGAGTTGATGAAATTGATGAAGCTTAAATGGAAACACGGTACTACCGGAACCGTGCAGGAAGAAGAAGCTCTGCAGGTACGTGCCGTGCACACACGTCCCGCATAAGCGTGAAAGGTTTGATTGAATTCTTCAGGATGGGCTAAATACCAACTTTCACTTCCACTTGCTACGGTTGCTGCACCTCCGAGTCACCCAGCGGCACCCTCACTGTCGTTCTCGCCCTGCGTGTTCCCCAGTTTCATCTTGCGCCGTGTCTGCGGGTGAACTGGGAAACTGGGAAAGCCGGGGTTTTATTCCCACCTGTACCCTTGGTAAAGGCAGAGCCTGCAACGAACCCGTCCCGGTGCCCCTGCTGCCCGCGAGGCTGGGGGGCCTGTTGTCATTCCAGTAACACATTCCGAGGGCGATACAGAAGCTAAAAGGGAATTGCTAAAGCATAAGCGCCGTTATGAAGCTGGAAACTGCTTCTTAAATACTTTTTTGACTGTCACCGTCTTTCCAAGGCTACTAGAGGAGAGGGAATGCTCGTATACCTTGTTTTTAGTGCTGGAGGCAAGGAGGTTAGAGAAGAGAGTTGCCAGTTAAGGATCTGGGCTCCGTGGGAGCTGACCTGGCTTAAAATCAGATTTGGGGACGTGTACTGGGGGAGGGGGGCAGGCAGAGAGCAGTTTAGTCTCAGTATTGTCTGGCTGGCTTGGTTACTGACATGATCTCACTGCTCCTGGTTGTCAGACAGTACTAAAATAATAGAAATGATATGCTGAGAATGAGAAAGTGAAGCCATTTTACGTATATTTCAAATGTTGCCTGTTTTTCTGAATTTTCCTGAACACCGGCAATTTAAACCAACTAACAAGCAGAAAACCCCTCTCTTATTATCTTTTCTTTTTTCTGTAATTTATGCACAACGTGTGCTCAAAGAAGCTAGAGGAAAAAGGAGTGTTTTGCATTTATTTTGGCTTGTCTTCCCTTGTAACACGGTTGCTTGGGCCAGAGAAATTGCACGTCATATGGGTGGTGGGGTGGGGGCAAGCTTGGAGAATCCCAAGAAATGCTCACATCTCTCTTCTGCTCAGCTTTAATAATAAATGCATTGCTTCACTGAGGCATTAATTGGAATCAGTTGATGTGTATAATAAATTAAAGCTAATTCCCCACTCAAGTATCTCAAAGGAATCTACTAATTTTGTTTTCTTTATGAAAATCAGAAAACTTGGCGGGGTCTGTGACCAACACTAGTGACCGAAGGATTCCTCACCTGTGCAGCAGAAGGGGTTTACATGCCCGGGTGTGTTTATTGCACGAAATAGGGACACTTTGCATTTTCAGAAGCATTTTGTCTAAAATCGGAACTCTGCAAAGAGCCTGGATCCACATTACGAGTTATCTGCGGCGTATCAGGCTACTGCAGCAAGTTACCTTAACAGCCAGCTGCACATGAAGGAAAGTATGTGCGTTGTATTTGACAAGTAAAAATGCATTGAAGCTGCCACAGTCATTTGTCTTTATTGTAGCCCTAATTTGAATGAAAGCAAGTGCTAATAGAGGACACGGTTTAAGAAAACTCCGCACATTGGCATAAATATCTTGCAGAGGGAGAAACTTGTAGTATGATTTAATAGCCTGGTTTATCTTTGCTCCTGGCAAAGTTTGCTAGCGTGGCGACGCCGGTTCCTGCTGCAGTTTTTATCAATGCATAATGCTCCCTATTCCCCCGCCCCCTCCAAACTTCCCCAGTGAATTCATCTAGAAACATATCGATTCCATGCTGCGAGAGCGCGGGACGGTGCCCTGCTCTGCAGAGAGCTCTCGCTGTTTCCCTTTTATGAATGGTCCCAGACTGCGTCTGTCAGCGTCGCTTGTCCTGCAGTACGTCTTCCTCGGGCTTCACAATACGGGCTGCTCATCAAGGCAAGACAGACGTGTTAAATAAAGTGCCATCAGGCCTGCTCGCTTGCACAGTGGTAGCCCATTGTGCTGCCATACGGGTGAGCTGGGGATGGGTTTGTCCCTTTGGAATCCTTTTTAATTATCTTTAACATGATTCCAGCTTGAAATGATATTTCCATTGAAAAGAACTCGGGGGACAATTACCTTCTTCCGTGTCTTTGTAAATATTCATGCGCTGATTTGTTCAGATGGGGAGTGGGGGTAGGAAGTGGGGACAGGAAGAAGTGGGAAGAATCTGACAATTTTAAGTGTAAACATTAAGACCTTGGATGGAGTAGAACTAGAACGGAAAGCCACCTACTTTCAAACGTGTGTTTTAGGGTTGTTTTTTTCCCTTCCTTTTAACTATTTCTAATGCAACATAAGGCGAAGTGCAACTATTCTCTGACCAAACTCAAAAGTGCAAGGGCTGCAAAGATCTGTTGTGCTGTGGGGGGAGGCAGCCAAATGATAAAAACTTTCTTGTGAAAGTTTTTTGTGAATAAAAATTAGCTGCTCCGTTTCCACCTTTTTTTTACTCTCTCTCCCTCCCTCCCTTCTTCCTATCTTCCGATATAGATCCTAATATTTTACACCGTATTGAAGAACGTGATAAATGACTCCTTAAGGTCTTTGAAATTGGTTTGGGAATTCTTCTAGTTTTGGTGACCAAATGGAGGTACCTGAAGAAAGCCGCAGGTTTTGCCTCTTAAATTCTACTTAAGCCTTTTTCTTTTCTCTCTCCCAGTTTACCCATACCCTGCATGAAACCGGGTGGTCCTTTTCATGTGCAGACCTATGGTAGCCCTGTGGGCACCCCGAGTTGGGGGCTTCCCTCCAAGGGACGCTGCTGAGTAGATGTTGAATTCCCTTGTGTTGGTAACTCGGCAAGTTTGTGCTAGGTAGTATCTGAAGACCAAGGCATTAATTCAGCTCTCTAGAGAAAGATGCTTTGTGCAATCAAATCCCTCCCAACCCTCGAAGAGTAATGTTAAGGCTTTTAATATCATCCTTTCTGGGTCCCACAGGAGGCTGGGGAAAATAGAAAGACTTTTAACAGTCAGGTTCTACTTTAAGAAAAAAAAAAAACCAAACAAAAACCAAAAAAACCCCCACTAAACCCTAAATAATTAAAAAGATGGATACAGTCTGTTTTAGACCTCTTGTTTGTCCAGTATTATTTAATTTCACAAATATTAGGTTTCCCTTTTCCACCACCACCACCCCTCCCATGGGATGCAAGTTACCACCAATTCCATTCTTCTGAAGCCTCATTAATGTCACCAGTTGTTCACTTTGACTTATGGGCTTAAATTACCAGAGACTGGAACAAGTGTAAATATAGTTGGGCTGCCCTTGAAAAGCCCATCCACACTTTAAAATTCTGCAGTAAACAAGAGCTGAGAAAGTCAGGAGGCTACAAATGTGGCTGGGGAATTAGGATAAATCCCTCAAAAACTCCTTCACAGTAGACAGAACCTAAACCGAATGGTGTAGCGATACCAGCAGTGACAACACAGTAAGACCAGAAAATGCACAGGTACTGGGCGCAGAAGAAACACAATGCCAAACCCGCAGCTAAAGCAAGGTAGATGGCTAATTGCTGACTGTTCGTTCCTCGCTTGTGTTTGCAGCACGGGGACGGTTGCTGCTGACAAGGAACACAGGTGTCTGCTCTTAATTACACGAAGCATCTGCGGCAAAAGTTAGCAGGGTAGCGAGGATGTAAGGTTCATATTAATGACAGCAAAAATCATGGATTAAATGGGAATGGTGAGGGATGTGAGACATCCCTTGCCCCATATTTCTGAAGTTGCTTCCCCCCGCATAGCTCGAGCCCACCCACGGGTGAGGGTGTAGCACCGCTGGTTTCTCACGGGGGTTTTTCTGCTGTCCCAAAGAATACTTACTTAAATGCCAGGGAAAATACACTAAAACTAACACAGAAAACTTGTTGTCATTCTTTACTTTCTCCTTAGATGTAGTAGTTATGAAAGCACGTGTTTTGTTCTATGCCTTTTAAAGCTTCAAGCTGTAAAATAGAATGTAATTACTAAAGAAACACAAGCAAGTACCAGGGGTGCTCCAGACAGGAGCATCACATGAGCTTCAAATGGGAGGAGGCCGACAGCTTTACGGTGAGGGGAAAAAACGGGCTGCACGTAGAGACAGTCCATGATATTAAGCTGAGCAACACACGCTTGGAAATATTTCCTCAACCTCACAGTTTTGCAAGAGGGTTCATAATACTGGCACCAGAGTGGGATGATGATTTAGTATGAAAAAAACCTGGTTTTGACTCACGTGCTTGTGGCATAATGAACGTAGCCACAAGAGTTAAATAATTTCACATGCAGACATTAAGCTGTTAGTGCAATAGTTAAGTGTTAGAGGTTTCATCCTGGCTATTTCTTCTCCGAAGAAGAGCTCTTTGGTATTTAGATTAGCAACAGGATATAATAAACTCGTTAACATGTCAAAAATCTTGTGTTGGGAAACCCTCCGTGGCTGCTCTGGTCTCTTTAGTTTTGTCGTGCAGTAAAACGCAGCAATTAGTGCTGCGACTGGAGAGGCTGGAGGGAAGGAGCCAGGCGCAGGCAGGGATGACTTGGCAGGGCATTCCCAGGAAGTCCTGCCTGCTTTCCAGCAGAATGCCTAGGAAGCCAGTGAGACATGAAAACGTATGTTAACAGAGCGCTTGCACAAGTGTAGACACATAAAGAAACCGGGATCTCAGCAGTACAAATGCACTGTGTTTGCAGATACAGCCACGTATCGCGGACGTAAAAGGACGAAGGACAAACGGCATTTTCTAGTACAAAGTTTTTCCGGTAACAGATAATATAGGTTTTTTGCTGCATCTATTTTTTTTTTATTTGTTTTGAATTTGCAAGCTGTTTGGGCAATTGCAAACTACAAATGTTAATTAAAAACAAAACAAGCCAACAACAAGCAATAGGAAAAAGTTCCTTGATAGGGAACAAAAACATTTTTGTTGAGGCCTAATAGAAGTTTGAGCTTTGTCCTAAAGCTCTCTCTAGTCTGCAGTGCCTCTCGCTTATTGAATAAGTGAAATGAAGCCCTTGGCGAGAGCTAGTAAGTGTGGGACAAAGGGCAGCAATGAAAAATGAACACAGTTTCAAAATGCAGAGAAACAGATGTGAATCTGCAACAGAGAAAAGGAGGAAGGGAAGCCCATTATGGAGACCATACCAAGGGCAGAATTTAAAGCTGCAAAACGTTTTGCTTACTGTGTTGCAAGCACCACACAGTATTTTACAGGCTCGTCCTCTTCATTATCTCCGATACTGGGGTATAGAGAGGCCGCTTTTCAAACAATGTCGAACATCTGAAGATTCTTGAGGAATACGCATCAAAAGACCTGGGGCAGGGCGGGGGGAAGGAGAAGGTGGGCGCTTATTAAGTCCTGCTAATGTTAGTGATGTATTGAGTGAAACATCATGAAAAATGAAAGCAAATCCTACTATAATCTTGACAGAACAAAAGGCTTTCAGTTAAAATAGAAAAATGCTAAGGCGGTATATATCAAACATAACTTTTATATTAAATGTGCATGTGGTAGAATATGGATCACATTATAAGAAATGTTGTTTGGCTTTTTTTTTTCTTCAACAAGCACCTAAAGCTCTTGCTTGGGAAACATTTGGACAGTGCGCTGCTTTCTGTTGGTAAAATTAGATTTTTCTTGTGTTTTGTAATTACAAGGGATTTGCCCATCTGCACTTGGAAGAGAAAAAATTTTGCTCATCAGTCATTAAGTACAAGGTTTACATGTCCAGCCTGAGTGAAAGTAGCTGTACTTCTCATTCGTCTTTCCCTGACAGGATAAAACCAATATATTGAAGCAGTTTTTCTTCTTTTTAAAAATCCCACCTTTTATAACCACTTAATGGTATCAGATTTATCTGATGATTCGGTTTCTTTGAGTACAACTTCCCCAATTCTAATTACTGCAACCTTTTGTTCTAAGAATAATAAAATATAAGCCAGAGTTGGCACGGGAGCAAAGTGCCCCCTAGCAAAAGTCAAGTGCTTGCAAAGAAAATAAAACTCTCCCAGTTCCTCCTTGAAGTCCAGTAGCTCTCGCAACAGCAGTTGTTTCCTTTAATGCATTTAATTTGTCACAACTGGAAAAAAATCTTTTAAAATACCTCTATCCATAAAAGCGGCCGTAGTCCTCTTTGGCTCATCCAGCCTGGTGCCGAAGTCGTCGTCTTGGCAGTGAAGAGAATTCACATATTAGTTTAGGGCTCAAGCAACATAAACAAAACTCAAGTGGTTGGAGGGAAAAAAGGATCATTATGTGAGTGAAAAAAATTAAACATCTTGACTCAACAAATGCTACAGTCCTGTCTTATACCAGACTGTCTGTATGCCAAGTTACAAAAAAGTCATCTGACTTACGCGGGGGGAGAAAGGGAAACGGGGTATATGTTTCGGTGTGCAGAAACGTAACACGGTAAAAAAAGCAGTAAGGATTTTTCTAAATATAAATTTTTTCAGCTCTTTTATTTTCTTTTTATGTTTTTAGAACCGTTTCACTTTAAATATAGTTGTGTGAAATGCATATAAGGGTTGAAAATGAAGTTTATATTCCTTACGATAGCGGAGGAAAAACAAAACAAAACTCAAGCCAATTTCTTTATGACCGTCCAAGGAGGGCATCGTCACATGGTGGGCCGTCCTCTCGAACGAAACCATGACAGATTGGAGGGAAAAGATTTCTCTATCCATCTTGTTATGTCACCTCTTATAAATCAACGTATCTTAATTAATTACATTCTTTTCATACCAAGACTTTAAAATTGATGAGGGTGTGCCAGTGTGTATTTATTGCTCATTAGCTGCATGACTCTACAGAGTTTCTGTACTTTATTCCCACATGTTTAAAAACTCCTCAGCGTACTGTGGACATCTCATTTTACTGACTGTATGGATAATTGTCTCGGTCACGGTGACTTAATTGTACTGCTATCCTGCAGCAGACATAGGAGATGCATAAAATTATTCTCTCTGTGTGTATGCGTTTTTACCTGTCACATGCACGCACATAAATATCTGTACCTAAATGGGCATACACGGGGACCTCAGATTAATTCCACTGAAGGACAATGGCATGTTTGGGAAGCTGCAGATGCATGTATTTTGATTGCTTCTCTCGTTTGTAAATTAAACATGAAGTCAGCAGCCAAAGAGTTAATTGTGTGTGATATCAGCAATAACAGCTCCTTAGACAACCCCACAATGCAGAAGGTCGCTTACTAAATATTTCTGTCTCTCATTCTGACGTGCCAAAACTTACTTGAAAAAGAAATCAAAATGAAGCTGAAATGGGTCTTTTAACTTAGCTAATAACTAGGCACATTTGATACGAGCTACAGTCTGAGCTGCCGAGATTGATTCAAGCAACTAAAACAAGGCAAAGTTGAAAGGGAAGCAGTCTAAAATGAGTTCTCCTGGTGACACTGGAACAGAAATATTTAAGGCTGTGGGTACAGATCAGTGTAGATATCTGGGCAGACCACGCTCGTCCTGTCTCATTATTTCGCCAGTTGTTTGAAGAGCAGTAGCCATCCCTGCCAGAGCCGCAAAGGAAATGGTGAGGGGAAGAGGACAACATGGAGAGTTTCCCAGACTACAGCTAGCATGGGGAGATAGCAACCAGATGGAAACTGTCAGTAATAGTGAGGATATTGCTACTGCCGTTTGAAAATGGACAGAGGAAGGAATGGAGGAAAAGCGAGGGGGAAGAGGCTGAGTGAAAGATGGATTGGACTGAAGAGCGCAAGAGGAGAGAATGAAAAAAGAAGTGGGGAAGGGGTGTGGGAGACCGGGGTTAGAGAAGCCTGGCTCCACAGCGTGCTAACAAGATTTTTGTTACTGAAAAGATAACCATGTTTACAAAATTTGTTTTAAATTCACCCAGAGACAAAATGGAGATCTTTTCAGCATTTGCATTAAAATTCAGACAGATTTGGTGTCTAAAATAGTAAACAGGGCAATTGCTTGGGATGAAGGGGCAGGTTCAGATTTCTGTCTGCTTAATCAGGAGCTGGAATTTAAACCTGGGTCTCTCCCTCAGCCTCCACCTGCCTGAGAGCAACCCCACAGAGGCAGACGCAATGCCTCTGCTGCAATAAACACCAGTTCCCCGGTGGAAGGAGGGCCCTGGGGAGAACAGCTTATTTTCCAGCCTGGCAGTACAGCATTTACCTGGAATGAGAGGGGTGTAGGTTCAAATTCCCATTCTCTACCAGGCAAGTTCCCTAACCATCACATTTTTAGCTATTTGAGGTGTGGAGCAGTGGTTTGGATGAGAAACTGAGAAAACGTAAACACAAGTCCCTGCCAGGTGTACCCACGACTTTCTCTCTATTCTTGGAGCTCAGAAATGAAGAGTGGCCCCAAGCAGGCACCAACCAAGTCCCGTTGGTCTGTCAAAACCAGCAGTGCTTCCTCTGTGAAGTTATCCTCACTTGGCGGGGGAGGAGGAGAGCAACTGAGGGGGGGGGCAGGTCGCTTCCTAGTCAATACTGAATTCAGATCTCAAAGTCCAATTCACTCGCCTGCTCGTTACCTGTAAGAGTTCCCCATGTGGTGGGTTTTTTTTATGCTGAAAGATGGCTTCTGTCACTCTGCTCTCAGCTCTGAGGTCCTCACCACTGCCCGGGCGCTGCAACGCCCCGCGTTCATGCAGTGATCTTGACAGTGCTGGGCGCACCTCCCTAACCCCTGGACCTTGCAGTCAGGGTTGCAGCTCAGTGTTTCTACCAAGGATGCATCTCTGATGCTGTCAAGCATTATTTAAGATACAAGGGAGCTTGGGAGACCGATTGCTTTAAAATGCCACTCACAGGGGTGTGAATCTGAGCCAAAGGCACTGAGGGTGAAGTAGGGCTGCTGATGCTTTGTGATGGGAACTGAAGCACTGGGACTGTTATCAGCCCAGATGTAGAATTTGTTTTGTCCAAACACCAAATCTCTGCATCAAGAGCCAATAAACGGCCTGATAGTGGAAAACAAACATCTGGTCCTCAAGAGAAAAGACGACCTGAATTTAGCTTGTAATAATAATTATGTCTTGTTCTGTTAATTGATGCTCGGCATTTTGTAAAACCTGCAACCTATTCCATCTCACAATTTAAGATGCCTGACAAATGAATGTTTTGCAATCTGCCAAAGCACCCTGGCATTTTTTGTTTCTGCTGCAAAATACAAAAATATGGTTTAATAATTTGTTTAAAAGAGCTTTTATTTCTTACATTATATTCTTTAATCTTTGCACTTTAAGAATGAGTTGCTGTACCTGTGGTCTAAGAATGTGCTTAGCTTTGTCTGTATGGGGAGCTCCCCTTAAATCGTATCTATGAGGCTATAAACTGTTGAAAAATTAGGAACGCACATAAGCATTTTCAAGATTGGGACCTCGGTTTTTAAGAAAGAAACGCCGGTAAGACATAGTTTGTACTTGCACCCATTTTTTTTAAGATATGAGTTATTTTTATTGTGCTACTAGATTTTTTGATACATCTTTGTATGCAGAATTCTTCACTCGAGTTACTGGGAATTTCTTTAAACGATGTCAAAATAAGGACTGAAATAAGAACAGTTGAGTTTGGGTGTATCCAGTACAACTCACCCTTTGGTTTAATTACTTTGTTTTGACTCTGCTTCAGTGGAGATCTCAGTCTGGTCTCACAACTTGTTCATGGTTTTTTACTTTATCCAAACTTGTCCTGTCCAGCAACATAATACAATTTATGTATTCTTAGTATAACTGAAAATATTTTCCATGCGCTATAACAGTGACTCTTCAGATACTAACATGTTAAGGATGCCAAGATCTCTGTGCTGTCTGTAAACATTATTCCTGAGAGGCAGAGAAATCAAGGCCATTTTCTAGCTTTACTTCCTTTCTTGTTTGTTGACATGAATGATGGCTATTCAGTAACGGGGAAGATCAGTGCATTTTTAGGTGATCTCACATTGAGTGAGATTCCGAAGCGCAGTTCTCAGGGTCTGGAAGCTCTTGTAAAGCAGAGTTTTAACTTGACCTCTCATAACTAATGATCATGCTTTGCTCTCGGGGGTAAACTGAGCAGCTTTTCAGTGATCCCCCTCGCTGGTACCTGCACCTGGAGCTGCGCCGCTCTGTCCGTTTGTTGCCAAGATGAGGGGGTAACATTAAGAAGGGATGAATTCGGTTGGAGTAGTCTCTTTACTTTGGAAATGATAAAAGCAGCTCACGAGATGATGAGCTGAGGTAGAGATACATAGTTGAAGTCCCCCATGGTCAGGGGTCACAGTGCCTGATGGCTGAGGCTGGGAGTTTACAAAAACTTCAGGTTTTTGCAGCAGCGTGAAGCTCAGCGCACCTCAGCGCCCTGGCCTGTGTGCTGCGGGGCTGGAAACGGCTGCTGGATCCACCGCCATGAAGGCCCGTTCACCGCGAGCCGGGCCTCCCTCTGCCTCCAGCCCTTCGTCCCGAGCGGGCAGCAGCCACCCACCACGGGGTGCCTTGTGCCGGGGCCATCGTCCCCGGTGGGGCTGGGGGGCCGGTGGCAGGGCTGACCGTCACCCGTGACACCCCAGGAACAATTCCTCACACACCGTTTCCTCCCCAGGCCCCTGCGAGGAAGGGGCCCTGTGCGTTTCACGCTGCTAGATGCAGCTTTTCCTCCCCGGGAGCCTTGAAAAATCATGCGGCTTCGTCTCCGTGCGTGCGTGCCTGCTGAAATAAAAGTCACGGTTAACCCCCCCTGGGGCGCGAGCAGCACTCGCTCCCTGCCGCCACCCTCCTGGAGACTAATCTGTGACAGGCAGACAAGGCCCCTCACTCAGCGGTTCACCGGTGGAATTTCTGCCGGACTAATGGAGTGCGGAAACTGGAGTCCCTCAGCTGGAGCCACATGTTGTGCTTCCCCCCGGCCGGGGGAAGGGGCCGGGGCCGGGGCCGGTTGCCCCCCCGCGGGCCGGCCCGGCGGGCGCAGGTGAGCGGGCCGAGGCGGCGGGGCCGGGGAGCGCCTTTCTCCTCAGCTTCGGCGCTTTTTGCTGCCTGCTCTGGTAAGTGTTGAACATTTGTAACTTGCTTTTTTTTTTTTTTCTTTTTTTTTTTTTCTTCTTCCCCCCGTGAGGGATGATGAAATGATAATGAAATGCCGCCCGCTGGAGGCGACGTGCCAGTGCCCGGCTCCAATGCCGGCATTAGCCTAATTCAGTAAGTGCTAGATGCCCGCTTTGTTTGTGTGGAGCTTGCAGCCCTATTGATGTCAAGCAGGCTGTTAAAAAGCATAATGACATGGCATTAGAGACCCCGAGAGCAATTAACAGGCTGCTTAATTAGCAAAAGGAATTAGAATTTGAGTGGCTGATCTTTGCTTAAAGACTTGTAAAAAAGCTGGAGCAGTTATCTGATTATGCATTGATCAAACAGGCTAACCCTGTCCTTAGGTAATTCTCTTCCCTCCATTGTGGTCTTTGAATATACAACTGTTTAAATATTCTGACCTGCCCCAAGAAACCAGAGGGGAGCTGCGCCCTGCAGCGCCTGGCCCCGGGCTGGGCTACCAACCCTGGCCTGCGGGCCACCGCCGAGCCCAGGGCTGAGGCCTACCTTGGGCCACCTGCCTGGGCAGTAGCCGGGCCACGCGCTCGTGCTGGCCCTGGGGTCCAGGGCTACCTCTGCCCGCACAGCTGCCTGCCAGCGGGCCAGGCCGGCTGCCCTTTGGCGGGGCAAGGGGGCTGCCGGGGGCCACGGGCGAGCGGGGAACCGAGCACGGGGAACCTCAGCGAGTTTCTTGGCAGCCGGGCTGAGCTCGGAGGAGCCGCGGGTGGGGATGGCAGCCCCGAACGGTGCTGGCCGGCCCCCCTGTGCAGACGCAGGCACGCTCTCGGCGTCTCCCCTCGGCTGTTGGCAGCCGAAAGCCAGAGAAACCCGGAGTGATTGATTTTTACACAAACACGCGCACACACTGTATTGTTTGTTCTGCCTGCCTTTGGGTTTGATTCGCTCCAAGTGTGTTATGACACCCTCCCTCATCAAATAATTGTGGAATTGCAGTTGGGGAGGGAGCAAAAAGGTCTGGTGGGGAAGGGGAGAAGTGTGGGCATCATAAAATGCTTGTGTTTATTTTAGGTGATATTTACAAGAGAATAACCATGTTGAAGTTAAGAAAAAGAAAACAGACCAGACAAAAAAGCAAGCTAGAAACCTACCATGCTACTATGGGAGATTATTTCTGTGGTGGTTGCTGTGGAAGGTCAGAGTTAGACGATCACAGAATTTCTTTGGCTGTAACATGTGTGTGACACTTGCTTGACCTTGCTGTGCTTTTGGCAGGTGGTTCCCTATTACTGTGTGGCAGAGAGTTATTAAAAAATCCATTAACGGTTGTGTTTGTACTTGCCAGAAGCCCACCTTCCCCAAATTTTTTTTACACAGTTTTTCTTGAATATTGTTCTCCTCTTTGCTACACATAATTTTGGCTTATTGGGAAGGTGTTATTTAACACTACTTGGTGCAGCGAATACATCCTTTTTTTTTTTTTTCTGGACTTGTGAGAGTGAGGAAAGAGAATTAACCTTTACAAGGCAGGGGAATTCTGCTGTACCCAGTATAGTTTCATTGTTTTACGTGCAAAAGTTTTGTTTGACCCAAGTTTGATTGTGTTTAGTTCCTGACAATTTTATTTTGGAAACGTTAGTTCTAAACATAACTGCCCAGTCTCTAAAAGGCCACTATTGTTTATTGTTTTCCTTTTAATAAACTTATTTTTTTTCCTGTCTTCTAGATGGCTAGAAAGAGAACAAAAATCAACCCACCCCACCCCCCAACTTAGTGAATGAAAAACATCTATAATAATTTTCTTACTGTGGATACTGTTCGGGAGTGTAACTGTACTGTAGAATCCTCTTGCAGTGATCTAAGTTCTAGTGAGAGTCTGACTAGTTTTTAATGCTCTGAAATGAGTAAATTGCAAATTGGGTAACAGTAAATGTCTGCTTACAGGAAAATTATTCTGTAGGGAAATATTTATTACTTCACTATGAGTTTGTGTGAGAGAGATCAAATATGTATTGTATTTCATGCCACAGAATTCACTGAAATATTATAGAATGTCATTGGACTGAATTTAATCAGCTAACCCGTAGCTCATTGCCAATACATCTCAAATTCACTCCTTTCACACTTAACTATACTGAATGCAGCATTTAGTGTGGTTTTTTTTAAGTTGGGATTTTTTCTTTTTATTCCCCCCCCCCCCCCCCGACGTACGAGTCACTAAAATAGAAAGAGGAGGGGGATGCCTGCCTGTGCTTTCTCATATCACTAGGCTGTGTGATGCAATTGCCAGGGAAATTTCGAAGCTGACATTCCAAGGTCTTGATCTAGACATCAGCTCCATGTAGGCAGAGCTCTATGCTCATGATTTAATTGGGATTGCTTATGTCTTCAGGGATCTGTCCAGACGGGCACCAGTCTGCTATCAGAGAAAAGCCTATGTTGCATACAAGCATTTCCCTCATCTTTCTACTTTAATGACATATTTCTCCAAGAAAAATGCTGAATCTTTTCCAATAACTGCAAAAGTGTATTTGAAATAAAAATCTCCTTCCTCTGGAGACTTTCCTCACTGATAAATGGACTATTATGCTGTTCAGCCAAAGGAGATATTCATATCTTCCAAAAATTGAAAGAGCATACTAATAACTGATCCTGTGTCTTAAATCCATATTAAGTTGGATAAAAAGTATTTTTAAGAAAAGGAAATGACAACAAACCCACATTTGATACGCATCACTGGGTAAATAAGTGTGTAAAGTTATGCCTGTGTGTAAATGTTTCTAGGATGAAAAATGAATTGCTTTAGGCCTCCTCCACTAAAATTCTGTGGAACGTCTGACTTTCTCGAAGCCTTTACCCTGAAGCTAACTAGAAATTTTGATAAAGCCTTTCCTAAAGGATTTTTCTAGTCATCAGGATCGAATTGATCGTGAGAGGGAGAAGCAAACACCCAGCCCATGATATCCCACTCAAACCAGAGACTCCTACCTTTTTCTCTCGTGACTCTTTTTCATGGAGTTATTCGTGGTTGTCTCAGCCATTTTAATAGAATGTAAAAAGGTTCAAAATTTTAAAATTTGTATCTAGAGAAAAGAAAACTTGAAAATATCAGCAGGATTGGTAAATCACCTTCGTCCTGACTCTGCTTCATTTTGCACCGCTTATTCAGGGAGCGGATGCTTTTGATCTTCGTATAAACTTCAGCATACGTAATTTATTGGTGTTGCATTGCCTCTCTGAGGTAGCACTGTGCTGCCGTCCCCATTTTACGGCGGGGAAACAGAATTCCGTTATGAAACTTTTAAAGTGAGCCATGGTGGCTTCTCATTTTCTTTAAAACACGCTGTGAACTGCGGCGGTTCAGGAGCCGATGCACAACATCTTAGACATCTGGGGTGCCGGGGCGGGCTGATGGCTGTGGGGCAGTAACCCTGTCAGCCCTCCGTGCTCATCCGTCAGGGGCAGCCGGTCAGCGGAACTAACCCCACTGCTGCTGGGGTGGCTGCAGCGCCCGGCCTGTCCTCACCTGCTGTCCTTCATCCCTGAATCTGACAGTTTAACTGTTCATCTTACCTCTTTGCAATCAAGAGTCTGTATGTTACAAGAAGGCGAGTCCTTTTAACTTAATTGGTTATTTTTATGCAGATAATTTGATAGAATCAGTAAAAAGCAACAGCTAATGGGGCAGTGCGCTGGATGGAGAGGTAATGGAGAGCAGTTGGTGTTAACACTTGATCAGGTTCAGTGGCACTTGGGTCAGTTGGTCTTGCTGGTGAATTAACAAAGGTCACAGGAGAGGCCTGTGGCAGAGCTGGGAACTCGTGTGCTAAGGTAGCATCTTAACTGTTTCATGATCTACTACTGTGTCCCTATTCTTATAGTCTTGAACTGTTCCTTCCTCATACTTCAACATCTGTTTAAAATCGATCTGTATTTTTAAAAAAAATTATCTGTGCATTTAAAAAAAAACAAACAGAACAAAACAACCCCCAAACCAACAATTTGAAAATGCGACAGTTTTACAGATTTTGAACCCTGAATCAGTCAAAATAGATGTAACTTTTAGGAAAATCAAATGCAGATTAAACTGTTAGCGTGAAAAATGGGTAAAACAGGTACTTTAAAAAATATAGCCAAGCTTCTTCAGAGATAGAAACAAAAACATGATAGCACTTAATTGATAGGAAACCAGAAAGTCTGCTGGCCATAAGCTGTACGTGGAGCTCACCAGATTTGTTTTTATCCAAGCCAGGCAAAATGCAAGTGGGCAAAACTAGCCAAATAGTGAAAATAAGAATCTGTGTGTGTGGGAAATCTCTACAATCTTAACATTCATATTTTGTAATCCAAGGTGCTTAAAACAATAGGAAAACACTGGTTTATAGGAGCTGATTTTAGTGTATTTTCTTGAGAACTGCCTGTCGCATCTTGATGATGATGGCACATCTTTGTATACAATTTAATTTGCTATTAAGTCTTGTCTTTCAGGCCCTTGTGTGTATAAGCACTTTTTTTTTCTTATGTTTCATTCTATGGCCAGTGATGATGATGGAATTGGTCATGTGAATAAATGTTACCATGTTTTTAAATAATACCAGTTCATTGATTTAGGCTTAGCAGGTAATGTCGTTGACGTTTTGCTTAGTCCATGCAACAGCAAATGCTATTTTCATTCTGGTTAGTTTCTTGTATCACTTCATAATTCCAGTTTTAGTAGTATAATGTGATGCACTTCTTTCCAAAATAGTAGAATTTAGTGAGTATGATTGTGTTTGTAGTTTGACTCCATTTCAGAGGCTGAGACTACTGTATGGAGAATTTCAGAAGCTGAGATACGACTGAAGCTAGAACTATCTGCTGTGCTTCTGATCCTTTGTTTTGATAGATATGATTCACTAGAATCTCAACTCCCTGTTGAGGGATGGTTTGATAACAAAAGGTGTGCCTAAAAGACAGGTTTCTCTGAAAGTGTGCCCTGTATGCAGGGCTTTTTAATTTCACTAGCATTGTAGAAAAGATTCATATAGTTCAATTATGACAATGCAGAATGGTCACTTACAGTATAATTCTTAGTGCCTTGTCTCTTCAAAATATGCAGTAATAATAACAGTACTTTGTTTTGAATCATTTGAGTTGGAAAACATCCTGGTGTAATTTAGCTAGTCATTTCCCTCTCTCCTAACCTGTCTGTGGATTTCTGACTGTTGGTAAATGTGGAAGCCCACACCCAAGAAGCATGAGCATATAGGAGAAATGTCCTCAATTTGAGTCAAAAACCAGGACTTGTCAAGATACCTACAGCTGATATATCTATAACCTGCAGAATCTGAGACATCTACCATGCGCCTTTGTGAATGGCAGTTTTGCTTGGAGTTTGGGACATGCTCCCTTTAGGAGCAGTGGTCAGGCTGTGAGCAGAGCTGAACATCAACAGCGTCAAAGTTTGGGCGTTTGAGGCACAGACAGGCCTTCCTAGGCCAGTGCAACTTACCTGCTCGCTGTATATTTCGTAGGAGACTGAAAGAAATCTGCCTGATTTCAGCTCAGGTAGTTAGCTATTGGGTAGAGTCATGAAAAGCAGCACTGACAATGGTTTTGGGGCTGTGGATGTAATGTGGCTCAGCAGCACTTTGCAGGCTGTTCACACACTCTTAAAACAGCCAAGTGCTAAAGTAATGTTTTTTAAATGCTCTGAATTCAATTGGTTTTGAATGTGAAGTCTTAAGAGCATCAGGCGAACTGGGGTAACATAAATTTGCCGACAGTTTACTATGTGAGTCTGTACCCCTTTTTCCCCAAAAAGCTGTCATTTACCCATGCAATTGGGCGCGGTTGTCCTGAAGTCAGGAAACGTTACAAAAGTTTTGTGCGGTTTGGACTGATACTGAAGAGCAAGGGCAGAATCCCGTAGATTTCACTGCAGCATTCATTCAGGTTTGGTTTTATTTTGTTTGTTTGTTGTTTTTTAATAATAGTTGCCCACACACTTTGTGCTCTCTAGGGGAGTAGAGAGAAAAAGGGAATAAAATTCCAAGCAGTGCAACTTTAGGGACAGGAGGGAGGGAATTTAAATTGAGTTGGTGGAGTCATACCGTTTTAGGTAATCTTGACCTAATTAGTCTAATGGAACATAGTCCAGCACTAAGCATCTGTGCTCAGATTTTTCAAAAAGTAAAGATTAAATTTAAAGAGATTAGACAACTTTTTTTTCCCCTCTGTAAGATATTAGCTGTTCAAAAATGACAAAAATGTTCTTAAGCCTCTCTGAAGGAAGGGTGACCAAACAGACTGCCTTTTGTTTAGCGATGGAGCTTGCCTGCAAGCCACTGAGAGGTGGTGTCCGGTCACTGTGTGCGGGACCCAGAAACATGACTTATCTATCGCCAGTAAAGCGAGTCAGGCTGGGGTATTAGCAGGGGGATTAAAAGTCGAAGTTGCTAGTGCAGCAGTGAAAACACTGGCCACCCACAAGGTCTGGTGGAGAGACAAGTTTGTAAAAGCTTTTTCTAAATAAGAGGAAAAACTGGGGCAATGATCTTCCCAGTGCTAATGTAAATGAGCCTTAGATTCATTATATTAATACTGACCTGGTGTTAAGGCACAGGTAACAGATGACACTTGAGTTTAAATAGCACTTAGCCTTCTGCATGTTCATGTGACCTCTGAAAAGCAATACAGGTTCCTAAATCTTACCCTTAGGTAGTTTTGAGACCTTCACGATATGCACATGCAGGTGGGAAATGTTTTAAGCAGCGGTATCAGGGGGGAAGTTAAAGGCTGATTTTGCATGAGGTACTAGCGGTCTGGTGCCTAGTATGGAAACAGGTCTTATTCAGATGGTCAGGTGTTAATTTTTTAATGTTCCACCTAAGGGGATAAAAGCTAGTCATGAATATGCAATACTGTGGGGCTTTCAGATGGCCACTGTAGTTCTTTAGTCCGCGTAGGTCATATACAGGGCATTGTCCAAAACCTTTTCCTCCTGTCCTTGGCTGGTGGTCTGTGTGAAATGAGTTTGTGACTTTAAACTAGTTCTTGATAAACATAACTGTATATGACAGACCCATCAACTTGATGTGCAGTAATCGGCTTCCATATTTTAGTGATTGCACTGGCCATGAAGGATAAATTGTATTGTCATTTTATCTTGCCTTTCATTTTCTGCCTTTCTTTTGGTAAGGATATTGCAGGACCTTGTGTTCATAGTCTAATGGACTTTCAGATAAGTGCAGTACTTAATCAGGTTCAGTCTAGCCTGGTGTATATATGCACATGTATATCATATGTCTAGTGGTAAACTCCCAGTTTCTGAGAAGCTACAAATGCCTATAGTTAAAAAGGACTTCTTCAAAATTATGATGCAAGATTGAGCGTGGAGGTATTTTGGTCATAAACTGACCAAGGGCAAGCCGAGTCCTGTGGACCAAGAATGAAGCAGGGTGTAGTCAAACCTGATTTAAAGCAGTTGCATGGATTTTACCATTTAAACTAGTAGCAACAATCAGATTTTCTAATACTGTTCCTGAACAAATTCTTATATCGCGTGTCTGTGTTAAGATGTTAGAGCTTCAAATCATCTCAGCCAATGCCAATATGGATTTTTTTTTTTTTAAGTATGGCATTTTTCATAGCTTTATCTTGGGTGTTTTTATTGTTGGCATTAAACAGCATCACTGCCTGAGAATCGCTGGTAATTATAGGGGTCATATTGCCTGATGAGAAACAGGTATTTCCATACTATCTACAAATCCCTCAAAGAGGTGAAGCACACAACTGCAGCACAGCTATTTTGCTGTCAAACTTCAGCAGAAATATTAAGATGGAAACCAGCTACCTAAATCTTCCTTTTACCTGTGGTTAAAAATAAGCTTGATTTTTCTCTTCCCCAAGATCAGAACCTTAGAGAATTATTTCTAAGCATTTTACCTTTGTGTGGTGCCATTCACTGTTCTGTCTCTGTTGATTATCTTCAGACCTATCTAGTGATAGTCAGATTTCAGTTGATTTCATGCCTAGCTGTATTGTAACATAAGATTTTGGGATGTGTAAGTGTTGTCTAAGGGCTGTTGTACCTCTCCTGCTTTCTCATGAGCTTGGTTATTAGTTTGGACTATGCTTACTTTCTGCATAATACATCGTTCCCGGCACCCAAACTTGCTACATCTTGAATCTAGAGAAAATAATCTCTGGAGCAAACAGGTAATGAAAATATGGGTGGGATTATTTCTCAACCACCTCTGTAACACACTCGAGGGAAGTATAGCACTTCTCTCCAGTTCCTGACAAGTATTGCAAAGAGTTCTTGACCTGCAGAAACCTGGTTTTGTAGCGTGCAGCTCCGCAGTCTCCTACCCAGGAGCTCTGTCATCTTCTCTGCTAGTCCTAGGGGCATACGACAGAACTGTTTGTGCTGTGGCAGAAGCTCCTGTTGCGTGGCTTAGCTACGTGACGTTCTTCTTTCAATTTGCACTCACTTCTCCCTAAGTATTTTGTAATTTTAAATGGACAGATTGCTGGTGGGGGTTTTCTATAACTCTGGAGCAGAATCGTCCCAGACAATTCTACATGGAATAGCATTAGCAGTAAAGATGTACTCAAGCAGTAAATGCTATGGAAATTTCTTTCTGTAAAATTATGTAAGTCAAAACATCAGGGTTCCAGATAGCTGTAAGCCTTAGAATTGTAGATTCAAACCCAGAGGGACCAACTCTGCTTTCCATGGGAAACAGGAGAAATGGTGAGACCCTGCGACTGCCGCTCTCAGACAAAGCAGTTAGTGTTAGTTATGTGTAGATATTTTAGTATCAGTTTTTCTAAAGCACGTGGAAGAGTACAGCAAAACAGAATTGTTTTATCTGCCTTTTTGGTAGTTTATTAGCAATCTGGTTATCTACCTCCAACCTATTCCAGATGTAGCTGGCTGCGGTCTGGTTGAGCCTGGTATATAATGAGAATTTGTAAAGTGCTTGTGAGCTGCTGTGGAGTTCTGTGAGGCTTTTCTTGAAGTAACTAAGTAAAACTTTGATACGGTTTTTCAAACTTGACTTGCACTTTAGCTTGGCCAGGAGAATGCCGATGCTTGCAAGCTGGATGACTACGTGAATGAGATCTTGTGACAGGCGGTGTTGGATAGTTAACGAAAGAGGGCACCTTAAGTGGTATGCATTTCAAAGTGACTGTGGACACTGGCAGCCTCCATGGAGTTATTGATGCGCTGTAAATTTTTATACCAAGTTGATGGCCTGGGAGAGTCTTATTCACATAGCCGTACCCTGCGCATAAATCCAATCCAGCCTCTCAGGAATCGGAAAGCGCAGCAGACCTGGCTACAAACTTTGTTCTCTCTGTTCACTCCTCAAATCTCTGCTTTGACTTTCATGATTTGAAACCTCAAATATTTAGAGAGATTAAAATTCTAAAAATCCTTGCGTACAATGGAAAATGTCAGGTGTACTTTATACACATCTCTCAAACTGCTTACAAAAATACCGGCTGCTTTGTGCTATACTGATTCTGATAGTCTGGGATATGATGTCTGTCACCATGTCCCAAAAATATATATGTGAGTGGAGTCAAGACACTCAGTACGCTGTGAGCCTGTGCTGTCTGGAGAAAGGAGAACTGGTTTGGCTAAGATAAACTCACGGCAGCTTTTTGCTTGTTTTGAAGAATTGATTTGAACCCACTACCGTCAAGGTTATGACATGGTGAGAGCAATATGGTTAACAAAATTGGGATCATTCACTTCCACTTGTTTCCAGTAGCTCATTATTGAGACAGATGATCTGGGAAGGCTTTTGAATATGGTTTTGAACTTGTTTAGTCTTTACATTTTGTTGGTTTTGGGGAGGTTTGAATAGCTTTTCTGCACAGCTTTGCACTTCCAGGTTCTGACGAGCCAGAAGCAAAATGAAAATGTCTCAATTAGTTCAAAAAGTGGTGTTTGTTAAAAATCTGGTGAGAAACTCCCTTCTTTTGACTCAGCAAATTTTGCTGGACTTGGAAGGATTTAAGTTATCCCAGAGAGTTTTAAGGCTCAGTCATCTAAGGTGGAAAGGTTGTGAGACCCTTAACACTGCACCCACACTCCCACAAATAAAGCCTTACCCTTGCACCTGTGCCTCTTGTGGTCCTCAAATATATCTATACAAAAGAATAAGGAATGTTTGCAGTATCTTTATGAAGCCCTGATTCTATCAGTAGGTTTTTTTTTTTTCTTTTTGGTAACAAACCCTTTGATTTTTGAAGCCTCAGCTGAAATACTTCTTGACCTTTACAAGTGAATCGGCGAGACACTAACCATGTGAGGTGGGTCATATGGAACAGATTTAGATACAAACTCATATCATCCTACCAGAGGAATGCAAAGTCTCTCCCGATCCCTTCCACAAAGCTGCATCATGTGTGCGAGATAAATCCAAGGGACATAAGGGGTTGCCAGACAGCGCAAAGGACAATAACTTTGCTATCTCAAACAAAACAGACAGCGCTGCTTGGAGATTTCACTCTTAAAGGTGTAGTAGCCTTCTCCCTTGACCATTGTGAATTACTAAGTGAGGATGTCGGGGAGTGGAACAAAGAGGGATTTATAGCTGATTTATAGCTGTTTTGAATCTGTGGTTGTCTAGCAAAATGTGTAAGGGACCACATGAGCATAAAGGTGCCTTTGGAAAGCTGTGTAAGTTTTAAGTCGGAAGCAATAAAGAGTTCAACTTTTGTCTGAATCCCAGAGCATCCTGAGAGAGAAGGTTCCATCAGTTCTTGTTTTACACACACCAAATCATTTCTTCTTGCAACAAATCTACAAGGGTAACAAGGGCTTTCCTGAGAGCTCGGAGGTGAATTTTCTCCCCTTTATATCATCACCTGTCACAATGCTAAAATGCATGCTGTTTGAACACTCGTATAGGAGAGGTTACACGAAATGGGTACTGTGCTGAGAAATACACCTTACGTGAAGTATAAAACTTATACTTCCACCGTAAGTTAAGTATAAAACAAAGAAAACTGTTCAGGTGTGAAGTATGTGGAGCAGAGAAAACAAGGAACAGTGGAGATCACGAAGTATCATCCAGCTCAGTGTTTCAGGTGTGTAGGTAGCGATGTGGATCCTCAGAATGTCCGTCGTAATGAAAGTTACTCTAGTTGAGATGTGCTCCTTGCGTAACTCTTCTGTACAATAACCCTCTTAGGTACTAACCTCAGACATGGGGCATCTCACTTTCCTTGTTCGTTTTGACGACACTGAATAAAGGTTCTTTGGATTTCAGAATTTTTTTTTTTGAGAAGATGCAGTTAGTATTTTACTTGCTCAAAGTCTGTTGTTGAGTGTCTTTAAAGCCTTAGGCAATAGTTTAGCGGATTGGGACATTTTCTTGTTGTCTCACTTTCTGCAGGAGGAACTGCTTCACAGGAAAGGTTGACAGTATGCAGGCCCTTGTGATTAAGACATTTTTCCCCAGTGAAAAAAGGAAATTACGTCTTCCCTTGGGAACGGGAGGAGGAGTTACACAACAGAAGACCATTATGGTCATCTTCTGCCGCTCATTTTGATGGAACCCACAAATCCACCTGACAGAGATCGTGCTTAAGCTCTTGACAGAGATTAAGCTGAAGGCAAACCTGTTCTTTAGCATTTTATTTTGACAAACTATATAAAGTTTGTCAACAAACAAAGTGCTTCCCTGCTCAGTATCATGGTTCTTTACAAATCCTCATCTAGCTTTCCCACTGATTCCAAAAGGGAGGGTAGAAGCCTAATACCAGTAGCATGTCTAAAAGCCGGGCATTGTGATGTGTTGTGATGTCCAAATTCCATTTCGGTGCTGGGTAACAGCTTAAGTTTTTGGAAGATCTGGGTGTGCAGTGGGTGTTGAGTTCTGTTGGAAATCTTGCCATCAGTGTGTTATGATGGGAACTACCGAGGCACAGCGCTTTAGCGGTTGGGCTCCTGTTGGGACTTCTGAACCCTGGGTGACCTGCTTTTTTGCTGGTGAAAGGTAGGAAAATGTGAGCATCAGGCCTGCTGAGACAAACCTTTGCAATTTTAGTTAGAGAGGTGTCAGGCTCTTGACCAACATCATTCTTCATTCCCTTATTTCAGAGCTTTTTCTTTCAAAGTGCTTTTGCCTTAGGACTCTACAACTCTGACCTCTAGCACCAATATTATACCTTTAATTATGTCTGCTAGACAAATATGTCACCTTCAACTTATTTTAGTCATGGCGTGCTATGAATCTCCCTTAGCCAATGTACTCTAAGGTTCTGGGGTTTGACAATGCTATTAGCAGGGAAGCATTTTAAGCTGTTCATTGTATAATCATCCCTGTAAGGTGGTGTTTTCCTCTAAATTAATCAGCAGGGCTTGTATTTAATCAACAATGATACATGTATATTTTTTCCTAAGACTATAGACCTCTGTCTCTGTTTCATGGTAAGCTGGATTCTGCAGTTTATCTGATTTGTGTGATTTTAATAAGTTTGGCCTGCACATAAGTAAATGTACGCTTGACCTTGAACGTAACAGTAGAAGTGGAGTTATAGCCCCCGTTGGTGTTGCTGACAAAGCAAACAGTTTAAACAAGGAAATAAAAAATTTTATTTTATTTTAGTATTTATCCTTTTTTAGTTAACCTATGGCAGAAGAAAAATACAACTTGGGCTATATCTGCACCAATCCTCAGATTATTAATATTCCTATTAAAGAGCAATGAGGATAAAGAGCAAATAGGAAAGAATAGGAATTTCGTTTGCTGGCTGGCACTACAGCGTAAAACATTATTAAGATGATTTGTTAAATAATAGAAAGGGTTTTTCATTTCCTAATTTTCCAGCTGCAGCTAAAGCTATCTCCCGGCAACCTGCTTCTCATTCCTTAATATTTAGACTTATGGACCAATTTGAGAGTATTTTCTTTCCTGCCATGATTAATGCTTCTATGAAACAATGTCATCGCAAGCCATCTACCTACCTTGTCAGCTTGGCATCAGTCTGGCTGTGCTGTGCTGTAATTTATGGCTTCAGCCAGTAATTTGCAAATCTAATGTTGGGGAGGCTATGAGGATCTGAAATTTGAATGCTTTTTACTGATTTGGTAAATATCTCCCCCATTAGTAAAACAAATGGCACAGGGATCAGACATCATCTCCAAGGCTCAATAAATATTTTATCAGCTATAATGGAAATTGTCAAATTGATCTAATTGTACAATACGTTATCAACAAGATATCAAAGTTGGACATGGCCTCTGCCCTTGTCTATCATTTGCAGGCTTTTGTCTTCGATTGCGACTTCCTGGGAGAAAAGTAGGAAAGTGCAGAGTTCACTGCAAAGTAGTGTGAATAACGTAGCGAGTGGATATCCATTCAGAAGATAAATTCTGGAGAAATAATTAACTCTCCCCTGCTTGACTATAAAGCAGGACTGCAGAAGGTTCATGTAAATCTCCCAAATGGTAACTGATATTTTTATGTTGATCCTATACGCATTGGTCTAATACCTAAAGGCAAATTATCCATCACTGATACTGCTTTTGAGGTAACATTTGTGGCTTCGTTTTCTTCTAGAAGGGACTGAGTGAGTGAATTCAAAAGGAAATTTTAGTTCTCTGGCAGCAGCCGTAGGAATTGTTTAATTAATTTATTAAGAAAAGTTTAGGAGAAAAATGACATAACTTTAGCTAAAATTGCATGTAATTATTACTCTGCTTGAATTCGGTGGAAATTGTCAGTCACAGGAAATCCAGATTCATAAATAATTAAAGACTTATTTGAATGCCTGATTTTAACAAGGTAAAATTAGAAGGCTTTGCCATGCTAAAACACATGCTTGTAGAGTTGCCTTGTTAAACTTCATCCAATAGAGATGTTTATTATACCTCTTTTTAGATCTTTTTTTGTGTGTGCATGTGGGGTGGGGAATCACATCCAGATAGAGAAAAATCCTTTTAGAAACAATGATGAGAACCATTTCTCATTTAAGAATTTCCTGAAAAGTAACAAGTGAGGGGGGGCTGTGTTTTACTCTGCCTAGGGGATGTTCTCCAGTTGCCTGTTCGTCGCAGTAGGTCTAACTGGGCAGCCAGTATCCTGAGGGGCTTTGAGGAAGCTTGGATCTGATGGAGTAAATTTCTGATATTTCTCAAGGCGGAAAGTCTTGCTACCTTTTCTTTTTGCAAGCATTTAGTTTTCAGCCAGCCTGTTAATATTTAATGGATAAGGACACAGGAAGATAACAAGGCTGTGCGCAGATCCACTCACAAAGAGCATGTGACTGCCTTAAATTGGTCAACCAGTATACAACTTTTTTGTCTGTTTTTATTTTTTTCCCCAAGTACGCATTGCCTAGGAGCCATAGGATGCATTTTGGATCTGTTTTCTCTGTGTCTCGTGTTAAAAATGAGAACGTTGATACCTCGCAGCTTCAGTGAGGTTGTAGACATTGCCCAAGTGCTTGAGATCTTTGAACAAAAGGTGCAGAAGAAATGGAAGAGTCTTCCTTTCTTTTTCTTGAAATTATTGTTTGTGTCTCAAAATACCCAAACTTGCCAGTGTCTCATGCTGGGTAACTAGTTGAAGAACGTCAGTAGCCTTTTCATAGTTAGAAATCTTAAACATGTTCTTGGATGCAGGCCCTAGTTACGTTTTTCATTAGATCTCTTGGAGGCTTAAATAGAAGGTCTACACTTGATGTTTTTGGTTTCCTGTCATTTTGAATAAAAATAAGGATAGAGAATGTGGTCTCTTAATATGAACCTTGAGTGTAAGTACCTTTAGGTAGGGCTGTCTTTGAGGAAGTGCTTAAAATTTAAGCTATGTAATGTAATTCACTTTTTGCTTAAGAGGTGACATACCTAAATATTTGTTTGACTCAGTTGCAACATGTGCTCGTTTTTAGAGCAATGTTTTCCTAGGTCTGTTTTCAGAACAGCGCTGTGGAAGAAAAAGAAGTGGCCGCCTTGCCTGGCAATGCAGGCAAATGTGAAGTGTTTTTGTTAATAGTTCTTCCCTGTTAAAATTTAGTAGTAGGTGAAAGTGGAGAGTCTTTGTGTTACCGGGGAGCTAGAGAGACAGTGGGGGCTTGCAGCGCAGACCATGCATACCTGTCTTGGGAAGGAGGCAGATGTTCATAGCGGTCCCCTGGTCAGCCACAGGCAGAGGGACAGGCGAGAAGTAGAGCTCCTCTCTCTGCAAGGTGTCTGAGAGAGGTCAGTCATTTAAAATATGAATAGTTGTAGGCCCCTGCAGGGCCTGTTAGACGACTGACTGACCCTGTGGATGGACCCAAGAACACACAGTTTAGGAATCCTTAAACTGCTCAGCACTTACACTTAGTGATGTAAATCTGAACAAGAAATAGTTACTGAGGACCAAGCCAATGTGATGCGTGATCCTAAAGGAAGGAATAGAAGAGCTTTTATGTGGCATTATGGCTTTTGATAGTCTCTTAGCAGTGCAAGGTCAACCAGGAACCAAGTTGTTAGGCATATTTAAGGGCAAACAGTGAGTGAGAAGGGCTAGGGCAAGCATTAAACTGACACTGGCCATACATCAGGAGTCTTTAGACATCTTTTGTATCAGAATATACCGATCTGCCATCAGGAGAGACATGAGCCACACTCAGCACAGATCAGTTTAGATCTCATGGTCCTGAATCTGTTAATTTCTTTCATCTCCACCACTCTTGGTAGAGGGGAACAGATGCTTTATAGACTGGGGAGTTAAGGATTTTTCCTCCTATCTCCTGACCTCCCCTTTCCCAGTGCCGACATCCATGAAGATGATGTACACTTCCCACTTTGTGGAGCAGTGAAGATTTGAGGCATAAAATCCCAATTATGGGTTCTTTTTTTTGCCTGACTGGGGGGTGACTAAATTCCCAGTGTCTTGCCTTCTGACCGTCGTATTCTCTGTAGCATCTTAGAAGCACTTGCAGTATTTTGTTTCTAGCACACGTGCACCAAGCTCACAACCATTTTTTTGAATGATTCAAGTGATGACAAACTTGTGGGTGTGAGCAAGCTCAGGCCTTTGTGCCGATGATCTGCTGCACATCAGTTAACTTCGGTGAGAGCACTACTAATTTTTAATGCAAGGTTTGTGCAGTCCTTTTCTTTGTATCCCATGCACACTCCCACCTCCAAATCAGCAGACCTAGATTTTTATCTGTAATTGCTTCTGGTGAGAGGAAAAAAAAAAAAAAAAGTTGTTCTTAAGCATTCATTTTCTAGGCCAACAATAACCCTAGCCTAGACGAATAACTCCCTCCTAGTTCCTATGGAGAGAAGTGTTAGACTACACAGACAGTGAGGTCATTCATAGTCACTATTGTTTCTTGATAACCCAATTAAGAAAGTGCAATTTATCTAGCCTGTTTCCATTTAATTATCTAATTTGTCTGACCGAGTCGCACTAGCTATCTCTGCACTCTGGGGTTGCTATCACACTAAGGACTTGTTCCTGCAGCGTGCTCCCCAGGTGCTTTTCATTCATTTGACCTATAGTCGTAGACAGTTATAAATCAGGAAGGTGGAAAGAGCCATCGCATTGCTTCCCTTACTTTATCATTAGGGGGGAAATGTGTGCGCTAGATTGAGAGTCACAGTGCTATTGCCCTCTTGCTAATCTCAGACCAAACTTTCATAAAGATATTTTATAGTCTTCCATTTAGAACTAAAGATGGCTTGAAAAAAAGGTTTGTGTGTGGAGAGAAAGATTTGTCAATGTGGATGTTCCACAGCAAAGGGTCAAACCCACAATATTTGTATCCAATGGAGAAATTACTAGTACTTGTGTATCACTGTTATTAACATGCTCTAATGAATGTTGTGTTTTGCAAATACTGTCTTTACTGTGGTTATCACTGCTGCCAAATGTGCTTCTGGAGATACCTATCTGAAGCAGAGGAATAATTTCAAATGAACAGCCCATTACCTTCAGTCTTCTGAAGCTGTACAAATTAGCAGCTAAACTGCCAGAAGACTGTTTGTTGAAGGTTTCTTCTTCCTTGTTGCTCTGTCATTTTACCCAGAGCTTTCTCATTTGCAATGTTCAACTCGCAGGTTTAGGGATGTTGTTCCTAGAAATGTGTTTAGTAAACTTAATGTGGTTGGTGCAAGACACTGAGGTCTGGGCTCATGGGTTTTGTTTTCTTTTTTTTTTGCTCTTACTGAGTTGTGACGGTCTGGCTTTGCACACTGGGTTCCACTTATTCAAGTGATATAATGTGTTAAAGGTGCTTGTGTTCTGACTCCCTGTAAGAGCGGTAATGATGTCCTCAGTTTATCCACCCGGCAAATTGGTGTTGATGCTTTGGGAATCGATGTTACGGAGCAGACCTGTGGTTCGGCTAATCTGTACCCTCTGCCTAAGGGTAATAGGTGTTTTAGAGATAGGGAAGAGGGAGAGAGCTTGGGAGGGAAAGTTACCTTTCAAATTGGGGGTTTCATCTTAATTCAGAGAGCATTTCCATGACTTAATTCACGTTTTGAGTGTGAAAGACATAACAGTAGGAGTGACACCGTGCCCTCCCACGTCTCTGATATGGTGCGGTTGCTATTGTGCTGCTGGTGTTTGTGGTTCAGTCCTCTTTGCTAGGTACACTGCAAACATTTATCAGAGATAATAACTGCCGCAGAGATGTCTAGTGGAAAGACAACTTTTGAGGCTCCTGGGCTTAATGCAGTGAAAATGAGCCACCTGAAAAACTCTGCTTTGTGGGGATTAGAGAATATTTCAGGTTCTCCCTGTTGTCATGTTGACTTGTAAGTACAGCAGCAATGATCTCATTTACATTGTTTTTTGATTTTTGGAAGCCAGGGACATCCACCCTTCCTAAGGCTGTGGGTGTGTGGGTTTTCTTTTTTTCTGAAGTTGTTTGAGCTGCTGCTATTTCTGAAGAGGTGTGTTCTGTGCTACTTGAAGTTAACCATGAACTGCGCTATCTGCTGATAGAGTGGAAGTTTTGTTTGCTTTGCTGCAGTCCTGTGCAGTCCAAGCAGGTGGACAAATACCTGAGAAGGGTTTGGCTTTGTTTGTGTTGTGTTGTGTGTGGGTTTCTTCCTCTCGCCTCCCCACCCCTGTAACCCTGTCGCAGAAGCACTCTGCACTTCCAGGTGTGCGTGTTTTGTCTTGCTGAATCATGTTTAGAGAAGAGTTTAACAGTGTAATCAGAAACTTGGCGCTCTGCATGTGTTTCCAGAAAATCACCGAACACTGTGGCTAACAAATTAGCCAAAGGATCGAGGAGGAGCTATTTGAACTTATCTGACGCGTCAACAAACGAGTGTCTCATGCCATGTTTGTAGCCTGTTATAATTCAACATAATTGTTTGGTATGATTTCGTGTCATCTGCCCTCTCCGTTTAATAGGGATTATCAGATCACATGGTTTATACAACGTGTTGGGAAATAGCTTTGGAAAAGTTTCTGAATGTGCTGATTCTGTGTTACGTATTCTCAGATACTTAGGTATTTGGCATATTGTTAAAATAATGATTATAATGCACTGATAACCTATTTCGTCCATAAAGGGTGAATCACCTAGGTGCTTCCATTATGCAGG
Organism: Chroicocephalus ridibundus; assembly: GCF_963924245.1. Classification (NCBI taxonomy): domain Eukaryota; kingdom Metazoa; phylum Chordata; class Aves; order Charadriiformes; family Laridae; genus Chroicocephalus; species Chroicocephalus ridibundus. The sequence goes on along the minus strand of NC_086299.1, from coordinate 3,361,157 downwards.
CGTGCAGATTCGTGTATGGAGAGCTATGTCAGTCCTGGGTTTATGCAAATATTAAGATGGCTGTATTTAAAGCCCTGTACTGTTGCCATCTCATCAGGTGTTGCCTTTCCAGTGCCTGACAGTGTGACAATAATGTAGGTTTTTTTAAGAGGTGTGATTCCTGAAACTGATTCTATTCCTAAATACATATCAAGATCTCTCCCTTCAAGTTCTGTGTCTCCCAGGCTTCTAGCTAGAAGCTTTGAGGCTGAAGTGTAGGTCCGTGGCTGATTGTCCCCTTGCCAGTGTTAACAGAAACTCTGTATGTACACCATATGATTTCTTCTGCTGCTTTTCAAGGTTCGTTCCTGTATTTTTTAATTAAAATGGAGATTTTGGTATTGTTTCGCCTTCACAGGGGCAATAGTGATGTGATACCTAACAGTTCTTCTCAAAGCTGCAGGCAGAAGTTTCAAGCTCCAAAAAATCCAATCCCCTCTGGCCCTGTCCCAAATATGCTGTATAGTAATAGTTCATCTTTCATATTCTTCTGCATAAAGGGTGACGGTGGCAAATTTCAGTTTCTGTGTGGCGCTAATATTTGGGGCTTAGCAGAGCATGTGCTTCAGGTTTCCTGGAAGCTATTAATAAAGCTTAAAGCCAGTTGCTAAGTGTGCAAAATTATTGCTTGTGGCTTTATTTTCTTATTCTTGTGTGTAAATAGTGGGTTATAAGATTGAAAGTACTGTTTTGTCTTGAATTAACATTTTGATCTGTCTTTAAATAGTCAGCCATGGCTAAAAATAGATTTACATCATGTTAACTTGGTATTTCTCTCTCAAAAGTCTGTTGTCAGGTTAGTCAGTAAATGAGGGTTTTGTGACAATGTAAAATGGTTTTAAATTTAAGATCTACTTTGTTATTCTCTTAAAAAGAATTTACATATTCTCTCTTGAAACACAGCCTTTTTCAAAATGCCAATCAAGAGGATGTTGCTTTCCCTGGAACGAGTGGCATCTGTGTCCGTAGTTTTGCAAATACATCTTAGTTCTTGCTTAGAACCTCTTTGGCCATTTCTTAGACCTTGAGGAGGGTGTGTGTGTGCTTTTCTGCTCAAGGATCCAAGGTCTCCAAGGATCAAGTAAGATGGCAGAGCTTCCCCTTCTACCTCTGACCTTGTATCTGTAAGGTTTTTTAATACAGAGAACGCTCATATCTTTTACACCCGCTATACCCAGTGAAGGCGTGAATGGTGATGTGAGTGCAGATGGAGTGTAACCTCCCCAGTATCCTGTTGCCATTGTGGGAACGCTCCAGACTGCCTGGTTGACGAGTTGCCCATTGAGTCTTCTCTGAACATCACTGCTACTGACGGGTGCTATTAACAATTCGGTTGCATTCCGTCCGTGAGCTGGGAAGGATGTTATGTGTCTTAAAGTTCCTGTACCTATTCATCTTTTCCAAGAGAAATACCCGCTAGTTTACTGTAAAGTGTAGAGAATTAAAGGCAAGACAAAGCACTACAGTGGAAATCACTGCAGTAATACGGACTGAGAGATTTTTACTCCCATCTGAAGAATGGGGTAAAGTGATTTGATCCTGACACACATTTTGTCCAGCAGGATAAAACCGTCTTGTTGGGTTCGTAATCCCTTGCCAGAAATCATGAATTTGCCTAGTGTGATTCAGAGCAGAAGCAGGCTTTCTAGTCACAAGCAGTCATACGTCTTCTCCTCCTCCTCAGTATTTTCTTCATCCTTTTGTCTCTTCAGTGTGATATTTTTTTGAACTTTTCCTCTGGCTAGATAGGAGGATGGCTAGCTGTCTTCTGTGAGCTTGATGAAGTCCGAGTCTCTTCTCACAGCCTCCTAAATCAGGTGCCCTACTGTCTAATGTACCATTTCACGTAGATTTGTGCCCTCCATCCATCCTGGAACCAGAGCTGTCCAAAAAATTGTTAGGAGTGTTAGTTTTGGAGTGTACCTGAAATGAAAAAATGAAATGGTTGTCTTTTTTGCAGCTGTGGTTTGATTTGTGTTTCGTAGCATAATATTCTGTTAAGTGCTTGGCTGAATGCCAGGAATTTGGAAAAATGTTTGTGAATCCTGAAAGCTTCACATATTTCTCCTGAATGATTATTAGTTCAAATATTTATACTGTGCAAAGACAACAGTCATTATTTGTTATTCTCGTTTGAAAAGGGTGGCCGTCCAGCTGGGGCACCGTTTGGCACTAGTATCTGCGGTGACCAGCCCCCCAGCTCGTGCAGGTGCCATCTGAAGGGCCACTGGCACAGTGTTGTGTTTGTGGTAGCACTTTTGCCATTGACTGGCAGGAAGAAACCTCAACAGCAAAAAGCTGAAGCGAACTACTTGAGAAACTGAGTGCGATTACTCTGACCACTTAGCAGATACTTTAAAAATCAAACAAATGCAGAGAAAACACAATCTGTTAGCATCGTTAGGGGCTAAGTTTGTAATTAATATAATCTCTATCCGTTTGAATCCCCAGTGGATTTCAGATCCAAATGCAGAGGACCTACTCATCGGGTCACACGTTGGCATGCTCGTCTCCGTGAAATACAGGAAGGGCTCTTTCAGATTACTGGGGGGCGGCATCCAGCAGAGTATGCGTAATACTTAGGCAAGTGTTAATTCATAAAGTCCAAGAGTAGATTTCTGGGTCTTGCTAGCCTTGCAGAAGTGGCTATAGTACCCTCAGTTAGCATCTTATTTAATTCTTCTCCCCCTGCTCTCCCTCCCCCATCATTCTGAGGAACCACAAGAGTAAAGTCTGCATCCTTTCATATGGCAAAAAGCCTGAGAAGGATCCTGTGCTCGTTTCCATTATGATAAAAGACAAAACAACTAAATTAAATTGGAAGCAATCTCTGCATTACACAAGTCTGCATACTCCAAAATTCTCAAAACAAAAGAGGTGCAGGGGAAGCCAACTGCCATCGGAAAGGAGGGAAAAAGTGTCTCTGGACTAGAACTTTTACTGTTCCTTAACTCAGAACTGAAATATTTTAACTCCTCCGCAACCAGAGGCACTTAAGTTGCAGGATGCAAACAGCAAAGCTAAAAAAGTTGCGTTGAATCTGGATGTTACCTGAATTTTGTGCTGTTAAGGAATTACCTCATTTCGGAGCAAAAATGCCTGTAGTTGCTGACGGTGACTTTGCTGCGATGGGACTGTCTGAAGCTGCAGTTTGCACGTGTTCACTGGGGAGATGTGTTACCCAGCCAGAGGGAAAATGTGCGAGTGACTTGGCAGTGTAAAAATGCAGAGGAAATCCAAACTGTCTTCTAGCACTCAGATTCCTTTTTTCCCTTTAAAAAAAAATAGTTGAAACTTTGAAAGACTAGACTATTATTTGTTATGGTTAAATTGGCCACTGACCCACTGGCGTAGAACACAATCTTTTGTAAAAAGTTGTTGCTAGATTTTATTTCATTGGAAATGGAGGAATGGAAAAGTTAACTGATCAGGTATCTTGCCTCATCCAATTTAATTATTTTGAGAAAAAAAAAAAAAAAAAGGTGATTGCAGGGGGAGGAATTCCTTGGAGCTCAAGTCACAATGTTATTATCAATTCAAATTCAGGGAGCTTTTCTGTCCCTTGAATCTGAATGGAACCTGATCTTATGAAACGGAGATGCTTTACCTGATTCTGTGTGTGTGTGTGCATATGTGCACTGAAAATCATTGCTGATATTTTTAGCTTTCTTTAATCTTTGTTAGAAATAAATGGAATAAGCTACGTTTGTTTTTTTTTTACATTAAAATACAAATTATTTGCATTTATATAGGTTTGGAGTGAACTTTCAGCCTTCTCAAAGATCAGAGATGTTCTTTGTTGTCTACTTGTGAATTAAATTTTCAAAAGAAACGCAGGAATATCAGGTCACACTGTACCACATACCTAAACACGTTGTTAGTGAAAACCTTTGCCAAGATGATACCCGTAATCTTTAAGGAACTTTAAAGTTCAGCGCTTGGAGAAGGGGTACTTCTGTTGACCTCACCGAGTGGATGGGATGCTTCCAGGAGAGGCGCTCAGCACTTTGCAGGATCATTCCCCTTTGCAGAGCACTGCATGAATCAGGACAAGGACTGGTTTCTGCTCACATTAAAGGTGACCTTTGCAGCAAAAGCTTTAAAATAGGATTTAGTAAAAGCCAAGATAGCTTCCTAGCCCTCGCTCTATTACCTTGGGCCAAATCACTTCATATCTCCAGGGTTTAGTTTCTCATCTCTCACACTGGAATAAAAAAATCTATGGTTTTCTGTTTGTTTAGGTCTAAAGTTTTTTGGGCACAGATCTTGTTTAGTTTTTCTCCCTATGGCATCTAGCACAAGAAGGTCTTAATCTTAGTTGTAGCCTGTATAAATGACATTGCTTCACACACAAACTGTAATTTGAACTGGGGCTAGGTGCAGGCATTTGAGGATGAAACCCGGTCCCTAAAATGTATCTGCAAATACGGGCAGGATACCTGGAAAATCTCTTGAGCCTGCAGTTAGTTCATGGTTCTGAATTTTCCTCCCTGGCTACAGCTGACAATGTCACCAAAAGCTATCCCAGTGTGTGAGGAATGTGGCTTCCTTTTCTGTCCTGGCTGTAAGCGATATCAGCAACTGTGGAAAAATACAGAATTTGGAAGGTGAGGGTTGGCAGGTAATAATTCACCTTTACAGGTTTCTCAAGAAGCACTTTTTGCAGTGGATTGTTCAGCGATGAGACCAGCACGGCATTGTGTTTAGTAGATCTTGAATTATTCAGGATGAGTTCAGAGGTAAATGGTGCAGGGATTACAAACCAAATCGAGCAAAAACTTGGTTATTTCTGCAGATTTTCCCATTTGAGATGACGACAATGAAATAATATTTCTGCGGAAGTGATGTAATCCCATAACAAGTTTGTGATGAAAGTGCAATTTGCCTTTTCAAAAAGAGGGGGGAAAGTATCTGCATTTGGAAAAATCAGCCTTTTTATAAAAAAGCATTTCAAACAAACCGTGAGAATTCCAGGTTGTGTTGATAGACGCTGTAGTTACCTGGCTGTGTCTCCCTCGTGACTGATAAGTTACAGCTTTATTTTGATAATGTCGGGGTGGTGAGATAACTGAGACAAAGGAGGGGCTTTCTCATCTTACAGAAGTGGCTCCCCTCAGGTAAAGCAACTCAGTTGTTCATAAATTGACCCATTGACCTTCTAATCACTGACAAATTATCCACTGCTTTATTCTACAGTCTTCATTATGCACTGTTATTAAACAGACTAATTTCTTTTTTATTAGGACAGGATCACTGAGGTGCAATAATGACCCTTTTCATCAACTTCAGTGAGGGGCTATGGAAGTATTTCTGTGATATTTTTTTTTTTACATAAATTTTAGTATACTGCGATAGTTCCCGTGGCAATTTTTCAGACGTTTACGATGCGGAGAGTGACACTGTGGGCTTTCAGGTGTTGTATTTTATAAAATGTTAATGTTCTAAAAGTTGAAGTCCCTACAGAGGAAAAGTCTTCGTACAAGGTGTCCCCTGTCCCAGAAATAAGAAAATCCCACAAGTTACTTCCGCGGCCCTTCCTCCTCCTGCACACACGGGAGCCGCAGACCTGGGCAGCCCCTCTTGGCAGTGCCGTGGCCTCGTCGGCAGCGATGGAATGCGCGGCTGGTTTGGTGTGCGTGTGTGTTGCTGAACTGGGTTAAACTCTCCCCACATAGACCTGCTGCACCGGTGTAAGCTGGAAGCTGGGCTGGAGCTGCCTGCTGTGGTTACTGTGCCGACACCAGGGCTTTGTACAGGTGGAGGAACTTCTACAGAGGGAGGTTTGTACACGAGTAAAACCCCAGTATGAGTGACCTCTCTCACCGCTGATTGACAGAATAGTCTGAAGCCTGAGCTCTACAGCAGGCTTTAAGTAAGTCTGAAGGGAAAAAAGCAGGAAATATGTTTTGCCTAAAATAACAGAGATAACCTGATGTTGCTCGCATGATATTTTTTAAGGTTTCCCATCAGTCTTTTCACTAAAGCATTTCCAGTTTTTCAAAGGATTTATTGTGAAGGTATAGGGAGTATGGGGGAGGGCAAACAAATTAGGGGTTTAAAATTACTATTAAGTATCTTACTTTCAACCCCCTTGACTGAGATCCTCAGTTCAGAAGGAAAGAAATCAATGGACCATAGTCTACATTTTGAAAGGGAACTAGTGAGCTTAAGTTTCCAATATTAAACATCTTAAAGAAACCCAATTTTTCGGAAGGCTGTAAGTACCTGCGTTCTACATAGACGTTTTCTTTTTGATGTTTCTAATGGGGTAGCAAATGCTGGGACATCTAAAATCAGTCTTGAAAGATTAAAACAGTACGTTTGTTAAGCACTTGTTTCCCAATGCCCTTTCAGCTATGAAAGGATGGAATTTTTTATACTTCACAATGTATGAGCTAAAAAAATTCCAAATCTAACTATTACCCCAAAATTTATTTTAAAAGTTGATAACTGGGAGAAGTTACCAACAGCACTGAGTGAACAAGTCAGAATTTAGCTTTGAGAAATTTAGGATTTGATCTTTTTCCTCCTCCTTTGTTTTTATTTGGATTCTTTTGACTCTGAGCTGTGTCATCAGGAGCAGAAGCAGAACTATTGTGTGCTCAGATGGGGTATATTCAGTATGTCCTGTGCATAAAATCAAAGGATTTCACAAATTACCATGCAAACCTTATCTGACCTTTCAGAACAAAATTTCCACTGTTCAGGGGTCTGCTTTTCACCAACTGGGTTGGTCCTTCTTTAGTCCCTTTATTATGGGCATTAGAAAGCCTGAATTTATGGTGTAGCACCTCAGCGGAACACCCTGGCACGTTGTAAGAAACACCGGGTAGAGGAATAGAAACGGGGCTCAGGTGACAACATGCGGTACTAATACTTGATAAAGTGCTTCTCTTTTGAAGGACAAAGGCGTAAAGTGCGAGAACCTGTCAGTTTGTGAGTTGGTTGTTAATCCCTTTAAAACTGGGAGATTAACTTTTTTTGTCAATGGGAGCGGGAGTAGGTGCTTAATCTACATTGTTGTAATGCTTAAATGGCTGTCTGGTTAAACCCTCCATTTTCAAACAGAGTCTCAAGTGCCTAAACCCGCAGTGATGCAGAACACGGAACAGAAAGCTCGCATTTTCAGACATTGCTGTTGTGTGTTCGTTCCAGTACTGCTCGTCCTTAGTATCTGTTGAGGGGCCCATGCTTTCCCTTAAGCAAATGGAGAGGGGATCCCAGGGAAATCTTTGCAATCCTGTGTCTCATCAGGAAGCGTTTGTAGGATTGAGCTTAATCTGAGCAACATACAATCTCTGCCAGTGAAAAAGCGCAAAACAAGACTAGGTTTGTTGAGTAGGTGAACTGCAAATAATTCAGTTGCAGCGTAAGAAGCGAACTGGTGATAAATTCTTGCAAGTGGGTGGGTATTTTTTAAGCCACTGGTAGGGGTGAGCTATGGGTATTTTAGTCCTAAGTCTTTTGTTGCAAGATTTAAAAAAAAATAAATCAAGTGAAATCAAAGGCTTGGGTTTGCATGATGGGAGCTATAGGGAGATTGTGCCTGGTGATTAGCGTCTCTCACAAAAAGTACTCTCAGTTCAGGTTCACAGAATTATTTCCCTGTTATCTTTGTTGTCGATGGCATGATTGTATATAGATTTCCACAGAAGTGTTCTGTTATTTTGGAGTAAAAGGGACCTGTTGTATTGTTTAAAACGCACTTGTTCCAATTCTGAGTACTTTCCATCTGTTTTCCTTTTTCCTTCCTCCTGATAGGAGCAGCATTTCCTCCCCTTCTTACTCTGCTGGAGGGGTGGAGAGGGAGATTCTGTGCAAAGCCTCGCTTAGCTCTGTGCTGTGGGATAGTGCCCAAGATTTAAGCCCTGTCTTTGGGAAAAGAGGGGAGAAGGAATAATTTTTGCATATATGGAAGGCTTTACAAAAAGAGGGCCTAGACAGAGTAGGATCACCATTTTTGCTACCTTAATAGCTTGTGGGTGGCCCACGCGATAAAAGTTTGGGCCCTAGTCCAGGTCACGGTGAATTAAGGGTCCACAGTGGCAGAACCCTTCTTCAGCACGTGCTAATTTCTCCCACCTTCCTCTCCCATCACCACACACATTTCTCTTTACAATTCCAGCGGATGGCCCAAGGTGCCCAGCTGGCAAAGGAGGAGCATTGATTCTTCTCTCACCCTTGAGAGGTAGCTCCTTCCATGCCCCTCAGTGGGAGTTGGAGAATAATCCACGTTTGAGGCACGCTGGTCATCTTTCTGCCCACGCTGTGTCCAGTCTGAGATAGGCAGAGCTCAGGTAGGCTGTCAGCCGCCTCGTGCCTGTGTTAAATAAAAGCAAAGCAAGAAATTAAGAGGAGAAGAATAGGAAAGAAATGCAGATTTCCATGAAGGCGCCTGGGAGACTGAGCGTCGCAGGGTGATGGCAGCGGGGCTCTGTCTCCAGCTGACCCCCAGCTGCCGATAACGGTTCTGATGTAACCTTGTCTTCCCCTCAGAGCTGTATGGTATAATGGATTTCTTTAAATTAATAATGCGTAAAAGGAGATTTACACCGCAGTGCTAAAATATTGTCTTTGCCTTTTATTCATGCATTTGTCACTGTAATCTCTAATAGAGGTGTTCAGTGGGGGGATAAATAATGAAGGGTAAAAAACTCTGTCATAATCCAGAACCATTTGCAAATTCATCACCAATATTCTTTTGGAAGCAGAGACAGAGGGAAATGAAAAATATATACTGGTGCTAATATATCTCACTGATTTCCATCTCCCATTTATTCAGAGAACCTACTTTGAGCTATGATAGAATGTGAATCCTAGAAATTGCCATTCCTTTTTAAAGACGAGTCTAAAGCTGCTACTGAGCCTCTCAAGCAACAGATTAAATACAGTCAATGAATACTAAGTTAATGTACTTTCTAGTCAGACATAATACACTTACCTTGTGTTTTTTGATTAATTAGGGTTTAAGTTATTGTGTACAGAAGAGTAAGGGAGTTGTAGCAATTTTTTAGCCTTTAAGCTGTTGTGAATGCTGTTTGAGACACATTTAAAAAGGCAAGAAAATAAAAGCAAATATTCTAAAGTAGAAATCCTGTGAGGAATTTTTTATTCATTATTGAAAGTAAGAATGACCGAAGTAAGTTAGAAGAGCCATCCCAAAACAGATGCAATTTTTCATGAAGTTCAGATTCCTTTAACCGTCATAAAAAATGTTGCAATTCCAGAATTTTGAAATTGTGGTCTTGGGACAAAAGTAAATGTGTTGTTGCAAAAGAGCTTCCCATGGCATATTCCCTGGCCATCTAAGCCTATGAATTATTACAAAATTTAGAGGGTAAAGACTCTTTTTTTTTTTTTTTTTTTTTTTTTTAAAATTTTCCACAGATGATGTGTGGCATTATTCAGGGGTTATTTGGGTGAGGTCAGGGCATAGCATAGTATGCTTATACGTTAAGTTAAAACTAAACACAGGCCATTTTATACCTTTTACTGGAGCGTTTATGGTTGCCCTGGTACCAAACTGGGTAGTTTGATCAAACCCAAATAGTGTTCCTAGCACCCAAATAGTGAGCGGGGAAGGAAGGAAGGGAAGGGAAAGAGGAGGCTCAGCTGCCGCTGGGTTTCTGCCGACTGTCGGATGGGTGTAGGGCAGCAACGCTGCAACTGGTGTGTAGCTCTGGAAGATGTTGCAGGGCGTGAAAGTTTGGGTCTGATCTCTCCCCGAAGGTAGTGACACTGGGCTTTGTAGGCCGTGAGCTCAAAAGTGCCTGGACTTAATGGAATCTGCTGTTCTCTGTGCGATTGCTCCCTGCTGCCAAGCCGGGGCTCGGTTAGAACCAGCAAGCAGAGTGAAAACAGAATGTAGTAGCACTGTGAAAAGGGGGAGAAGATGAAATATATCACAAGATAATAAGAAAATAAACCATTAAAAGGCTCTGTTTCCTATTATCATGTGGTTTTATGTTAATGAAGTTGTTCCAGGCCTGTTTGAGTTTAACTCAAGCAGGGGAATATGAGTAATATGAAAAATATGTGGGGATGAAGACCCTAAGTTAAAAAGTCTGTGAAACATTTAATGTTTTCATTCACCATGCATTTCAGAAGAAGATATAAAGCAGCCTGAAAGTGGTACGGAAAAAACATTAAGTGCCAGATTTTCCTTTTTGTGATCTCTGGATCTCTGAATCTGTGTTTACAAAAGCAGGGCAAACTTGACACGATGCTGGTGTGGACCACGGGGGAGATGATCCGGTTCAGATCCATTTACTCAGTTCTCCCATATTTATGTAAATGCCGTGGTGAATCTTAGAATTCTAGAGAAGATGACATGAGTGATAAATTGCCATCTCTGTGTAGGGTATCTGTCCAGATTTAAATAATGTTGGGGTTTTTTAAACACCTAATTGATTTATAAAAGAAGAAAAAAAAAGTATTGGAGGTAGAATTTGGAAAGCAGCTCCAATCAGAAAAATGGAAAACAATGAAAATGTCCAAACAGAGACTTGAATATTTTTTATAGTGTTTTATTTCAGAAAAACTAAAAAATGTAGCTCTGACCTGAAATGACCTAAATTTCCAAACAGAAGAGAGAAAGCATGAAAGGACTAAGATGCCCCAGATTTAGAAAAACAGATTACATTGTGAATTGAGTTTATCTAATTATTTTTTTTTCAGTTAATCGAAAACTTTGGAAAAAAAATGCTGTCATTTAACATGCATTGAGCTCTTTAAATGAATTTTTGTTTTGAGAATGAGCTAAAACCTCGTGAGCTAGGATAGCAAGGATCGTATTCAGGAGCTGGTTGGAAAAGGTTTGCTAACTTGCCTTGTGGGGCAGCAGCATGCTTTCACAGCTTTTATCGTTTACTGTACATCAACATGCTGATTTTTGCTTCTCGCTTTTTTAGATCAGTAGGGTCCAGAGCACAGATCTGAGAAACAGGGACGTGCTGCAATTTAAATAGTGAGCTCAGCTCAACTGGAAGAGCTCTCAGGAATGGCTAAGAGCTGACAAAAATAAACAGAGAAGCTCTTTTCATTGTTCACCATCTCAGAGCTGTACTGGCTGCTAGTTGTGCATCGCACCATGCGTTTGGTCAGCAAAAAGAGGTTAGGAGAGGGGTTTTCGTGTTTGGTTGGTTTTTTTTTGTTTGTTTGTTTTTTTAATTTTAATTAACCTTCCTTTCTATCTTCCTGATGGTTATAACAAGAGCAGTAAAGCTAGGGACTATGAATCTACACCTTGCCCCAGGCAAGTAAAAGATGATCTTTCTCTCTTTCAAAGCCAGACATCTCTTTTCTCAAAGAAAAATCTCTTAAAAATCAAAGCAGAGATAAAGAACCTATCACTGATTTCAGGAAAGTAATTTTTAAAAATGTTATTTCAAAAGAGAACTTTCTGTAATAAGTTCCATGCATATAGTATTCTAAATCAACCGCCTAATTAAACAGTAGGTAACATAGGAAGGAAGGCATTGCGCACAAAGACAGGTAAGAAAATAGATTTTTCAGATGAGATGTAAAATGACCTATTGACAGGGGGGCAGAATGGCAATGAGTGGAAAGTTAAAGGAAAGGCTTAGCGCCAAACTGGGTGCAGATGTGTGGAGTTTGATGAAGTTGGGTGCTGCGTGACCTAAGTTTAAACACCAAAAAGATACAGAAATTGAAATTTATTTCTTTATTTCTAAAAAGTATTCTTTACAGGGTATAGAGCTTTCTTGAGCATCCAGGAAGAGGTTTTTTTTTTTGTTTTGTTGTTCTGGGTGGATGATGTTACTAATAGGCAATATTAGAAGACAGTAGCTGTATTTGGTTCTAAATAAAAATATAATGCTAATTTTGATTGGTATATTTCCAGTGCATCTGCATTTTTTCCTGAAAAATAAACAGTGAAAAATAACAGTCATTTAGACACCTAGTTGAGAGCATAAGAATTTTTCCTCTTAAAGAGAAAGATTTAAGTTCCCTTTGGTAACAGTTAATATTTCAAACAATGTGGGACTATTGCTGGCCAGTCAGAAACAAAATGTAAAAATATTTTTATCTTAAATATTTTTCTTAATAATAGCTTCAAAGGCAGAAAAATCTCTTGTTCAGCTGCAGTTGACTGTTGTGTGCTGTGGCCTGGCAAAGTCCAAGCTGTAGGGAAGAGAAGATTGTGCATTTTGTTGGTGTTATTGGGCAGCCTGGAATGTGAATGGTTTTGCCATGGTGTATGGCCCAACAGAAGTGTTTCCAGCAGGAGTAATACAAGAGGAGGAAATGCGTTGTGTAGATCTACGCATAGAGATCTCTCCAGGACTAAGAGTTGTATCAGGTTTTATAGTAAATCCTTCTGCATTTAGCTATCAAGTCTCAATGAAAATCTCCCTAATGGACAATGGAGAGTGTAACTAGCCTGTGTGCCAGTGGGCTGGAAAGGTGGTGGAACGGAGAGGCAACCACCAGTTGTTGCATGGGACAATTAACTTTATTTCATTACTCTGACCGGTGATCTCCTGCCCGTGAGTGAGGAGATGGGGATGCTGAATGCGATGTTACGGAGGAAGCTGGAGAGACTCGTGGGGTTGCTCTGTCGGAGAGGCTGTAGTACAGCTGGGTCTTTCTTTCCCCATCCCTTTCCAACTCCTCGAGCAGTTGTGCTCGCTGCGTGAGCCAAGGGATGGGACAGGGCGGGAGGAAGGCTCCTGCCTGAGGGAGACGGATGCTGCAGGCTGCCCCAGAGCCCCGATTTTCCAATCCTCCTTAAAACCTGGCTGGCTGGGATGACACTGCTCAGCTAGTCCTGAATCAGGTGACTCCAGACAGGTGTTCCACGTGGCACAAATTTTAAGTAGAATGCTGCTTTTTAGTGTTAATGCTATTTTTGCATCAAGACTGAGTTCTTAAAAAATGAAAGGTAGTCGATTGTATCGTGCGTAAGGCCACAGGAGCCTCTGCTAATCCAAGTGGATGAGCAGTCTGCTGTAGAACCAGGGTTAGTGGTTTGCACCTAGACCGGTTCTTGCTCCTTCTTTGATGTTTAAATTTGAAGAAGTTGTAAATGGGACAAAATGGCTTCAGGGTGGAAGAGTATAAATTGGCACAAGGTGGGTACTTGGTGCTGTCAGTGGTGCAGGGAAAATGGCAGCAGATGGAACCCCTTATAGCCCCTGGTTGTTACTGTACCTGAGTTGCAACATTAAACAGGAATATCACCTTGCCTTCTGTTTTGCTGAAATGAATTAACTGGCAGGAAATCATGGATTTCCGAACCCGGCTTTCCTTACGACATTCCTCGCTGCAAAAGGAGAATTAAACCAGTGAAAGTGAGTAACAAGAAACAGGTTCTAAAATTATTCTGTATGGTAAGAGTGAAACAACACCAACCTGTTTAGTAGCAGTTCTGCTGCTTTTGAAAAAGGGATTTCAAGAAAGAGAAACTGTGACTGAGGGAACTGAGAGTGCAGAGAATTGATTAGTAGATGGTGGGATGCAACGGAGGCATAATGTCTATTAGAGGTGGTGATACACCGCGAGCACCCCGACAACTGCTTTATGGCACTGGTCCTCCCAGGGGTTATTCCAGCAGCCCTAGTTACAGTCTTTTGCTGTTCATGCTTTCATAACTGGTGGGGGGGAAGAATCCACTGCGCACTTCTGAAAATTCTCTGTTAGATCCCTTATTAGGTCATGAATGGAAAAAAAGCAGTAAAAACTTTCGAAAGAGATTTTTGGAATTCTCACCATGGTTTTATTATCTTCATAACTTTCAATGGTCTTACTGTTGAAACTGCGTTAGTGGGAGTTACGGACTGATGGTACAGGGTAAGACTGAAAGAATGCAGTTTCTTTGCCACTGCTTGTACAATACAGCAGGAACATTCAAAACTATTGCAAAGATTCATTCTTTTCCCTGTTCTTCCACTACCACAGAGCATGTGTAAGTCTCCTTCCTCAGGCATTTGTACGGGAACTGCGTTTCTTCAGATTTCCCTCTTTGGCTGTTTCTGCTGACGCTGTTTTTCAATTTATAAAATGGCAATCAAATGCGTGTATTGTTTTTGATTACTGCAGCACTGTCATAAAAAACACAAAGACTGTGCCATTTAAAAAATTTAAGTTTTCAAAGAATTGTAGTGGTTTGGCTTGCATCTTTTCTGAATATTTTGCACAGTTCAGAAAGTTGAAATCAGAGGCCACGTAAAAACAAAAAAATGGGGGCTAGATGCCAGAAAGCACCGTGTGTTACACTGACAGTTTCTTTCAAAGTGTTTCCAGGCACAAGTGGCTGGTGCTCTACGATCTGGAAGCCAACAGCTTTCAGAGACCGTTATTTTGGAAGTAGGATAGGAGGATTCATTCAGTTCCTTATGAAATGTGGTTCCGTGAAATCTTCAAGGGGAGAGGCCTCCAAGGATTTCCATTCCTGCCTCTCTCTCCCTCGGACATTACTGGAGGAATGGCAGAATTGGTGGTGGATATTCTTCTCACCCAAAGCGTTACCTTCTTTCCCACCACTGCTCGGGTTTCTGTTAACAGCCAAAGCTGCAGAGCGTGTGTGGGGGTGACAATTGGTGGGGAAGGGCGCGCAGCTCGAGACGGAAACTTGAACTGAGACTGCGGCAAGTCACCGCAGCTCGTGTGGAGGTTTGCTACAGCCTGGTGAAAGTGGAATAGGCTCCCTCAACCACCTAGACAATTAAAAAGAAATTAATACACGGCACTTAATGGAAGGACTTTTGAGTTGGAGTAGGAGACTTGATATTTCTCCTTCTTTCCTCCTTCTCTTGGAACCTTTGTGCCTTCCTCAGTTTTCATGTGCAGCTTGCTTCTGCTCCACTGTTACTGTCTAATTTCTCTTTCTCTATCCCTTTTTTCCCTGCCTCAGCAGCTTAAAAAAAAAAATCCTTTCTTTCCTAGCCCTGTGGCTGTGCTCTCCTTTCCTCTGCTCGTGTCCCAGAGCCGTGCTCGGGTCAGCAGCAAGCTAACGCTTTTGTCAGCGTGATTAATAGCGCTGTGGATTGTCGTTAATTCACTGGCTAATGACTGCAACTCTGGCCGCTCCTGGAGTAATCGGGTGATGTATGTGGGGAGCGCGCACCTCATGGCAGAGGTGAAAATCATTTCGACAAGTCAAATATTGTCACAGGGAACAAATGGCTCTCCCTGTTAATAAAAATTAATGAATTTTTTTTACCACTGGCCTGCTAAATGAAGCTGTGGAGTGACTGAGTGGAGGGGACAAGCTTGGTGGAATTAAGCACTTTATTTGATGGTTAAAACTATAAACATCTTTATTACGGTTGTGATAGGATGTGGCAAGTGTTGTTGGGGGTTTTGTTTGTGTTCCAAAGAGGTTTGTTCAGATGCACAGAGGCTTTTGGAAAGTTTGTGTCTGTGTTTGCACTGGGAGGGAGAAGAGAGAGACAACAAAAGAGGTGTGATCTGGCACAGTGGGGATGAGTGTTTAATATTAGTATGTCGTGGATCCCGCCCTCCCTCCATGCTTTCAAGGACGTAGCCAGAGTCCCTGGCCACTCTTGGGCGCAGAACTTGGACAAAGCCACCTCTCTGTGCTTGCCGAGCGCTGCTGGTGGCTTCTTCCTTTCCATCAGTTCCTTCCCAATCAAGCCTCCAATCACCCGAGTATTCAAATCGCTGTTGACACTTGCTGCCAAGCCCAGGCATGGCATGGTCCTCGGGGAGAGGTGGTTCTTGTCCCTGGTGGCTTTTGAGACCAGACTGGAGAATGGGGTGTGTTGGGAAGAAATGACAATGCAAAGGCAGCATCCTTGAAGAAGTCGGCAGAATTTTTTGATGCTGCAGCGGGACCTGGTACTTGATTACCTGGTAACTAGTGAGCTATGTCTCCTAGGTAATGACAGAAGAGTTTGGCTCGGTTTCATGAGGACTCTTGATTCTGTCTGTGCTGATGAGAAATGTTGGCTTCTGTTAGTGAGGTAATTGCCTTCTAGACGCAATCTATAGAGCATATGACTCTCAATGTGCAAGGTGGGAACACTGCTTGAGTCCTGTGGTGTTGGTTTTTGGAACTGCTGTAGATGGATGCACCCTTACGGATGATCAGGGAGCTTTGATCAACTCCTTTTTGCTCCCATTAGCCACAATGTTTATGCTTTTGCCAGGCTGTACTGTTTGAAAGGACCATTTGAAAATCCTAGTATTAAGTAGAAAACAAATGTCAAATAACCCTGCACTAAGGCCTTATTTGTTTTGTCAAACACGTACAGGAAATCATCTTCAAGCAATTTCACCATTCTAAAGTCACTCACATGAAGAGAAATACCACTTGACATGTTAGGGATCTTTAATATCTTCCCAGTTATCATATATTTGGCTATCTGGGGAGCAGAAAAAGGGAAGGATTAGAGAAGGAAAACATGGGGAAGCTTTAAAATAAACAAACAAACAAAAGACCTCAATGTTACGCTGGAATGAATGTTACGTGACCGGGCTCGCTTTGCAGACCGGGGCACAGCAGCGTCCTGCAGCTTTGCGCGCGTGGGCGCTGTAGGAAGGGCTGTCTTGGATGCCACGTTTCTTCTGTTTCCTGCAATGATGCTCTGACAAAGACCATCTCAGTGAACACAAGGAGAAATATTCATACTACTTAGAAATGCATTGCTTTTTACAACAAGGTGTAGATGCTATCTTGGGAGAAGTAAAGGCTTTGTATACTTTTGGGTTGTGTCTCCTTTAATGAACTTCTTTTTCTGTCTGAATTTAATTTTAGTGTAAACATGTTTGCTGCATCTAGGAAAACGATCTCAAAAGAAGAACCACAAGAAAGTGGAATGCCATTTTTGTGATTTTAATCCACTTTATGCGGATACAATTGCATGGATAGCAAAGTTTAGAAAAGTGTTTAAATTGTTGAACAGTAACGAAAACTTCCTGCATCGGGGATTATTAATTGTCATGTAGTTCAGGGTGGAGATGCTATCTTTCAGATTAAACACTAAGCAAAGTCTTGATTGGTTTTGACTGTTAAAGATCCCATTAGGATCTTAACTCCTCTTTCCTCCGTGAAAATGCAGCAGTATATGGGATAATGATGTATTGTCCAGGTTCAGTGTTTCTCTTTGAGGTGGAGTGTTCTTCCCTTCTACTCTCAGCTACGGGCAGCGCTTCCGAGTGCTGGTAAATAAGGAATTTGATTCCAAACGTGACCAATTTAGAGATGTCAAAAAAAAAAAAAAATTGGAACCACCTAGTTTATAATTTATACATTGTATTAGAGACTGTGGGGATTGTATAAATGCAGGAGAACAGCAAACAACTTCTTGCTGCAGCTCCTGCTTTCGAAGTATATTTTATTCGTGTACTTGAACACTGGGGTTGGCCTGTATTTCGTAGGAAAGTCTACCCTATTTGTCAGTGAGAGAGACAGAATAAATTAAAACTCGATGAAGCAATCCTAAATCTGGGTTAAGTGTTACTGTGTTTAAAAACAAATTCTTTGTGGTACACAAGAACCAAAGAGCCTGTCTTTTGAAAAGACTTTGAAAAATATAAATTTAAACTTAGTAACTTATGTAATAGTCCACTGGTACTTGCTTATATAAAACCATACTATGTCAAATGAAATACACATTGTGTTGGCCTTGTCTAGGACACTGTAGAATCATTCATAGTTTTAATAACATATCTGTGAATTTACACACAGATATCTGGTGCTAGGAAATTAGGTCAAGAGCCAGGTGTGTTCATTGTAAAAAGTTTTCTGATGGAGCTGGACAATATTTGTTGAATAAATTGCTGTGTGGGATTTCATCAGTGTTATTTAACTTGCAACAAGAAAAGGCATTTTTAACAAGGCTAAAATGCTGGTTGTTCCATAAAGTTATGCTGAAATAACTTGAAGTGATTTGGCAATGTTGAACTGAAGTATTTTGGAGCATGTTATTAAAGAAAAATCTGACCTCATACCTTTCTTCCAATGAAATAAAATTTCGAAGTTGTATCATTTTTTATGGGATCGCCATGAGAAGTTTTGAAAGAATAATATTTCTCCAAGCGCTTCTGTATTGGTTCCTTGTTCTGTAGGTACTGATGCAGAAGGGAGAAGCCCGAGCTGCACAGCGAAATTTCACTGGTTCATCTACGTGTGAACATTTAAGTCATTTAAGTTAAGCTTTGGACGCGTACAACTCAGTATGCCATAATGCTACAGTTTGTTGCTTCTGTTGGACTCCTTAAGAGGTCCTGGAAGGTCCTTGACGGGGGCTCACGGCAGGATTTGGTTTACGTCTTATTTCCAGAAGAGGAGGCTGGAAGTGTAACGTCACTTGGGAAAAGGTTTAAGCTTTCCTACAGCAAATGCCGCTATGGTGGATCTCTGTAAAAGAACCAGTCTAGCACCAGTCTAGCAAAAGAATGGTGAAGCCGTCAAGACTCATGTTTCTTTTCTCTGTTGTCTTGTGGTTTTTTGTTTTAATTGTAATTTTAATCATGCCTTTTACTTGAGGGAGCCCTGCTCTCTTTATTTAGAGTCACGGGGCTCTCGCAGCCAAAGTCTGCTTATCCAGTGTTTTGAGCCCATTAGCTATCTGGACTGATTTGATTTTTTTTTTCTTTTGTATACTTTCGTTAGCCTGGAGTTTTTATTTAAAGAGAACAATGATAATGTTTTTTTTCCAAAGCATCCATGCTGTTTTTAACTTACATTGAGCTGTTGCTGGTACATATCTATGAGAGAAGTATTTTTGGTGGGGAATTGGAGCTTCCACAATGCTAGATATAAATTCTTATATGCTTCATTATGTGTTTTTTCCATTTATATTATATTCTTCTGCAATTATCCTTGAAAAGTGTTTTTTAAACTCCATGAATGAGATTGAAAGGTGTCAGCTGGGCAGAAGATACTAATTTTCAAATTTATAGTAAATAAATACCTGGCTGCATATACCTCTTTCAGAGACGGCTGACTTTGCTTCAGGTAGTCAATAACATTAGCCAGAGCTTCTCCTTCCTGCCTTGCTCTTAATCGCTGCCGTCTCCTTTGCCGTAGCAGATTGACCCGTCCTGACGTGCATCTCCTTAACGCGGCCATGTGACTGTTCAAATCCAGGAGCTGAAGAGTTAAGGCACAAATAAAATCTCAAGTTCAGACTGTCAGCTTAGATAGTGCTTAGCAAGGGTCGAGGAAAAAAAGCCAGTTGTGATTTAGAAGAAAAACAGTGAGATTTGACCAATTCCATGGAATACCTTTCTTAGCCCCAGGGCAAGTGGAAGTGGTATATTAACCAAGGAATAGAGCAGAGGAGGAAAAAGGCCAAATCACATTTCTTTGAAACAAAGAGGCTTTTTACCAGGAACAAGCCTTGATAAAAATTACAGTGGCATCGCAAGTCATTTCACCCGCTCTGCCTCAGGCTATATTAAAGCAGTGAGGAAATAGGGGATGCAGCAGCCCTGAAATACAAATACAGTAGTCCCGGGAGCGTTTTTAGTATAAATAATCCTTTTTAGAATAATGTAGTGGCTTTAAATAGGGCCAGGTGGTGGGTGCAACACCCAAGATTGCTTTGGAAAAGAGCGGAGGGAAGCAGGATAGCGTACCTCTGTCTGGGTGTGGGTATGTGCCCTGCAAACGCCGCGTCTTTCTCCTGCTTCCACGGCTTCCCAGGTTCTGACTGAAAACAGAATCTAGTGAAATCAGCTTAAAAATCATGTTAATGGATCTGTCAAGCTAAGCCATAAGAATACTGTGGTGTGATTGTGAATTGAATGGGTCTAAAACTCCACAGAGTTCCCTGGCATCGGGTGAATTTCCATTGGAGACCATGAGATTCCTGGGAATGTATCTGCTGTTGCTTGACTTTTATTCGCAGCTCCTTGGGCGAGTTCCTGTAACCCGTCTGCAAAATGCTCAGGAAACCCACCTGTTTAACCGCATTTGTTCACACAGGGGGAGGGAAGGAGTGTATGTAGTGTTACGTCCCACCATCGTTTGCTGAACCAGCCGTCATTCCTGTCCCACATTTTGCAGAAAAAGTCTAGGAGCACTTTCTCAGTCAGAAATGACTTGTAAATAGACTTCAGTGGAAAAAAGCGCTAGGATTTAACATATGCTTAGTTCTTTGTCAGGTACTTTTGTTTTTCTTGTAGAGAGGAAAGCCTGTCTTTAAAGAGCACTTGAGTGATCAGGAAACAAATGCCCCAAACAGTCTCTGCAGAGGTGTTCACAATGCAAACATTTACTGAAACCAGGATGTGAAACATTTTGAGGACGAATAGACAGAGATCTCTGCAGAGAATGGGATTTTAAAAAAAACATTTGTGTTTCTTACTGTCATTGCTTGCCCTATTAAAATTCCATTTTTTCATAGTAGTTACACATTTCTGTAATCCATCAGAACACTGGTAGCTGGAGGAAAGGTGCTTGGCCCAGGAAAGGAGTTCCATTTTGTTCCCGTGATGTCAATAACTTGACTCCTCAGCCTAATAATGGTGGGAAATATTTGCGAGACCTCTAAATCAGTCTTTGCTGAATTTTCCTTATTTCCATGTTTGAAATCTGACGGGTTAAACGTGAGCTGGAAGTTGACTGAATGGATTTAGGCAGAGGTGCATCTCAACCTGAGATTTGCATCGGACCTTCGTGGCTGTTTGCCATTGTAGTGCTTGATTGTTGCGGTGTTTTTCCCTCCGTAAAGCTGCAGCATCAGTTTATGGGCAATTACTGTTAAGGAAAAGCAGTTGGTAATTCCTGCTTTTAATAGTTATGAAAAAAGGACTGACAGTACAATCACGAGGGGCTC
Source organism: Chroicocephalus ridibundus (assembly GCF_963924245.1). Lineage (NCBI taxonomy): Eukaryota > Metazoa > Chordata > Aves > Charadriiformes > Laridae > Chroicocephalus > Chroicocephalus ridibundus. Next base: position 3,340,347 of record NC_086299.1, on the reverse strand, counting down.
TAGATGCCCAGGACACAGAGAAAACACAACTATTTGTGAGTCTGATTGTGGTTTCAAGGCTGCGGTTAGGGTGGTGGGCTCTGGAGGCGAGGTACGGCTGTGTGCCATCGCTGAAATCAGACGCAGCCAGGGGCTGGCTGTAAACCCCCCCAACATTCCACGGGCTTCGGCAGCCAATCCATAGAAAGCGGGAAAGCCATTTCCAGTTGATTTTTGAGCAGAAGCCTCTGCTCCTAGCCCCTGTCTAATCTGGGAATGTGTCTCTGTGGTTAACGCCTCCAGGAGGGAGCTCTTCGCTGCCTGAGCAGAGCGCCCTCTCCACACAGCCTGGCGGTTATTAACCGCAGGCTTGGGACGGGGACACGGGACTGTGGCCAAGCCACGCTTTCTAAAGAAGAAAAGTTGAGGGTTGTGAGTAGAAACTCGGGAGCAGCAGCCAGAGCCAGGGTGCTTTCCAGTAACAGGTAAAGAAGCCTGTGCCTCCAAACCCACGGCGTGGGGCAGCCCGGCGCGGGGGCTCTCGGTGCTCGGCGAGGCAGAGCCAGCCCCGAGGAGCTCGGCACAGGGATGGTGCGGTGCCATGGCCTCCGCTGTCCTCCGTCTGGGGATCGTAGGGTTTGCTGCCATCTGGGCACAGAGACAGCGCGCGTTCTTTCAGTGTGCCAGTTAATGCGGTTGTATAAAATCTCCAGAAACAAAAGTTTCAGCTTAAAGTTTGACAGCCCTTGGTATAGCCTGTTTCGGGGGGAACAGACCCTTCTGTACAAAGAGGAGTTTTAACACAGTTCTTCGCTTGACTCTCAGGTCTGGAAAATCCATGATTCTTAGGTTAAACTGAAGTTTGAGGCTGCTGCAAAAATGTGTCCATGAATTTTGTGAATAAAAACTCCATCTGTCATACATGGCCCTAGGAGGACTCAGCTCCGTAAGCGAGTGGGATTTAGGCTCTGCTAGGAGTCTTGAGCTGGGATGGTTTGGTTTGGTTTAACCAACACAGACATTGTGCGGTGGATAATCTGGGAACCTCTTTAGCAACAGGGCTGTCCATTTGCCTTCTGCTGTTCATAATTAAAAAGTATGTGAGATAATGATAAAGACTTTCAAAGACCGAATTTTAAAAATTTGACTGGGCTAATCCATTAGAAAAAAATGCAGCAAGTTTTACGGGTTTTTTGGGCTTTAAAATGTAAGGGCTGAGTGGTGGAAAATAGCCTGAGTACAAGGCAGACTTGCAATACAAATCTAGAAATCTGGTACATCTGCGCGTATCTGAATTAAAAAAAAAAGAATCTATACAGCATTATGAGTGTTGAGGAAAATACAGTTTGTAGAGTACAGTGTTATTCAGGATGGTAAAAGTAGTATGAAGCAGTTTTTCACTGTTTTGCAGAGCTCTGCTGTTTGTTATGCGATATAAAATTGGTGAGCTTCACTGGAATTTTTTTGGCCAGGGATGGAAAATCCAACTTATATTGTGGCATTAAAATGTGTGCCTCTGTGCCTCGGAAAATAGAGCTCTGCTTTTGACACCCACCTCACGGCTCAGGCTCTGTCCTGCATTGATTCACTGATTCCCTTTTATTCTGCATAGTCTGTTGCCACTGTCCCTCTCCTTGCTCTGCCCGCCCTCCTCTCCTCCACGCCTGGGGTATGTTTGTCTGGCTCACGTTAGGAAATATAAATTGTTATCGATTAATATTAATATTTAGCATGTTTGTGGAAATGTCTTTTCCCACTGCTATTAATCTGCTATGTTAATAATGCCAGGGCTCCTGTTCTGGACCCTGGGGAACCCACAGTGAGTGGAATGACAATGAGACGGTGACAACAGCCGAAAAGCTTTCACTTGGCAAAGATGTGAATTCCAATTGCAAGGTCTCCTTTTGGAGACTTACAAATGCTTTATTCTTGTTCTATGGTTTGACATCCAGGACTGAGAGAAATATCCAGCATCAGTTGTTAGTTTTTGGAGAGCTCGTCTAACTGCATTTATTTATTTATTCTAAATAGGTAACACTTCTCTTAGCGGAGAGTTTATCTTGCAGTCATTTTTAAAGTTCCACTTTACTGCATTTCCAGCAAAGAAATTTCTGTAGAATTGGAGCATTTCTATAGTTTTATAGATTTTTAAAGGGGAGGTATTTCGTAGCAAAAATAAGCAAACTATTGAAAAGCAATTATGATTTTTCTTTACGAAGTGGAGCGATTTCTTTAGGCTTTCATCTCTTCCTTTGCAGATTTTCTTTCTGTTGTATTATTTCTATAGAGTCTTCACAAATGTTTGTTACGACTGTTATGTTTAATACACTGTACATTTCTTGTGACGCTTCATTGGAGCTATTATGTTGTAAATAGTTTAGAGACAGAAATCCCAAAGGCTAATATTTTTTCCAGTGCCTTTAATAATGAGATAATAGAGGTTTTTTGGCTTAAAAGAACCTACTTTATCTGCTGCATCCAAACATGCACTGAATTAATTTTTTAACAGAGCACAATTTGTAGAAATGTCATCTTGAATTCAAATATAAACAAAATCCTGAACACAGAGAGATCGGGTGAAGTGCAGTTATGGACAACAACATTTTCTTAAGAGTTGGATTCTAAAAGGACCTTACGTGGAAACATTTTTGATGCCTGGTTGAACTAGACTTTTACTGGAAATATAAAACTGGCATTTAGTGGAGAGTAATTTGGACACTTTCCCTGCAGGTTTTACTAGAGGAAAATGTGCATTAAGGAACACATTGAAATACTGTTTCAAGCTTTATTCTTCATTTCTGCCAGCAGAAATCCCTTCATAAAAGAAAACAATTTTTTTACTTAAAACTAAAGGCACTTTAAATCCTTAATACCTGTTGTTCTTACAGCCAAGTTCTGAAGGAACTGGTTTTTTAGAACACTAATCGAAAAATACCTCTGATTAGCTCTTGTGCTCTGTACTCAGTCACTATCTGTTCTTCCAGCTCGTTTCTCATGGAAGTTGTTTTCTGTTTCTTATTAGTAAAAGGACTTGAATCTACTTTTAGGTATAATTATAATCAAGACAAAGCAGACCATAAATGTGAAACTTGAAAAAAGAATACACAAATGAAACATGGAGAAGGTGTTACGTTTGCAACTGTTTAGTTTTTATCATAGTCCTTCTCCTTTTCCTTTTCGTTCGTCCTGTCTCCTCCTGCCTCATCCCTCACTGTCTCCATCTCTGAATAACTCGGCAGTTCTTAGTATTCGCCGGGACTAAATTGTTTTTTAATGTATTCTGCAGCAGTTCTGCATTAGGCAGAGGTTCAGGGAAGTTTCGTGTATTTTGTTCTTAAACAGCACTTGCAAAGACGGAGTAATGTGACAGACTGGGACACTCCGATACAGCAGGAACTGCAAAAGTTTGCCGTGGTGAGAGAAGTGGGCAGAGCTTCCCCCTGCCTGACATTTTACACAGGAGATGTGTTAAAACTTGTCTCTCCTTTGGACTTAATTTCAATGACATGTATAAATAAAAATTTCCGTGGATACTTCTGAAAATGTGAGTGTTTTGGGATGGCATAATTCACATGGTTCGTCAGCAGAGGTGCTAATTACCACAAAGTGGTGTTCCTGATTTACAGTGAGCTTGGCAATCGGATTTTTGAACAGCCGGGTCTGTCAGGACTTTGTTACCTGATCCCTGATTTCCAGGATCCCTTATACAAAATCAGCATCTTCCTGCTTCTTGAGCATTCCTGAAATACCGTGCTTTGTAGCGTGTAAGGAAAATGTACATACAGTGTTCTAAGAGAAAATACAGACCAACAAGAGCTGGAGTTGGGATGTGCGCTGGAGCTGGGGAGGAAGGGTTTGTTACGGTGTCAGCTCACGTCTGCCTCTGTGCTCACGTGATTTGAGGTCAGCAAAATCTGAATTTTATCGGCGCACCTGTTCAGTGGAATTCAGCTGGAACAAGGACAGTAACCTGTGACTTACCTATCGCAACTGTGCGACCGCTGCATCTTTAGCAGGGAATATGGAAGGCCAGATCTTCACCTGGAACCATTCTGATTGTCCCCACTTCTTTTTGATTGGAGCATTTTGGGTGCTTTCACATAATAAAGTCAGGGAGCCTGTGAAAAACCTATGGATGCGTTCTGAAGAAGAAACAGTCCTACTTCACTGTGAAATGTATCTAATGTGCTTTATGTGTTAGTGTCATCTGTTATTCAAGGCCCAGGATTTAGGGTGGGGGGAAATGGGAGATAACTGAAGGAAAGGAATATTACTATATCAAGTGGATATTCTAGATACTATTTCAAGCATCTATGGAGGAAAAAATAGGCAAAATCATGGCAAGTTATAGCAGAAGTGCCCGTTAAACTAAAAAAATTAAATAGAGGATTTTATTAGGAGTATAATTTCCCAAAGATTGAAACAGATCGTGTGGCACTCCTTTGGCACGGTGGCATGTTAGCTAAACCACTTCCCATTTGTGACCACTTCCCTCCCAGTACATTTACTGCCCAAGTCTTTTTTCAACTGTAAAACTTGTGAAGATGAAGGGTTTTCATGAATGAACGAAAGAGAAAAAAGACACTTCTCAATGTTCGTTTAGAGCAGAATTTACTTTTCCTCCTGCGGCCGTTAGAGTTGGATGGAAGACCTTCGGGCGCGTTGCTCCGTGGCCTGAGGCCTGTGCAGAGCAGTGGCCCCGCGTGTGGGCAGCAGCCTGCTCTGTGGCACTGCCTGTTTTCGGTGCTGGATGTGATGCTTTCTGACCGGCGTCCCCCAGCAAATGCTGCAGCTACCTACCAGTACAGCTTAGATGGAGGAGAGGGTTCTTGCGATGAATGGGAGGAAGAAATGGTGTGACAGGCTCAAGAATCTTAAGTAACCGATTCTTTATTTTCCTTGCTTTACAGCCATTACAATTAAATTAATATTGCCTGTGGATGGAGGAAAAGCCATTTTTGTGTGGCTATGAAACATTTAGTGCTTCATCCCCATCCTTAATGAAAGAGGAATAATTCTTGTCACCATAGTTTTGGCACTACATTACATCCTTTCTGGCAGAAGGAAACCTAAATATTTCAGACGAGCTTCCAGAGATGCTATTGCACTGAATTTTAGGTCTTTGGCTTATGTATGGAAACTCTTTGAAGTGTTAATAATACCAGGCATTCTTTTCTTTAGTCTGAAGACTCCCTGTGTGTTGAGGGAAGTGTGCCTTTGTAGGTGAACTGCCTTGCCAGCAGCTGGTGGTTACCGTCACCAGTGGAGTGACTGGGAAACCATCTCCAGATGAAGTGAATCATGGAGCCTTGTTGAGGATTGTGTTGGACACCTTGACTTTTTTATTTTGATGCTGCTGTTTGCAAAGCACGCTGCAGGAGACCTGCATCCTACAGAACGCGAGCCCGCGTGAGAGGGGATGCCAGTTCCTGGTGCTGCAAAGTGCTTGAAATGTGTGGCAATCAGGCTTTGTAACCAAGGCCAGACCGATTCAGCCCAAGTAGGGAGTAGGTTTCTGATTTTCTATTGTATTTCAGCTGTGGCCATCAGGTGGCAATCTGATCACTAAGATCATTCACTGTTCTGAGGTCCCTGTTTGGGTGGGTGATGTTTGGTGCTTTCCAGTGGCCTTTGTGATTTATAGATGTGTCTTCTAAGTTTTGGTCCGCGCCTGGCTGTCGGCTTTCTGCCTGTTCAGGATGAAGTGAGAGCGGGGAGTGGGGTTCATGCAGAATTCCGAATGGCAGGGTATAGGGTAGGTACTTGTTATAATTTACCTGAAATAAATTATAGATGGGCAGCACAATATCCAGAGGTAATGAAGCCTGTCAGTTGTTGGCAGTAGTTAAGCACATACTTGCTTAATGTAAGTATTTGCACTCTTGGCTGATTTAGGCTGTAATGTTGATGATTTGTTCCAGCTCTGCTGGTCTACAAATCGGTCATAAAAACGACTTTATTTTTGCTGATGAAACATATTGACTGTACAGCAAATAGAGACAGAATCCTGTCACCCCATGGTTAAAAATGTAGGTGGTCTTGTTTTCCAGAGGTGTGAAGTATTCTGTGCTTTCTTTCTAATATAGCAATATATCTGGATTTTTTTTTTTATTGTTTTGTTTTCTTCCCTGGGGAATGTCTCTAAAAGAAAATCCATACAGTGCAGGAACCTTGATATGTTCCCTGGAGTTGTAAAGGTGGTGGCGATGTCCCTCTTCGGCTTGGAAAAGATGTTTGAGGTCACCTGAATCCCAGGGAAGTCCTGGCCTAGCGGGTATTTTTCTAATGATACCTTTTATATTATAATAGCCCAAACCCAAACAGTTCTAGACAATACTGTGGTTTTAATACCGTATGCATTTCTAAACAGCTAGGAATGATTTGCAGAGTTTGAATAATTAAGTAAAAAAAACTTTCAACAGCCAGTTAATCCCTAAGGAAAAAGAGTCTGTCAGTCTGTCACTGTGTGGTCTCAGTCTTAGGTACGAAGTCACGATTCTGTGTCCGTATTTGTATTTTCTACTTCTTTTCTCAAATTTTTTTCTTGGGCCTGAGATTCCAGGTCAGCTTCCGAGGCAAAGGATGAGTTCAGTGGGTGCCTGTAATTCTTCTCCTTGTTTAGAAAATGAAAGCACCTGTTTTTTGCGCATATGTTGTATTAATACAGACAAATTTGACAAGAGCATCCTCTGACTTGGCAGCATTGTGGACTTCAGCCTGTTGTTGTTTTATGCACAAGTCAAAATGAGCTGTTTTCTGCGAACATCCCGTTCTGGAGCTGTCTGCCAAATCTGAGTGTGGAAAGTCACCCGGTGTCAGCCAACAGCTCAGTGCCACGGAGTGTGACAGAAGTCTTATGGGCTCAGTCTGGTGTTCTCTTTGCTCTCGCTATTCCCATTGCTCTCTGTGGGAGTTCTGAGGATGGCAGGAATGTAGGATCGGGCCCAGTTTTATATTTATTTCAAGGTCAGTGAAATTCAGGGCAGCCTGTGCTTACTGATCAGACCCTGGTTGCCCGGTATGAATTCATTCTTGGTGTTTTCTGTCAGCGTCCCTAGTGAAGGAGCTGGAGATGTTCTTTGCAGTGTCTGTGAAAGTAGAAGATGCTTAGTCACTTCAGATAAGTAGATATTTCTTTAGCAGAATTTAATATCTAAAAATAATAAGTATATTAAAAAAAATATGCAAAACCTACAAAAAAACCCACCCGAAATCTAACGCATTGTTTCTTTTACCACCATTTCCTTTAACATCAGACTCTTTCTTTCATTATAGCTGCTAAATATATTATTCATGAGATCCCTACCAATACCAACGCATCGCTCTCATTGTTGCGAGAACCTCATTGGTGTCACACAGATTTTAAGCCTATGCCCATATCTGATTATCTGTGGAAACAACCTTTCAATGGGTCTTTTTATTGAGTAATTTTGCTAGTGAGCTTTGAAGGACTAATTTTAGTTTCACGACAATAACAATAAGGTCAAGTTGTATTTCTGTACTGCTTTTCACATAACCAGACATTCCAGAGCATTGAAATACTTGCCATTAGAAGAGGGGCAGACGTAGGACAGCATGGCTGTCACCAGTGAACGGCCACATCCCACAGCTCTCCAGCAGCAGCCAGCCGATTTGTGGGGAAACTCAGCAGAACTGAAGATTGTTCCTAAACAAGATGTTCTCTACTTTTTTTTTTTTCTTTTTTAACCGGTTGTGTTACATCTCGAGTAACGCTGAGAGGAGCACTGGGGTTGATAAACGGTACAACATGCACTGAGGGCAATCTAGAAGATTCTGCAGTGCAATGATTATAGGCCTACCAGCAATGCAATAGCCAGAAATTAAGGAGGTTTGATCAATACTGAAGAAGTGGAGCAAGTAGCTGGACTTGTCACACATGCTTCAGCTTTAATCAAAACTAAACCCCAGCTGCTAAATTTGCCTAAAAAATCCCTAGAATAAACATGGCCTGTGGAGAAGATCTGCGAGCACATCTGTATGCTGTAGGGAAATCTACCTTTTAGCAACTGAAAAGGCAGAAGGAAAAGATTACCTGTGTGCAATGATTTCTCTTGAAAATATGAAGTCAGTCAGATGCGGGTTCAACTTCAGAGTAAATTAAAATTCAATTTGAACTGGCTTGATTGTCCCATAGAAGAAATTAAATGAGCAGTGTTCAGTAGCGAGGTGTCTTTATACTTTACTTGTATCATTTGAAAATTTTCACAGGTCGTGCTCCAATAAACCTAGTTTTGCTTTTCAACTCAGTTGGAATTCCTGTTTCTTAAGTGCAAAAGAGGCTAATCATAGAGTAGAAAATAATTTGACTTGCTAATACTAGGAGAGAAAACATTTACAGCAACCACAAGTATTTTCAGGATTATGGAGTATATCATACTTACGAAAGCTTGTTTCTGGCGACATGTTTGAGTAAGGAGGGTTGCACTTTTTAGCAGAGGAAACATTTGTAAGCTGTAGCAGGGAGTTCTCTGTATTTCTCAAAAGCTGGAGCGAAAAAATGTTGGCAGAGGAATCAAAATCCTCTGCTTTAGTAAAGTCTGCCACCAGGTTTCTTAGGCATGAACTCAGGAAAATCTTTATTAGGCATAAAAAAAAAAAAGAGGAGGAGATGTCTTTCACACAGAAGGTGTATTCTGAGGATATAGAAGAGATGCAGTATGTATACCTTAAGTCGTGCCTTGCTTTTTCAGCTATTCTTCCCTGATGGTTTCTGTTTGGCAGCAAGAACTGTCTTCCACGCTGCAGTGAAAACTGTAATTTTTGTTGGGTGCTGTTTCCCCCCGATTACATCAGGGGTCAGTCATTAATATGCACTGTGGGAGTCCCTCTCATTTCTGCATGGTCCACAATGGGGCGGTTGTTGGACTTGTTATCATAGTGGAAACTACTGTGCAATGAAAGCACAGTCATGCTGCCTCATGTTTAATTGAGAGATGGCAAATCTGTTCCCAAAATACTTCAACTACTTGTATTGTATGACAAATGTGTTTTTCTTTTCCCCTTCATCTGTTACCCTCCCCCCCTTTTTTCCTTTTTGGATGAAAAAAAGCTCCGCTTTCGTTACATATGAATGTTGTAGCTTAGCAATTGACTCCTCTTGGAAAAATCCCCAAACATTATTACCCTCTGAGTCTACAGTTTTCACTCTTAAGCTTTCTGTCTGTTGTGTATTTCAGGCTCTCTGGAACTTGCCTTTTTTTTCCCTCTTTTTTTTTTTTTCTTTAGCGTGTTCAGAACTGGTGGTGTAACTTGCATCTCAAGCTTATTTCACGTTCATCTGATGTTTGGCATCATCGTAGGTGTGTTCTCGTAGGACGTGGTCAGCAGGGATGCCTCTACGCCTCTAGAGGGTGAGACAGGCCACATGCAGAGAACTGCCCTTGAGTACTGTATACTGCTGTATAGAACTGTAGTCTGTATATGTAAGGCCCGGCTCTCAGCTTGCTTACCCTGAATCTTTCTTTACCTACCAGAGCTCTGTTGACTCTTCGTAGTAAGAGTTGATGTTATGAAATGCCTGGGCCAGCTGAAAGATGCTTCCAGACCGTCACTACTCTGTTGGGAGTGCTTGATAATTACTTCGGATATCGCTTATTTTTTTTGACCGGGAGCAGCTGTTCAGTCTATGCGTAATTTTCTGATTGGTGAAAACTCTTTAACATTAAATTAATAAATTGGACCGTCTCTATACCAGTTTTATTCCTATCAGGTAGAATTTCCAGAACGGGGACTGGGAAGCTCAGCTGATTTTCTGGTCAGTGCTGGTCACTTGCTCAGAGCTGGCCGTTTTCCAAGTCAGTTTATTCATCCAACTGAGTTGCTTGCAACTTCTTTTGCATTGTTCCCTCTGTTAAATCTGACTCTGCATTTCTGTGTGCCTCTTTCAGAGGTTCTGTTCTGAGGCTTCCCTGTTAGAATAATATTTTGGTGCATAAGCAAGCAGTGTTTGCAGTTCCGTGAGATGCTTTCCCTTTCAACAGATAGGGTATCTTTTGTTTAGCATTAAAAAAGTTGGGTGCTAGCAAACATCCCTTTTGCTCTGTGAACTGCAGAATTGGAAGGAAATAATAATCCACGCTGAGTTTCAATTAACGGCTGAAGTTGTATGCTACAAAGCTGATGCACGAGCTAACGGGAATACTTGCATTTTTGTTAATTCAGATTAATTTGTGATTAGTAGCTATGGATGTATTATGGTGTAGCTGCAACTAACTTTCAGTAAATGCCATTTTATGTGAACCATTTTTGCTTGAGACAATGAATCTTAATTTTCTTACTGACTGGTATTTTGGAATATTACTTTACCATTTCACCCAGCTTTCTATTACAACTACAGTTTTCTTGCCAGCTAAACCCTGTGAGGTGACATAAATTCTGCTTCAGTTTGATATGAGGCGTATGAATATCAGTTCATCACATTTAATTCAAATAGAATATTCTAATATGCTAACAAGCACTCCAATTAATGTGGCAAAAACTTTGAAGATACATAGTAATTACTTTTTTATTTCCTAGTAGCTTTCAGAGATTTCTGAAATTTACTTTCTTCTTAATCTCAAACAATTAGAGTGAAAATGCTCTTATTTAGTTAGAGTGAAATTTCATTAGTGCGGTTTGTGCACTGGGAAGTTGGACCTAAATATATATACGTATACTATTTTTCAGATATAGGAAATATGATACGTGAGCACAGTTCTATAACTCTGATTAAACAGTTTATGATGCCTGAGTAACTGTTCACTTAAGTACAGTGTATGATGTTAAAGTATTATACTTTGTATGATAGAGATTGTAAAATCTGTACAAGGCCCTGTTTAGCATTAACAATCTGAAGAGGTAAATGCATCCCAAAGATTAAGGCCGTCATCCTCAGTGGAGCGCCTTTGGAAAATTTCTCTCTGGATTTAGCATTCACTTGGATGATGCTGGAATCCTCTAGCCTGTTCTAATATAGATAGTTCAAAAAAGTTGTTGAAAAACCACAGATGGTTCAGTCAGGAGTCTTTAAAGGGTTGAAAACACACATTTGAGTGAAAGATATTCTATCCTATGTAGCTCATTCAAGAGGTTAAGAGGTGACATCCTCAAAAATTGAAAAGGGAGAGATGTTGAATGCAGAAGGTAAAAAGGAGGCAGAGTGCTTGCCAGGGAGAGAGGAGACAAAGGGCCTTATAATTCCCCCATTAGCCCTTGCTGTGGAGCCGTGTGCTTTGTGCGTGTGCGGTGTGGTACAGGCCCTTTTCCCTTAGCAGTAACCGCTGCTGGGCAGAGTCTGGTAGTGGGGTGTAAGAGCCGAGCAGCGTCCCAGGGCTTGTTGGCCGTTGCTGGAAAATCTTAGTTGGGTGGGTTTTTTTCAGCCTAAAAGACAAGCTGTGTACCACCTTTTGGTCTTGAAGATGGAAATAATTCAGAGGAGTCCTGTGGTCTGAGTAATGCAGGAGGTCGTATGGAATTAGCACAAATTCTCTTTTCTTTCCCTAAAATCTATCAATGACGTATCTATTTGCAAATCTGTTGGTTTGTTTACGACACATCTCTGCACCGCTGTGTAGGGGCTCTCTAGTGCAGCAGACCAGCTTGGCTCGGGAAATCACAGGCTTCGGGCTTCTATAGTCAGAACGCAGATGCTGCAGCGGATAAGAGAAGCCAGTGCCATGGGGTTTGGTTTTGCTTCTGTTGACAGCAGCTTGCATATTTTTTTCTGTTCACCTCTGAATTCCTTCTTTTGGCTAGCCAAGGAATGTTTCAGAATGATCGCTACAATTATAAACCTATAACATCAAACCTTAAAATGCCAAAGAGTTTCAACATTTCAAAAATGTAAATAATGTACTATTGTCTAGCATATTTTTGGAGTCTTAAAAAGAACTTTGAAGTTCTTGGCCTTCCAGCATGGTAGGAGGGACTGATTGGAAACACTTCTGTGGTAACCGAAGCCTGGTTAGCGGTGACCGCAGGCCTGGGTTGGGATTGCAAACTATGGAGGTGCTTCTACAAATCGTAGAATAGTTCGGGTTGGAAGGAACCTTAAAGATCATCCAGTTCCAAACCCCCTGCAATGAGCAGGGACATCTTCAACTAGATCAGGTTGCTCTGAGCTCCATCCAGCCTGGCCTGGAATGTTCCAGGGAGGGGGCATCCACCACCTCTCTGGGCAACCTGGGCCTCTGTCACACCACCCGCAGCGTAAAACATTTCTTTCTTAACTCTAGTCTAAATCTTCCCTCTTTTAGTTTAAAACCATTACCCCTTGTCCTATTGCAACAGGCCCTGCTAAAATGTTTGTCCCCATCTTTCTTATAAGCCTCCTTTGAGTACTGAAAGGCCACAATAATGTCTCCCCGGAGCCTTCTCTTCTCCAGGCTGAACCCCCCCAGCTCTCTCAGCCTGTCCTCCCAGCAGAGGGGCTCCAGCCCTCCCAGCATCTCTGGGGCCTCCTCTGGCCCCACTCCAACAGCTCCGTGTCCTTCTGATGGGGACCCCAGAGCTGGAGGCAGCGCTGCAGGGGGGGTCTCTCCAGAGGGGAAGAATTCTGCTTGTCCATGCCCTGCTCTGTGTTTGTCCACTTTCGGGGGGGTGGGGGGGTGGGGTGCGGAAATCACCTCCATTCACAGTTAATGCAGGTATTTGTGAGGTCAGAAGTTCTGGTGAAGGTACTTTCTTCAGACAGGAACTGTAATGGCAGTCTTGCAGCCTGAAGCCTCTTTGCTTTCTCTTCTACCTGCGGAGTGAGGAGGAGGAGGCTTTCCTCACGAAGGTGATCGGCTAGGACCTGGGCTCATTTCCCAGCTCTGTTAGCAGCCTCTTTGTTCTCTCTGTGGCTATGTGACTCGACTGTAGGACTCTATAAGGCATTTCGCCTTCTGTCTCTTTGCAAGTTCTTTGAAGAAGCAGCTCCCTTCTAAGCAGGGCTGGTTAATCGCCCTGCACAGGAGCTTTCAGCACTAGTATCGCAGTAATAACTGCATTTCATAAGAATAAGCGTATTCCAAACACAAGTACATCAGAATGTGGTTTGACTGGGGGAATTTCACACCAGTCCAAGGAAAAATTGGTCAAAAATGAGAGATTTCTGTCTTTGGGGAATTTTGTAAAAAAAAAAAAATAATAAAAAATAATTACAAAATCCTATTAATTTTGTAATTAAAAGACTTAGATTTCAAAATTTTGTATGGTCAGAAAAGCAAAGGGGGAAAGCGGACAATTAATTTTGAAATGATTGGAGTGTTTGGTTCTGAAAATAGAAAACTGAGGTGTATTTGTGGGTTCCGAGGGCTGCCATCCGCTGAGCCGAGATCCCTGCCACAGAGAGGGAGGACCCAAAGTGGAGCTCCAGCTGTGGGGTCCAGGCTCCTCATGTGGAAATGTGGCCGAGTCTCTGTTAGAACTACGGGTCCGGGGACTTGTGGAATCCCATCTGCGCAGCAGGGAATAGCTGGGGGAAGCCCTAAGAGCCCTTACAACAAGGCTCCCTTGGAAGGTTGGCCTCTTTGGTTGATCCATAAATGGATTTGGAGGAAATGTGGCAGTTTCTTAGCAGAACTGCACCCAGCAAGCAGAATTCTGCCGTGAAATCACTGAAATGCATGTCCGAATGAAGCATTTTGGATTCAGCAGACTGTCATTTTCCTGTTAAAAGTATTGTTCTGAAAACTTCTTAGCCAAATCCTATGCTTATAGACTTTTTTCTTATTTAGTTTTCTTTCAATGCATTCTGGTAAACATCTCTTAGATTTTTTGGTTTTGGCAGGTGATGGAAGAGGAAGGGATGTTTGAAGAATATTTTTAGCTTGTACAAGCCAATATAGAACCAGAAAATAGATGCATGTTGTTACAGTTTTAATAATGGAATTGACTTGTAATTCTCTGAAGTGTAATAATTTGTTGCTGGAAAATGAAGCTTAAAATTTTTTTGGGGTGGTGATGGTGGTGTTTCTTTTCCCCAACCATACGCACGCTCCCCTCCTATCCTCCAGGCTGATTTGATTCCCGGTCTTCCGTAGGCACTGAGCTGAACAGTGCTGTGATCATACTAGAGATACTAAGCATGAAAAATTTCATCTGGTATTTCTGACTGGACGCAGTTGTCAATTCTGGCTAGTAATGTTAACTCCTCCTACTTAAAGATTTGCCTTTATTCTATATACATCCCCTTCAAATCTTCTTATGTGGTTTTTTTTCTACTACCTTACACAACTGAAGAAGTTGAGGTGCAAGAAAAGCAGCTGCAGTTCTGCTGATGCTTTTGTGGAAAGGCCACACAAATCATTATTTTAAGAAAGGAAAAAAGAAATAGTGACTCGCCTCTGAAATTCTTACATCCTGAATAGTATGAAATTAATTAAGCATTTTAGGCCCGTGCTTGTGTTTCTTTTTAAGGAATAATGTTGTAATACTACTTGGGTTAATCTGTTTCTGTCTAGTTGATGAGACGTAGCGTGGAACAGAAGGAAGGGTACAGCTTTTCCCTGGCTTTCTCTTTGGCTGTTGTAGCGCGATTGCAAACCAGATCCCCTCCTGTGGCGTTCATGAAACGATACCTGTACCGTGGTTGAGAGTGTAGCTTAAAATGCTCGCTGTTGAAGCACGTAGGACACATTAGTCTTAAAGCAGTGTGACAAACTAGCGATGCTTTTGTTAGACCTGAACTGGTACGTTGCTGAGGTGCAGCTGGAAGGTCACATCAGCCACAGCTTCTGTCGTGTGACGTGTTGAACCCAAGAAACCCAAATACTAGGCCAGCAGTTCTTGCCAAACTTAAGTCGGATTTTACCTGTTTCCCCTACAAAATATACCGAGCCAGTTAAAACAATAAATGGTTATAGGGAACCTCGAACACCTCTTCTGTGTGTTCTTCCCTCTTTCCGCTATTGAAAGACAACCGCTACGGTAACCCCGACCCAGTATAACGTGAGGGGCCTGCAATTAGCTTCCATCGCATCCTTCAGTAGCACCGAGTATTGTGCAGCCAGTGTGAATATTCTTACCTCAGTTCTATCTGAGTTCTGTAGGTGAGGATTATCTTTTTGTTCTGCCACTACTTCTATCCTCAAAGCATGCGAACTAGGCTTAATGAAACTTTGTCCCAGGAAGAGATTAACTAATGTTCAGCTGAGTATTTCAGTGTGTTTTGTTCTGCTGTTTCCCCTTTTAGGTGACAGCGAGATTGTAAATAATATGTACGAGACCGACCCTGATCTCCTTGCTGGCGAAAGTGCAGAGGAGGAAACAGAGGACAGTATTATGTCCCCCATTCCTGTCGGACCTCCATCACCCTTTCCCACCAGTGAGGACTTCACTCCCAAGGAGGGCTCACCTTATGAAGCTCCCGTCTACATTCCTGATGACATTCCAATCCCACCAGATTTTGAACTCAGAGAATCTTCGATCCCAGGGGCAGGGCTAGGGATTTGGGCCAAAAAGAAGATTGAAGTTGGGGAAAGATTTGGACCCTATATGACAGTACAAAGGAGCACATTAAAGGAAACAAACTTTGGATGGGAGGTAAGCGTGCTGAATGTGACAATCACATTCATTTGTCTTCTGTGCAAACTGTTCATAAAGCTAGGCTGAGTCCTGACTGGCCTGGGGACAGGAGGAGTGACTTCGCTAATTCCGTATTTCCCTGCGTTATTTTGCATCCCCGATTACATGCAGTATTTAAAAAGCAGCAGAAACCCTTTCTAAGATAGCTTCTTGGGCTACAAACACTGCTCCAGCACCGTTTTAGAAGGTTGGTTTTAAATGATGTTGGGTCACTTCTTAAAGTGCTTGTCATTTTCAGATTGTGTTCAGAACTTGTCACAAAGGAAGAAATATGATTAGTCGCATCATGTTTTGTAGTTGGGTGTGTTACCTTTGACTTCCAGTCCATGTTAGCTGTGCAGGCATTATTAACTGGTCATAGAAAAATAGCATGTACCCATTAACACCCTAGATGTTCTTGAGTTCTTGCTCTGCAGCAAAGATAAAGAAATGTGAAAGTCATTTTTCCCTAAGAGCTAAACAAAAGCCAGTCTTCACTAGGAAAAACACCACTATCGTAGAACTCATATCTTTCTCCCTGCTTTTCTGGGATTGTCACAGAAATCATCTTAGTCTCTTCTCCTATATTCTTGATTTGGAAACCCCTAAGAATTATCATAAATTATAGTAGATTCTGTGAAAAAAAATACAAAACCACCCTGCTAAAATACTGGAAATACTGGTCTGTTTCGGAGGGGCTGCGGGTATGAAACAACTTGAGATCACCTAATGTAATGGTCACATTAAGGTCCCTCTGAAACAAAGCACAATTTTACTCTAGGAATATGCAATATTGATTATTTGTAGCTGCAGTGTGAAGGGGCTCCTATGGAAAGGTGAATTCTCTTTTTCTGAACCTAGTATTTATAGGTGGCATTTGGTTGTGTTTTTGGTTTTATTTTATTTTATTTTATTTTATTTTATTTTATTTTATTTTATTTTATTTTATTTTATTTTATTTTATTTTATTTTATTTTAATTTTATTTTATTGACAGTGATTTTTTTTGGAACAAAGTGCTATCCTCCTTGGCTGTTAGAAGTCAGACCAAATTTCAGTAATGCAAATCTTTTTTTTTTCTATGACCTTGGCGAAACTTTGTCCTTGTGTTTTATATTTCTGATAAAAGTTTGTATTTACATTAATGTTTTTAAGAAATGTTCCCTATGCCTATTCTGCACTGAATGCCAGGCCTGATATAAGCCATATCTATTAACTTCAGCCTACATTGACTTTGTGATACTATTTATTTTTGTAACGTAATTGAACAAACTTTCTTTCTCTGTGGTGCTTCTCACATTTCAGCGGTGTTCTTTTGTTCTCTGATTTGGCAGGTACGTTTCATACCTGAAAGGAAGGACTTATTTGTCCTCCATCAGATGTCCTCAAACACTGTCTTAGACCCACCCTGACACTATCTCTTTTGACCTTGCCTGTATTTGCAGATACCTCTTGAAGTTTTCCACTTCCCAGTATGTTTAAAGAAAGTTCAGAAATCTGGTTTTAGTCACTCAGTAACTTCATCATTTCGCTTGGGGACAACATACACAAATACCTTTGTGTGCCAAACAGGAATTCATGTAATAAATACTATTTCTGCCTGTCTGTTGGTTTCTAAGCTGGTTCCTTTGAGCGTAGGGTTGGAAAAGCCTTCAAGAGATGTTCTAGGCAGCTTTACCCCATGTTACTTGTGCTAGAAAATTGTCACTTGGGACGTGTTTGCACCCTCTGTTAATACAATTGAGTAGGCAGACGACTGGCAGCAAGAGAACAAAAGAAAAGGAGGGGAGTTTATTGTCACCCTGTAACTTGTTGACTGGGCTTCTGCCTCTGTGCTGGTTCTTACAATAGTGATGAGGCTGACATTGTAGCGTACCGTGAGAAGCGCTCCTTATGCAGTTTGATATCATTTTTGGACAATACTTCTCTGTAACTTGTAGTTTTGTCTTTTAGTGACTTGAAAGCTGAATGCTGTTGTAAGACTTCTTACATATAACTCCTTGTTCCTGGCTAATTGAGATATTACTGTTATACTTGAATTGCCTGTTCTGTTAGTTATTAGTGTTTTTACTTTGGGAAAGGTATCTGTTCTTCACACTCAACCTTCTTCTCTGTTCTTGTTTCTCGGTTCATTTCGTATAGTTTATACTCTTGATAATGCCACTTCTGTGGACATGCCACCCCCTACCCCCATAATCCTGAAAACCTGGTCTGGTTTGGTTTGGTTTTGTTTTTAAATGTAAACGTAACGTTAATAGTGTTTCTGGCTTTTGCACAAAAAGTTCTTGCCCTTCATCACAGGAAATTTGTTGTCAGACTTTGACCAAACTAATTGTGCCACTAGAAGTGGTAATATCTAAGAATGCTTTACATCGCATTTTGAAGTGGGCACCCATGAGCCCATCTTGGCGAGAAGCTGCTGGTGATGTTGTTGTTTAGGGCACATCTTTGCACTTAAAAATGCGTATCTGGCTTCTGAGCGTGGTCAGTTTGCAAGTTTCTTAATATGCTTGGAGTCGTGCCCATCTGTAACGGCCCCCAATCTGCTGTAGGTGGCATAAAGGATGAAACGGTGCCGGGGAGGCTGCAGTCGGCTCTTGATGTGTAGGAAGGTGTGTTCGTGTTGCTGGTCTGTGGGGGTTTTTGAGTTAAAGCTTAAGCATGCTAATTCAGCATGTTAAAGTACAAAACAAATTTTAAAATGCTGCAGTTTGTACTTCTCAATTAAGATCCGTTTCTTTTGATTTCTGGAATTAAAAAAAAATTCATTTGGGGGGGGGTCTGAAAAAACGTGCTATTAAAGGGCATTGATTTGAAAATGGATCGGTCTTCTGTCCAAGGCATTAACACTCCAGAAATAGCTTCCTCTTTTCAAACTTCAATGAGACCAGATTTGCGAAAATAAAAATGCAACAAAACAGTTAACTGTATTTCTTCAAAGTCCTGAAGAAACATGGGCTCCTGTTTGGAGGTAGGGGCCAGCTCTTTTTTCATCTGAACTGTTGGATCCCGACCTGGCTCTGCTGTAAAACATCTAACTCCAGGAGGGAAAAGAAGAATGCTATTTGCTGAAACTTTCAGCTTTACTTGTTATTTTCCCTAATAGCCTAAAACCTCATAGGGAACCCAGAATGTCCTCGCTTTCTTGCCATACCTTGGAAAAAAGATATGCCATTTTTTTATTATAGAGGCTTTTCCTTTTAGCTAGACAGGAGGGACTGGGTTAATTCTGGGTGAATACATGTCCTGCTTCAACTGCAGCAAGTCTTTACTATCTTGTTTCTTTATATGTTTGTTCTCCAACATTTGCTTTGTGGATTATGTTTTAAAAAATATTCTTTAAATTAAACCACACCTATTATTCAAGGGCTTTTTTAACACGGGATGGCAGTGAGTGATTCATGCTCATTTCATAAAAATAAATGAGATGTGTCGGTCTTCCGGCCCCCGCCCCCTCCTAGAGATGATTCAGTAAGTGCTTGTATAGGATGGTGTGCCGTGTTTTCCCTCTGTGCCTCATTCCCTGACACTGCTGTGCTGAGCATGTTTACCTTTTTTTCCTTAAAAGACACCACCCAAACTAAAAGCCTGGTGATTATTTAGTGTGACGTGATTGCATTTCTGCTCTGCTCTCCTGATCCTATTACTTCCTTGCCTGCTGACACAGAACATACCATTCACAGTACCCCAAATAAATCACAGCGTGTTTTCGCTTTATTGCCTCTGGGACCTAAAATAAATAAATAAATAAATAAATCGCATAATGATTTTGATCACTTTGAGTAAATAATGATATTTATCATAGCACTGTTTATTTTGCTAATTGAGAGAAGACTAGGAATCGCATCTGGGAGGGAAATTTAGCAACTGAATTCTAGGGAATTGGAAGCAATCAGATTTGTTTTTCGCTCAGTTTGCTTCACAGGGTAAATGCCATTAACGAAATCTAGTTATTAGTTCCTTTGTTTTAATTTATATTTTAAGAGCAATTCTTTGCTGCAACGCAAGAGACTTCTCTTACACTAAAGCGTAAGAGGCAGGCGGCTTCTTTACATACGAAAAATAAGTGCTTTCATTTAGTACTTCAGGGTGGAGATAGAAGCTATCCCATGAAAGACAAATAACTGTGGAAAAAATAAGAGCCGGCAGCTAAGGATGCAGCGAGCATTCTTGGCCTCACATCTGTGCCAGTGGAAAACTCTGCTGCTTTTTGAGCATGCTTTATAGCGTCAGTGATTCATAGCAGCTCGACCTCCCCGTTCCCACAAAATAGAATATTTAAATTTTGGAGGGGGTGTGTGTGTGTGTGTCTCTTTTGTTTATTTTGTTTGCTTGTTTTTTAGAAATACCAAGTGCCAAGGAGGATTCACTTCACACAACTGGCCTTGAGTGCTGAGAGGAGAATTATATTGTATTTCCTTGAGTATTAAAAATATTGAAATAGGAAGGAGGCTCTAAACATTCTTTTAACTGTGATGGTTTTGTCATGCTTCCCAGTTAAAAGAACATACAGCCCAAATTCCCCCAGTTTGCTAAAGCAGCATGTTCTTGTCTGTCCTGTTTCTTAACAAAAGATGCTAAAAGAAGTACGAGTCCTTTAGATGAGGAAGGAAATCCCAAAACCTGTCTGCGCTCATCTCTTGCTAACGTCCTTTCAGCTTTCAGGCTGAAAGGATGTGATGACATTTCCTTGGAGTTTTTCTTCATGTGTCTTCTGATTCATTCATTTTCTCTGGCCTCTGCCTTTGGCTTGAGAATAATGTTACTATAACAGCCTCTATCGCCCAGGGAAGAAAGAGCTTCTGAATCGCTGTTTTCAAAACCACATCTAATGCTCTTGCAGGGAATGAGCAGGCTTGGAAATTGCTGAAGAACGGTGTGCGTGGCCGTGCCCTAGATGGAGCGTGTACCTACGCAGAAAACACTTCCCATGCAAGGTTGCTTCCCAGTTTCTCAAAGTTTGGCTTGGCTAGAATAATTCTGAAAAAGAAACGATCTATGGGTTCGTAAGGTAAACAGAACATAAGAGCACCTGGGGACTTCCCAGATACGCCCTTAGCCACTGATAGTTGCTACAGGCATCCATAGGTAGAATGTACATATATATATATATATATGCATATGAAACTGTAGATAAACTTTTGCTTTAGACTGAAACCTGGCGCTTAAAGTGAAAAAAATTAATCTCAGAGTTCAGAATTTACTGACCTCTAAATATTCTAAATACTCTGCAATTCTGGGCCAATAAAATTGCTCAACTTTGTACGTGCTACATGCTGTCCCCTTTCCAGGGAATAACTGTGGTGAGAACGTCGACACTTTAATTCTCTCCGCAGTCTATGGCCTTTGTTCTGGTGTTAGGAGACCATCACGAGGAAGGGGAAGAGTCAGCTTCCAGGTCCTGTCCATTGTTAGACTGTTTTCCTGTGCCTGGTGTTAGAAACACCCCAGTGGGTACATGCTCCTGGCTTTTGATTCAGAAAACGATGCAACAAAGAAAAAGCAGGGAGGGGTGTGGGGGCACTGCTTATTGTATCAAAGGCAAAATCCCATTCTCTATAACTAAATCCATTGGAGAGGTTAATTTATTAATTTTCACCCTGGATAAAAATGAAAAATGCACTTTATGACATCTAAGTGAAATGACTGAGATTTGTACCATTTTTTGATGCTTCACCAAATGCTTCAATGTCAGAGTTAAAAGAGTAAGTCTTTTTTAGGCCCAAGAATGCCAAGATATCTTGCTCTATCTTAGGCACTTCTCTAAAACATGGGTATATAAGGAATTAAGAAAAAAAGAAGAGACAGGGGAAGGGAATGACTAAGAATACCTCCTGATATTTCTCCTTTATTTCCATAAGGGGTAATAACTCATGAGCAATCCGGCAGAGGGCACTTTCTTTAAATAGAACATTCTGATTCACAGGCAGAAAAAGGAAATAAATATTTTCTTTTCGTCTTCGAGAGACATCCATGAATACCAGCTTCTGAAACAGTATTTTATCATCCACACTAAAAAAAAAAAGAAAAAAAGAAAAAAAGGAGGAAAAGAATATCCCATGAAAAGCTCGGTGGTGACCACAGGGTTTGAAAAATAGCTCTTTTCATTGTCGAAAAGCCTTGCAGAATACAGGGCATTATTTCTTCCTCTGGAATGTTAACCTACATAGAAATCCAACCTTTATTTTGTCCATTCCCAGAAAAGCCTGGCTGATGGAGCATTGGAACACAGTGGGCTTTTGTAAAGGAAATGATCAATAAGTTAGAGTTAAACCATAAATATACATGGGACTTTAAAGGAGGCATCGCTCTGTGGCCTCTTTCAGTTGCAGTTTGAGAAGGTGGAAGCAATGCAAAATAACTTGCTTTGCAGTTCTTGGGCTGCTTCTACCCGGTGATCAGGGATGCGTGTGCTGTTTGAGAAGACAGTCCTTGTGCCGCACACTAGTGGGTAACGTGTGTGTGATTGTACGGCACCGAGGGCTCCGGCGTGAGCCACCAATGTGGGAACGGACCCCAGTTCTCCAGGGAACTTGGGAACTGCCTGCTGAGGTCCGACCTGTGGCACCGCTCCTGCTTACAGGCACCCCTCGCTCGTACTGTCCTTGCTGTGCAAGGGACTCTGACCGGGTGAACGTTTTAGGTGTTCACCCACTTATTTTCTGGCGTCCTTTTTCCCTGTGGCTTATCCCTAGCCCCTGCGTTCCAGTAACCTTGTGCTAAGACACCGGAGAAAGTCATTACTCAACTTTGAGTCAAGGCTTAAATACTGCGAGCTGTGTTTAGACTCCAAAGGTTTGTGACATTAGCAAACCTTTCAGTGAACCTCATCTGTGTTCCTGGTTAATCATGAAGGCTGAAGGTTTTAAATTAAATTTCTTTACCTCAATCGGTACAATACAAGAAGTAACAACAGTGAATTTTCCAGAGTACGTTAATTACTTTTGGAGAAAGGGGAAATCACATTCTCTGCATAATTTGGCACCATCCTTCTCTTCCCATAGCAAATACGGAGCAGCACCACAGATTTGGAGAACTGCTAAATGTAGCAACTCTTACTTTGTGGGATTTAGCACTTCACACGTTTGGGCACTTTGCTTGCTTCTTATTTGGCTCTGGAAAAGCAAGGGAGTTATGTTTTTGTACATAGAGGTGAAAATGAAAAGTTGGGTCTATCACTCTTGCTGAAGCAGCGGGACATAGGTGGATCTTTGTTCTTCAGTTTTTTAACGTATCATTTAGTTATTCATCCTTCCTTCTTTTTGGGTATTTCATCACAGCAAAGTACTGGGACCTGTACAAAATGAGACAGTCCTTGTACTGAAAGTTCACAACTTTGAAAAACATGGGCTGTTTGTCCAAGGAAGGTGTGAATCTGAGTTTGAGTCACATTTAGAAACATGAATGGGAGAAGCACGTCTGCAGGAGGAGGTCTAGTGGTCAGACAAGGTGGCGAATGGGCCGGTCGGGCTGGAAGGAGCATTTCTGTGCAGAGGGCTGTCTCTGGAAATTTTATTACTAATTGTGTGCTCTGGTTCTCAAGTTGTGACTAAGGGCAGATGCTTTGCAAAGCGTCCTCGTAAAATACCCACCTTGATGCGTTTGTGCATCTCCCTTCATTTCCTGGCTCTCCCTGTCCTCTCTGCAAGCAAACAGGTAACGAGATCATCTCGGGCGCAGGCCTGACTGGAAGCTGGTTGGTGTAATCGGGTTCCAGACTGGAAACACTACGCGGTGACCGCTGAGCGTGTCTGCATTGATCAGGGACATGCACATTCAAGTGGGATGTGTAAATAAAGGAGAGGCATCTTTCCCGCGAGGGAAGTCAGTCTGTGTACACATCGGGAAGCACAGGCTGGAGAGCGGTTCGTCAGAACTTGTCATCACTTACTCTCTTTGCCCCAGAAATGCACAAAATGTGCTTAAAAAAAATAAAAGTGCTTTTCAGGGAGGAGTATTCTCACCCAGCTGTCCTGCTCGTGCACGCTCTTTAGTGGGGCTTATTGAGGCTGCTCTTGGCAACACGTTGCTGGTGCAGTGACTCCCCAGCGTGTCCTGGAAGCAGTGCGATGTCTCGTAAATGACGCGGTAGTTCGGAGGCCCCGATCTCTAAGAATCACCTTTGTGTTTAATGCACTTCATAACCTTTCTGGTATAGAAAGCGCAGCATTCAGCCCACTCGTGCCTGCATTTGTACTGCGCCAGTTTGTTCAGCAGACAGAAACGGGTATTTTCTTCCTTTTGATCTGATTAGCGAGCAGTATGTTTCTTCACTTTCAGATAATGCCTGGGCAAGTCATTGCTTTAATTGTACATCTTATTGTGCCATCCCTGTTCAATCATGTTCAAAAATACCTACATTTCACCCTTGTCCCCCACCTCCCTTTTCCCATTTAGATCTCACTGAAGTCCATTCTACCTTATCAGCACAGTAATTTCATGAGCAGAGCTAGGATTTCTGCCGTTTAGGCCCCGGCCATTGTCTGTCGCAGCTGCAGTCAAGATAAACCCTCACCCAGAACAAAGTTGGAATGACCTTTTACAAGCAGAATCTGCCTTGTTTCCCTCCAGACTAATTTATCAGCCTTCATTTCAGCCTAGTCTCTCAGCAGAGGCCTGAAAGAACATTACAGAGAGCATGAATGAACAGGGGGATTAAGATGCTTGGCTAGTCCCTCTTTTTCATCAGACACCTTCTGGATTTACTGAGATGTAAGCTGTAAATGACCGTAAGTGGTGAACTGCCTTCAACTTGGAGGAAGGGAAAGGGAAGGGGCCGGGGGGGGCGTGGGTGGAAATCACCACAGCCAAATGTTTGGAAAAGAAGAGTGATGCGGGGGAACTGGATAAACCTCCTGTCTTGAAGTCGGAAAGTGGTAGGTCTGAGCAGTAAGCGAGTTCCCCCTGGCTCTGCGGGCTGCCACACGGAGGGCTGCGTGGTGGAAGGGCCAGGCTGTCCCCGAGAGGCGCAGGGAGGGGGTATGGGCTGTGCAGAAACCGCCTCCAGTGAGACGGGCTCCAGCGTTTTCAGAACTGTTAACGAGGGGTTCTTTGCAAATTTAAATCCAATTTATTGATTCAAAGCAGAATTTAAAAAATGGGTTACAAATGTATGTTCTAAAAGTATTTCTGTGCAGCAGACCAGCAAAAATTTTATTGAGAGCATGACTTTAATGGTGCAAGAGCTGAAATTGTTTTAAAGTGAACTTGGCAAGTGTCAAAGAGCCCAATATGAAATAAAAAATCCACTTCTGGCTGACAACAGCCACAGTCCGAAGGACTTGCTGTGCGGAGGGGAGTAAATATTTGTCTCTTGAAGGAGGGGAGAGTTGTGGACTACAGTTTAGGTGACCGTCCTGTCTGTACACCATGGGCAACTCTCCTTCGCTCTGGTGGAACTGGGCAGTTCCACCCCTAATACTGTAACACATCAGGTGTCTTTTTAGTGCTTACACCTTTTAGCTTTCTTCATCTTTTATGTAATGAAAGAGAGGGTTGTTTAACAACTTTGAAACATCACTGTTAAATCACAAGCTGCTTGCTTGTGGTGGTCGGGGAAACCCTTGTCTGTAAAACTTGAATGGTTGTGGTGGATTACTTTAATTGGGTTGACTTGAAAGCTTTTGCAAAGGAAGAATTAAATACAGCTCCAGTGGTTTAGCCTTTGATATTGGTAGTGGTGGTTATTACTAGTGCTGTATTATTGCGTGTATATCTCCTACCCTCATCCGAAGCTCAGAGCCGGGCTGGGAACCTGCCTGATGCCACGTCGTCCCGACCTGCCGGGCAGGAACGCTGCTGTGCCGGGGAATGGGGCGCCGGGTCCAGCCCAGCGGCAGAAACCTCTGCATACAAAAAATTAATGTAAGCAGCTTTCCCCCCTTGGTAGATTATTTGAACTTTTGGTATATTTGAGCGTTTTGGAATATTTAAACTTTTGGTGAAGAAGACGGAAGAGGCACGGGATGGACTCGCAGGTGTGGGGGGAGTGTGGAAGCTGTCAAGTGAGCAACAGGGCACAGACATGCCAAAAACCAGCTTGTGGAATTCATATTGCGGTGTCAAGTGATGGAGAGCATCAGCCACAAAGTGCTTAGAAACTGGATGCGGATAAAAGGCTAATGTTTTGAAATTATTTTAAGGTTATGGAGAGTTTAGTCTATTCACTGGACAAGCCTGGCATTTTGGCTACGAGACTTTCAGATTTTCCTGTGACCGTACATACCAATAAACCCTACTGCGATTATTGATATTTTCCTTTCTGAGCAATAAAAGCCCTCGAAATGCAGTGGCTTGTGATTATAATAGAAACATCTAGACTTTTCTAAACCTTCTAGACTTCTGATTTATTTTAGATATTTGGGGGAAGGTTCAGGCTGTGATTTCGTTATATCTTGTGTTGCTAATGCAATTTGTGCCTTTGCAGTCTTTTAGCTAGTAATATGGAAGTCGTAGGATATTTAGAGTTGATGCAGTCTTTTTTTGCTCTCAGCAGGGGTTGTGTTTCATCTCTTATTGAGAGAGATTAATAATGCAGAAGTACTGCACTGTTATGAAGGTTGCACCTTGTAGATTTACTCGCTTTCAAACAAAAGGTGTGTGCATCTCATCTCTTAAATACTAACTATTGTTCTTAGTACTGATTTACAGCCACTTCCACTCTCAGAAGTTAAGTGTCTTTTGCTATTCGTAAGTGCTTATATCATCTCCAAAATGAATTTCAGCAGCGTGGAAGGGAGATAAAAAGCTGCCTTTCTGGAGAGTTGTTGAGGCAAAATGCAGATACTTACTTGAAACAGGACAGATTGGTTTTGGCTCTTGTCCAGTTTCCTGGGAAATGGACAGAAAGAAGCTTAATTTCTTATAGTCCGCTGCAGCTGTGCTTAGGTTTTAATAAGCATACAAGCTTGATTTAAAAAATAAAAAATAAAAAAATCCAGGAAGTTCAGACTCTTGTCGTGTTGTCTGTGTTCCTTGGAGCAGAAATTGGGTTAAGACATAAGTTAAGCATCAAGGATGCTGCTGACCGAAATGTCTCTAACCCTTCGAAACTTAGTGAATGGGCAAAAATGATTGCAGGTGAACTTCCATTTCGATAAATGTAAGGTCACGTAATTTAGCGTATCCAGGGAAGCATATTCCAAGCTGTGTCTGTGCGGTGCTGACCTCGAGACTGGCAGACAGAAGGCAGGGACGAGAGCTTGTGGTCGCTGCTGAGAGCGCTCTGGAGTCGTTGCCTCAGTGTGCAGGGGCAGCCAAAAAAAGTCAATGGTGCCCGGGGCGTGCCGGGAAGGGTGTTGAGAAGATGACAGAGGACATCGTCATGCTGCTGTGTAGACCTTGGTGTGCCTCTGTCTTGCTGCTCTGGTGTGTGAGAGGTGGAGCAGAGCTGGAGAAAGAATAGGGGAGGGCAAGAAAAATTTCCAAGAGGATTGAGCAGCTCTTCTAGGAGGAAGAACTAGAGAATCTGGATTTGCTGAGTTTGGAGAGGAGAAGGTGTAGAGCAGAGCAGACACTGTTAAGTTTACAAAATCCTGAAAGCAGTGGATAAAGGGAATTTGGAGTTGCTATTTAAGGGGTAATGTAATACTTGCAGTAGAAGCATTTGATGAAACTAGTAGAAAAAGTGTTTAAATTAAATACAAGCAAGTACCAA